>NC_061121.1:154222486-154355203 GCF_002878395.1 Capsicum annuum | reverse complement strand
CTCACCATTGCCAAATAAGCCCACATGAAAGTTTGATGCAAAATTGGTCAAGAGGTTCAAGTCTTCGAAGTGGCATGATAGAACTTTCCTTATCATTCTCTTATATTTGACCAACGCACCTAAAATATGTAAAAATTATAAGATGGGCCGACGATTCAAATCTTCTAAGTGGAGGGATAAAGGATGAAGAACTTTCAAGGTATCTTAATGAATTATGATTAGTCAAGATAACCTAGTTGTACTGCAACATTAAATCAGGTGCTTCTTAGGAGGCAACACAAGGCATTTTGTTGTTTGTATTTGTATTATGTGATTGACATCAGATCTCCGCACCTATGATGCCACAGGTATATTTCTAACTCTCTTGTTTTTGTTTGATACATTAGGGATAATGAACAATTTTAAGTTGAGGGTGAGACTACTTGTGGGTGTTGATGTCCTCTTAGGGTTTTTGTTGTCGTGCCTCTTTTTCCCGGACTTTTGTTCCTAGTAGAGCCGGCATATGTAGTCATATTATGTTTGTTTTGTGATGTGTTGTGGTTAGCTGGGGGAAAAATAAGTATCTAGGGTAGTTGACATATTTTTGTTGATTTATCTTGGAATGATAAATACCTCTCCAATTGTCTATCTAGTAACTATGTGATGTCCATCTATATGTGACTACTGTAAATCTTTTTATGGCATTAGTAATAGGGACATGATAATTACTACAAATAATTGTATAACCGAATAGGTAGTAACTTCGTACCTTTGTACCATGTGTGTGTGAGATACTACCTAGTTTCTGTTGTGTGTTAAATTTAGAACTTGCTCGACTGGTCTTGCATTGGTTATAGGATAGCAGTTAGGAAAGGATCATAGGTCGTTGTTGATATTTGTCCACTTTTACCCTAAATGGCCTTCCATGTGTGAATAATATCTCTTGATCCTAATTTTGAGCCTGAATGCCTATTCTTTTTATTATACCTATCACCTTCCCATTTGTATCACAATGAACCAGTTTTGGCCCTGGTCCTCCTTGGACATTGTGCACTTTGACTCAGGTAAATAGCCTAAGTTGAGGGTGGTTATCATAGGGGTGCATGATGTAAAGTGAGTATGAAGAAGGTTAATTAAAAAAATATGCAAGGCTGGGTGTGGTATTAAAAGAATGAGAAAAAAAAGTTGTGAATAAAAAATGAATGAATTAAACTGCACCCAGCTTGAATGTGCTTTAATCAAGGAAGGGAGAAATAAGGTAAAGGTTCATAAGTGAGACCCCAAAAATAGTGTAGTGCCAAGGAGACTTAGTTACTTTAAATATCCTTCTGTATTATACTAGCGCCAAGCCTACATTACAAGCTGAAGAAAAGTCCTATAGTGATCCTAACTTAACAGTCTAAAAGCTCGGTAATGAAAATAAGGGCAAGCTTATGGTATTTGGTATACATTGACTAGAACTTCTTTCTAAGAGTGAGTGTCTCTTGACTGTCCTCGCATTGACATGTTTGAGTTCACATATGAGTGAGGAGGGACTTCTTTATTGTAAGGGCACATCGGTTGCATTGCTAGCTGCCAACTTATTTGGGAAGTGTAATTTGTATATAGGCATAGTTATTGTGGCTAATTTGATTCAATATCTTGATTCTCTTAGGTCGTATTTTTGATCTTCATTTATATACACAGTTGGGTTTAGAGTGATTGAACTTGGAGAGTGTAATATGTTTGGAGCTAAAATGGATAATTGACTGCCGAATGTGCTTTGTATCTTCTTAGTTCTGTTTAAGTTGCTTGAGGACAAGCAATTGTTTTAAGTTGAGGGTGTTGATGTGTGATATAATGCTAACACATTTGAAGCTTTTAACTAGAAATAATTGTAAAGTCTCAAGCAACTTTTGTCATTTTTGATTGCTTTCTCTTTGATAATATAGGAAAGTCAAGATTCAAGAAAACTAAAGACAAAAAGAGCAAAAGAGGTGAATTTGGAACAAGTGACTATGAAAGTGTAGTTGACGACTTGTCTGATAAGTTGTCAAATTTTTGATAAGTTATCAGAGTCATCGTCAGTTGTAGATAGTGTGAGAAATCTGGAGAAGAAGTATGGAGACATTCCCTGATAAGTTGTCAGGTGTTTAATAAGCCGTCAAGAATGCCATCAGCCTAAGGCAGAGATCAAGAAAGTGGAAGAGGAGATAACGACATTTCTTATAAGTCATCAGACTCCTGATAAGCCGTCAGAGTGTCATTGTCAGCCTAAGGCAGAACTTATCAAACTTGGAAGAGGAGCTAACGACAATGTCTGATAAGTCGTCAGACTCCTGATAAGGCATCACACTTTATCATCAGCTGTGCGAGAAAACGTTGTACTTTGAGATTTTCTTCAAAATTTAGCTCTTGGTATTTAAGGGAAAGTTCTAAGGTTTTATTAGAAGGGGGGGCTTAACATCTTGAACTTATTCCAAAGACTACTTTACTTCACTTTTGTCTTTAAACTTGGATTTCAATTTTCAACTCTTTGATTTAGTTATGGGATATTCCTCTTGAATTTGGGAAGAGAATCAATATTTGACTACATCTTTTATAAGTTTAATCACTTTGAATTATTAATTCAGTCATTGTTATCACTTTCTCTTTCATGTGGAACTAAAACCCAGAACTAGGGCTGCGGGATCTATGATTACTGCTGTATTATCTTAATTGTTGGTTAGGGTTTGAGTGATTGTGGGAACATTGTAACACCCCAACTTAGGAAGGAGTCCCACATCGGTGAAACACAGGAGGGATGCTGGGTATATAATTGAGAAAGCCTTACTCCCTAGTGATGCGTTTTAAAGTCGTGTAGGCTTGGGCCTAGAGCGAATAATATCACTAGTGGGGTGGCCAGAGAAAGAGGTATCTCGGACATGTGTGGTTTGGGATGCCCATCGCGGCCAGGTCCTCGGGTCGGGTCGTGACAAACATCTTGATAATTCTTTTGTATTCATTATTTTTTGTGGTTCCAAACAATAGATCTCGCCTTATGTTGATTTGCTTTAACTGAGAAATCAACTAAAGGTAGTGAATTATCAACGACAATTTGGGAAGGTTAAGTTCCCATCTAATGATTATTGTTGTAACAAGATTAATAAACTCAAAATAAAATCAGTGTGAATAGAAGGTTCCTAAGTTCGATAGAATTAGGGAACTCAACATCAAGGTAGGTTGAGAAATACTTAGATGAACTATCGATACAGATAATTTTGTGTTTCCCATAAGTCAAGAGAATCCAATACTACAACTATTATTCAATGGAGGATTACTAATCGTAGTGATCACAACTCTAGTTTCTCTATATCATTGATTTGAAATATTGCAGTTTAAGCTTTGAGTACTAAGGTGAATTGAAGTGTTAATAACTTTTGTTCAATCTAATAAAAAACCCTATTTTACCTTTTCGTATCATTTGTTTGAATTTAACTTGTATCTATAGTTTCAAATTAGTTTAATAGCCACTCACATTATTCCTCATGGATTCAACCTCGACTCCAAATTTGGGTAAATATATTGACGATGACCACCTTGCACTAAATTGACGTGTAAGTTGAGCATTATTAATAATTCACTTAGACATTTTCACGAACACCTTATGTGCATAGCATTAACAAGGCTATTTTTATGGTAGAAATCATAAAGACTAGGGTTACTCAAATCCCTCATGTTAAAACACATACAACAAGAACTCATATATGAAAATCATCATCAATTAATTGAATAAAAATAAGTCTAAGTTAGAATCAACATCATTCATCATTAGGCAACAAAACCTTTTTCATTCGATTTCAAAAACCACCATGTACACTTACTAATCCATGTGTAAAATACATGAGTTTAGAGTTATTTAAAAATTTGAAGAGGTACATGCCTTAAGCAACTTGATTCACCCTAGAAGCTTCAATTTAATTTGCTTCTAGATGGACACCCTTGAACACTAGCCTCAAATACTTCACAAATTGTGTTTGAGAGAGAGTTTTGGATATTTGATCCAATCAACGTGTATTTCAGGAGGCCTTATACACTTATATAGTGAAGGGACTTAGGGTTTAAGGAATGGGAAATGACAACAAGTCCTTTTGTTAAAAGTTGTAAAATGAGCCCGTGCAGGGGTATGAATCACCTTACGAATCGTACCCTAGGGTATGAGTGGTACCCTAACTCATTCCCTAGGCCACTCCTACGTCATCTACACTATTAAGAGTACGACAACACACCCTTAAGTCATATCCAAAGGGTATGACTCATGCCCTTAACTGTATACTAAACTCTTACAAAAAATAGTCTATTCTACACCAAGTGCCATGCACCATAATACTCGCCTAGGTATGACTCAAACCCTTAGGTACGATTAAGGGGAGGGTCATTCATATAGTAGAAAATATACTATCCTTCTAGGCTTCTTAAGGTATGAGAAGAGAGGGAAGTGTGGATACGACTCGTATCCAAGGGGTACAACTCGTGCCCCTAGTCATACCCACCCAGTGACATCAAATGGAGAAATTTTTTATGGTTAAAAGTCTTGGTGTTTTATGTCTATGGATGATAAGATGTACAAATATTAACTTGGGTACCAAGATCCTTCTGAAACACCTTTCAAACTGAGAGGTAAACTATGTACCTCTATCTGAAATAATGGACAAAGACACCCACACAACTTTACCAACTCCCTAAGATAGTATGTAACATAATCTTTGATTGAATCTAAAGTCTTAGGTGGCAAGAAATGAGCTGACTTAGTCATTTGATCCACGACAACCTAAATAGAGTCAGGCTGATAATGAGTACGAGGCAACCTTATGATGAAGTCTATATTTACCACTTCTCACTTCTAGGTGAGGATGATGAACTCATGAAGTATACCACTAGGCCTCTTGTGCTCAACCTTATCAAGATGGTAATTTGGACACATACACAAATTCTATAATATCTTTTTTCATATTATTCCACCATTAGACTTCCCACAAATCATGGTACATATCAGTCGCTTCTGGGTGAATAAAATATCAAAAAGCATGATCCTCTTTTAACATCTACTTCCACAAATCATCCATATTCGGAGCACATAATTTGCCTTGACAGCAAAGGACGCCATCTTTACTTTGCGATAAAAGCATAACCTCCTGATCCAGAATTGCCTCTTTCATTTTAAGAAAAATAGGATCACTATCTTGCTTTTCCTTTACCTCATCAACTAAAGAAGATTTCGACTATTTTGAACATATATACTACCTTTAGTCGAATCAAACAATTAAAGTCCCAAAATAGAAAGCTGATGAACTTTGAAAACTAGATCCTTCTTTCATTCTCAACATGCGCAACACTTAGTATAGATAATATACTAAAGACCACGGCCACATATTGGCCTTAGCTGCATGATAAAACATATTGATATCATAGTCTTCTTACAATTCTAGCCACTTTCTGTAACAAAGATATAGTCTTTCTAAGTAAACACAGATTGTAAACTCTTGTGATCAGTGAACACATTAACATGAATCCTAAAAAGGTAATGCCTCAAAATATTTATGGCAAAAATAATTATTTCTTACTTAAGGTCACGAGTTAGGTAGTTTTTCTCCTGAGGTTTGAGCTGTCTAGAGGCATATTCTATAACCTTTCCCCATTGCATCAAAACACAACCATGACCAATTATAGAAGTATCGCAATACATCATGAAATCAACTGAACCCTCTAGTAGAGTAAAAACTTAAGAGGAGGTGATTCGAGTCTTCAACTCTTAAAAAATCTTTTTGTAAGATCAGAAACACTAAACCCTGACTTTATTCTAAGTAAATCCAGATATAGGAGAGGCAATAGAAGAAAATCCCTCAAAAAACTATCTATAGAAATTGGCTAAACCTAAAAAACTCCTGATATCTGATGGAGAGATAGGTCTAGGATAATTCTTTACTACTTTGGTCTTTTGAGGATCAACTTAAATACCTTCACCAAAAATAATATGATCAAGGAAAGATAACGATTTCAACCAAAATTCACACTTATTAAACATAGAGAATAACTAGATATCTTTTAGAATCTGTAAAACAATCCTTGAATGATCTTGTGCTCACTATCACTACCAAAATATATGAGAATGTAATCTATAAAGATTATGATGAACATGTCCAAGTACTTCTTGAACACCCTGTTCATCAAGTACATGAAAGCCGCAGGAGCATTTTTATCCTAAAAGACATAACTATAAATTTGAAGTGACCATAGAAAGTCCTAAAGGTCATCTTCAAAATGTCATATTTTTTGACTATGAGCTGATGATAGCTGAATCTGAGATTTATCTTTGAAAAATAGTTAGCACCTCAAAATTGGTCGAACAAGTCATTAATATTGGGGAAGGATACTTGAACTTTATTGTGATTTTTTTCAACTGATGGTAGTTGATACACAATCGGAGAGAACCATCTTTTTTATGTATGAATAGAAATGAAGCACCCCATCGAGAGACACTACGCCTAATAAAACCCTTATCTTAGAGATATTTCAACTATTATTCAAATTTCTTAAGCTTGGCTAAAGCCATTCTATAAGGTGGAATTGAAATAGGCTATGTATCAGGAGGGAGCTCTATTCCAAAGTCGACTTCCCTCTTTAGGAGAACTCTAGGAAGATCGTCAAAAAATAATTTTTGAAATACATTCACTATTGGAATTGAGTCAAGACTAAGGATCTCTGAACTTGAGTCCTGACTGGACCAAGATTATAGATGCATCCTTCGAAAATTATTTTCCTTACCTTAAGGAAGGAGATAAATCGATATATAGGTACTGAGGTGCTAACCTGCTATTCTAAGACTCGCTCATTAGGAAACTTAAATTGTACTACTTCTTACCATCAATCAACTGAGACATAGTAAGAGTGGAGCCTATCCATGTCAAGAATAACATCCTACTCTGTTATGTCATGATTCATAAAATAGACTGAGGTGACTATTTGTGCTACTATGACTAGAAATTTTTGTATACCCGTCTGGCAATGATTGAGCTACTGACTAGAGTAGAAATTGAAAAGTCTTTATGCAAGGATTTTGGGACTGACACAAAATCTATTGCTATATAAGGAGTCACGAAAGAAAGTGCAAATCTAGGTTCTAACAATGCATACACATTAATATGAATGACTTATAACGTACCAGTAACTACATAAAGAAAAACCTGCTGATGCTATCGAGTCTTAAGGGATTAAAGTCTATTCTAATGCTGCCAACTAGATGCACTAAAACTAGAACCCTGCAGAGTTAGGCGACCTGCTAAAATTTATAAGGAGTTAGTCTGGCCCTAGTGATGATCATTTCTACCTCTCTACGTGTCTGCTGAGTGATCCATAATGATATTGCCCAACTTGTCACACCTAAAACACACATAACTGCTAGCCATGCACTCACCCTTATGGTTTTTACCACATCTCTTCAAGACTAGATTGGTGTGACCACTATTTATGCTACCTTAGGACTTAGAGCTTGGTGCTCTATCATGAGTATCATATTTTAACTTTGGCATTAGAACACTAGTAGATAATGGGGCTAGAGCTGAAGATTTTTTTATGGAATTGAGATGATTTCCATTTTTTGACCTTCACTGGAAGAAATTAACACTACCAATCCTAGCCAACTTGCTTTCTCCTTCCTTCTCCTTAATCTTCTCTTCCATAATCTATTGAGCATGAAGCATCAATCTAGAAAGGGTTATCTCTTTGATCAAAATAGTTGTCTTATATTTCTTTAACACATCATGAGAAACACCAGATACACACTTTCTTATTTAGGCCTAAAAATCAGCCACCATATTTGGAGCATAACTTTCAATCTAGTTAAACTTTAGGGAATACTCATTGACACTCATATTGCACTGCTTTAAGTTGGTGAAATCTTGTATTTTCCTTTAAGTTTAGTGGGAAGAAAAAATATAAAAAAGAATTGACATCTCATCCTACTCCATAGGCCTAGCATCATATCCTCTATCCTTTTTCCACTGATTAACTCAGGTGTGAGCCACCCTTTGTAATTGGTAAGCAGCTAAATTGGCACTTTTACTCAATGTTACACCCATGCTATCAATCACCTTATACACATTAACCAAAAATTCCTAGGGATCCTCCTGAGTCTTGGATTCAAAGAATACCAAGGGATTCGTTTGATTGAAGTTTCGGATCCTAGTCATTATCCTATTTACTATTGGGTTGCCCGAGGCAACAACTTTCTGGTGTTATTCTAAGCAGCCACATGTTTGGATAATGCTGTGAAATTTGACTTGAATTTAGCATGAGAGACTTTCCAATTTTGAGGGTCTTTAGGAATAGGCGGTGGTGTTGGCTGGTCCCTATTCCTTTTTCTTTTAGCCCTTTTGGGAGGCATTTTTTCAAAATAGGTAGAGAAGAAGTTAGAAGAAGAATTTTAATAGAGCTTACTCACCAGCGCATGACAAGAATATTGAATGAAGTGAGATTTTCCTAAAATGTTTCGTAGCCTCTCTCTATAGCTATAGCGTGCTTCATACCTATGAATAAAACTCTACTTAAAGTTGCTTTCAGACACCCTAGGACATCTTAATATTTGCTTTGATACCAAGTTTTTCATAACCCATGACTAGCCCCTAGTTGTCACATGGTTCTTAGATTCATAAATAACCTAGCTAACCCTTAGCCTAGCGTAACACAATAATTTTTGAAAGAAAATAACATATTGGGCGGAAGTTGAAATGAAAATAACCGATGAAATAATAATGATGAAATATGGGACATCATCCAAAGCTAGAAATAAGCATGTCTGAATAAAAATAATATTAAAAATCTAAACATACATCTGAAAGCCTTTAGTGATAAGGAGTTGATGGGAAAAATACCCACCTAACTCCAACTAACTGAAGTAAATAAAGTATTGAAACTAAAAAACTAATAGGTAGTCCTCAAATCATAAGGACTTACAAATAGTGCAATTGATGGGTGCATGGATATGCTAAGAACATTTCAGGCACTGAGCATTTGAATCTATATTATCAGAAAATATAACGCAAAGAAGTACATGATTAGTATTTTAACTATACTAAGTATGCGAGATGGGAATCTCACTGGTATACATAAACTGAAGATGAATTCATGAACATAACTTAATGCAATACCAAGTATAAACATGTGTTGGATAAACATAATAACTGAATACTGAACACTTGGTCAAGCAATCCTAGACTTAACATAAGCTGAAATCTAAACTGAGGACCATGGGAGATAACAATAACCAACATACCCTAATCTTATCTAATCGGGGTCCAACCTATAACCTAGTAGAAAGGGTGTTAGGACCTTTCCAAGGTACCAACATTGGCTGGCGTGGATCAACTAAACTAATGTCCCAAAGGACTAGGTTTCCATGCCTCTACTGACGGGGGACCCCTTATAACCTAAGGTGGTGCCATAGTTCTGGATCTTAGTGACTTCTACTAATAGACTCTGCCTAAATAAAGAGGATTTGTTATCCCTGAGTTCACTCGGTATGAAGTATTACTTCCAACTGAATGACACTAAAGTATAACTGAAACATGAAGTGATAACAGACATGCTCAAGTTACTGTATTCTGAAAATAACAATGCATGCATAATTTGGGATGCTTAAGACTATGTAAATTGATATTTATTTAAACTCCTAGGTCTTTGGTATTCATAACCCCTCTTCTTTGGCTAATGTAATTGAATATAATAGCATTAATGGAACATGATATGTCAATTTCATAATTTAAATTCAACAAACTCAACAACATGTCATGATGGTGAATTTAATGGTTTTAAACATGGGAGAAATTTCATATTATAGGACAACAGGTAATCATGGAGTTACTATAAGGAAAACTAAAGAAATTGAAAAAAACACATATTTGACCAGTAACCCAATTCAAGGGGAAGGGAATTTTTTTGAGAATTAAAAAGTTCTTGGGACTCAATGGGTGGAAGGGACCCAGTGATGAAATCCCTCATACATAAAATGAATTTCTTGGGGAATTGCTTAGAGCTTGTTCTTGAACTTGGAGAGCCCTAGTTGCATTTTGGGAGAAGAGAAAATCGCCCCTCTTTCTTTACTATGTATGGAATTACTACTTAATGATGTATTTGGGTGATTCTAGTCTTTTATATGATCCTTTGGAAAGCCTAAATGATGTGGTTTCTGGGTTAAGAAGAGTGGAAAAGAATTAAAAGCCCTTTAAACATTGCGCAGGAATTTTTGGTTCCAGTCATCACGACTCTCCTAATGACTCAGTACGACATGTCACGAGTTATGGTATGTGTCGTGACCTGAGGTCTTAGTAACTTGGGTCCTTTCTGTTAAGGTACCCCACTAATGACTCATTTGGTCTGATCACTAGTCATTATGAGTAGTAGCGATCTGAGACTCGATTTCTAGATTTCTTACTGATGTTACAACTGGTCCACATACCATCTTGTTATCTCTCATAACGAGTCATGAGCAGGTCTTGTTTCCCCCAGGCCAAAATCGAGACCCCCACTGGAGTGGCAACGACTCACACACAATGACTTGTTATATCTAGTAATGACTCATTGTCAGAGTCCTTGTCACTGGCAGTGAGACAGGCCCTTAGGAAATTTTCCCTAACTTTTTTACCACGACATTCTATTAAGGCGAGACTAGTGGCATTAGAAAGTTAATTTAATGGCCTATCTTTTGATATGTCTAAAGCTTGAAAACATAGGGGTATTACACTATTTGAGCAATCAATAACCTTAATTATAATCCTTACCTCTATGAGATAATATTTAATGATGCAAATCAATTTATTGTTCACCCCTAATCCTCACCTTCATCCCCTTTGTCAAGGGTGATAAGGGTTCAATGATAAACTAGAGTTTCCAACCTCTAAGTATGAAGTAAAACATGGAATAGGAGTGAGACCCATGTCAGTTAGATAATGTGAAAAACAGTTAAACAATATCCATATAATAGTCACAACATATTCAAACATAACCCCAAGCAATGAAATTAGCTACTCATAAAGAGAGAAAGAGATAATTTACCCAAATTTTCAACCCATTGTTCCATTGAATCAAACCTTGAATAATAATAGAGATCAAAATTATAAAAAAAACAAAAACAAATTCACACTATGTTTCACTCTAAGTTTTCAATTATCAAAAAGTATCAAGATGGAAGTATAGAACTGAAAAAACCCTTTTTAAGCCCCACTTCACATTTTATAAAATTTACAAAATTGGCACCTTACTAGTGACCCGCTGACGCAGGTGCCAATGCATATGGAAGACCTACGTGCACCAGTCACCTTCACAAGTGCTACAAGAATCTCAGTTTAAGCGGTCTGCACGTGCAAGTCATGCATGTGCATGCGCTTGTGGCTCCCAACTTGTCCAAGCCAATTTTTTAGTTCATTTTCTTCACTTCTCACACTCCTATTGACTCGTATAGCTACCTCATCCTCGTTGTAAATTTATACCTGCACAAATGAGCATTATAACATGAGATTACCTTCAATCAATGGATAAACATAATAACTCAAGCTTAAAAAGTGCCAATAAGCCGTGAATTTGCCAATTTATCACGGTTAGCCGAGACAATACTCCTAGATACCAATGAACTACAATGAGGACTCATTACAGCTAAATGTAGAAGCTACAACTGTCTAACTGTTAGCTTGACATCGAGAATCCCAATGTACATCAATTAATGAATGTAGTGCAAAGAAAGTTATGTGGTCAATCTGGTAGAATATACTAGTATGTAAAATTAAAGAAAAAACAATTTAATCAATATATCTAACATGCTTTTAGAAACTGAACGAGGTCAATAAGAATAAGTCAAGTAAAATAGATAAGTTGGACCATAAGAGATAATTATTTAATATTCTATAGTAAAATGATAGCATAAAATAAACTCTAAACTAAAAAGCTAAGACATGTTAAAAATATATTAACTAAAATACAATAGCTGAATAAATGAGATTGAGAAATATGTAACATAGGATTCAATTAGTTAAAAGCACCCTAGAAAACTGGTGGGCAGAGCCTCAAGTCATCCATTAAAAACATACTAAAAATTGAAGATAAAGTAGCAAGAAATCCCCATACTGAAAATAAATATTTGTAGTCATAAGATAAATTAAAAATTACATCTTTAAAAGATATATAAAGTTAAAATACTATTAGAAAATCTTTAGACTAAAACTCATGATTTTAAACCAAAACAATATTTTTTTAAAATTGCTAAGTTTTTAATGTGGAGATTTTCTTACTAGCGAGATACACCATATCCGCTAATGATGTTTCAACCTCTAACCTAGTTGGGAAAGCTATTATGTACCTTGTCAAGGTATAAAATCTTACTGAATTATGGATCCAAGAATTGAGCCATTTTTTTTTTTGCTAAGGAGTAGGGCTAACTGGCAGCACAACCCTAATTCTATGGTGACAAAGTAGTGATGGGTCATGCGTTTTCGAAATCCATACCCACTTAGTACTAAATAGTCCTAAAATAATATATGCTCTTAGTATAGGTATGAAAATAACTAAAATCATACGTGAGAAAGTTTCTAAAATTATAATGTTGTGAGTTATGTTCAAATCTTATATCATAAATCATATGTTGAGATTATATATATATATATATATATATATATATATATATATATATATATATATATATATATTCTTCCGCATAGGGTTTCAGATTCATAAAATAGCTCCAAGCATGAATTTAGAATCAATAAAAAAAACACTATTGTAGACTGCATGAAAAAACTATAATATCTATTGTAAATTCTTCATAAAAGTAGTACACAACATAAGGAATTGAGTTTGGGGATTAATAACCCTATCTTTAAAATCAACCAGAAAAATCTTTGAAAATTAGAGCTGTAAATATGGGCCAAGGTCCGGTGGGCCAGCCCGGCCCGACCTGTAATTTGATGGGGTGAGATTCAATTTTTGCAACCCATTTAAGAACGGGGCTTTTTAGCCCAACTCGGATAAGCCCATGGCCCGTAGGGCTTGAGGAATGTGGGTTGGGCTAGCCCGTGGGCCGGCCCATCTGTCAAATAATAAATAATTTAAAAATAAAATAAAATACTAAAAAATAATAAAAGAGTTAAAAACAATCAAGTCCAATAATGACCATTGACCGGTTCCATTAACAAAGAAAATGGAAACTGAAAAGTTTCCTACTTTCCTATCTAATAAATAATAAAATAATTAAATATCTACCACTAAAATATAAAGAGTAAATTGTACTCTTCACTTTCCTAATTTTCTTAGTTTAGCTAGCCGCCTCCTCTTCATTATATCTCCCTCAATGCGCCATCGGCTTTCAACCATGATGTTTTCGATTGAGTAGTGCCACCTCTATGTTTTCTTCCTACTTTGGGTGATTCAAGTTCTGGCTCTCTTTTGATTAACAAACATTAATACTATGTGTTATTGTGTGATAAATATTTATGTTTATTAACAGTGAAAAATTAAATTATAAATATTATTTTTTAAAAAGTGAGCTGGCCCGTGAGGCCCGTATCCCACATGGTAATAGCGTGGGCTTGGTGTTTTTTGGCCCGTCATTTAAATGGGCCATCCCAACCTAACCCATCAAACTCAAAGCCCGTATGGGCTGGGCCGACACATATTGACAGCTCTATTGAAAATCATAGCATTAGGCTGAAAGGATTTTCCTTACTAGAATCTTATATACCCTTAGTCACTCTAAATATCCAAGATAAATGTGATCTTTGAAGAAGAAGGGCCACATAAATCTTTTTTTGAACCCCAGGGTTGAGTTGTTTATCTAACAAGACATACGAAAATGGTTTGATGTTAGAATATTAAGAAATTCTAAAATTAATAATGTAAGACAATAGAGAATACTTACCAACACATTGGAGTCTTGAAGATGTCTCTTGATCCTGCTGGGGTCTTCAAAATTATAATTACCCCTAGGACCATTTCCTCAATTTCGAGGCTTTCTACAGTGGCTATAAGTTATTTATGAATTTTTAAAACTATCAATTTGGTTATCAGGCAATTTGTATGGATATTAGTCTCATTTTTCTAATTTGAAGCTTTTGTTATCAAGGAATTTTTCTCAGACCAAAACTCTTATTAAATAATCTCAAATGAGAATTTTAATAGTGCTATCAGATCTGAAATATTGATTTTAGATCAAAGGGCCTTGGTTTAGGTTCCAAGGTGTTTGAAATTTTATTGGGCTATTGGATAGATTGTAAAAAAAGTTGAACTATAGATGTAGGCCTGCATTTAGCAAACGATCTTAAATGAAAGTTTCAATTATTTCATTGAGTCAGTAGTATCAAATTTGGTATGCTAGCATAATTTATTTGCACGCATGGTGTGAGAACAATTCTCGATCACCTAGTCAGAGTCTATTTGGACTTAGAGAAATCTAGTGTCTTGCACCATCTAGTTCAACTGCTTAAGAGGTAGTCACTTTAGCAACATGGAGTTTCTTTAGAAGCCTTTGATATATGGTTGAGGACCACTTAAGTGAACCTTACCCACTTTAGCAGTAGTCACTTTAGAGACACAGAGTCACTTTAGTAATGCCCACATCACTATACTTGACTACTTTAGCATAATTATGTCGCTTAAATGGTAAATGTTTAAGCTTACAATAGACCGCTTTGGTGATTCTTGGGGATTATTAAATCACCCTTATTGATCTAATTTTCCCCTCATTATCTCAACCATTTTCCACTACCTTGAGATATTATAGAGAGGGAAAGTATAGGGAATCATCCATTGAAGCTAAGGTAAGTTAGTCTAACAAACCTTGGTCATTTCCCTTTATTTTTCCCATCAAATTGCACCCCATGTAACTAAGAACTCTTAGAAATTAGGTTTAAGATCCTTTGACTTTAGGGGCTGATTTATGCCCCAATTTACTATCCTTTAGTGCTCAACTTTTGAGTATACATTCCTTATCATTCGAGGGACCTCGTGATAGATTAAATTTTGAATTTTGTTTGCGAGACCTATGAGGTCATTCTTTACTCAAATTCTAACCTAACTATTTATATAGAAATATGGGCCTCATTTTACTCTTATTGATGAGTAGGTTATAATTTTGATAGCCAAGAAGACTTTTGAGATCATGGAGCAAAGATGAGCAGTTTGTAGATGACTCAAGACTTATGGTTCAGCTTCAAGTGTATCGACCCTCGAGGTTGTTTTCTATATTTACACTTATATTTTCTATTTAGAGCTTTCCTATAACAACCCCAACTGATATATGACATGCTATAGCTGACAACTTAGTTATCAAATTTAGTTTTAGAGCCAATTTCCTGTTTTTAAGTCTTCATTGGTGATAATTGGCTACTTAAAAAAACTTTAGTTAAAAAACCTCATATGCCCATTCTAACAATTTGAATAACTTTTGAATAGCGATTTTAGGCTAGGTGAACCTTTGGTTTGGTCCCAAGGCTTCCAAACTCATTCCATCCTATTGATCAGAAATTAAGAAAAATGGCACTTGGGTGTGGGATGCACTTTTAAACGAAATGACCTTGGACGGGAATTTTTACACTGTCATTGAGTCTAGAAGATTAAATTTTATAGATTAGCATAGTTTGTTTTCCTATAAGGGATTTTGAACAAATCCCAAAAGGTTGGTGGAGACTTGGAAAAATTACAATTCTTTAACAGATGCACTTAGTTGGTGCCTTAGCTAAGGCTTCCCTAAAGTACCTAGGTGGTCATTGTAGCAGCACGACATTACCCTACGCGACTCTTTAGTGTAAAGATGATAAAATGCCCTAGTCTTTGGCCCTTAGAAATTCTTTGAGATTTAAGCTCACTGATCTATGGATGACTAATTAAACGCCTCGTATAGTATGGTTACAGGTCTAGTGACCTAAGGCGTAACCAAACTAGTATCTAATTGGATAATCCCTTTAGGTTCTATCTTGGATACGACTACACCATATGAGTCATATCGCCAGGTCATGAGTGGGATCATAGAGTCGTAAGATGGACAGTGAATGGATTTTCAAGTCAATGTTTATGATATGACTAATGGATATGAGTCATATGACATACTGATGAGTTGATGGGTGGACTCATAACTAAGGACGGATTTTACTACTTTAAGTTGTGGGCACTTTGGATATTTCCCACTAAAAACCCTTCAGACCCTACATCTATATAACAATTTTTGGTCATATATTCTACACTTTATAATATTAAACATCCTCTTTATCCTATATAAATTTTCTCAATCAAGGAAAGCTAAGGTTTCACCCATTTGGTCATCTAAGGGCTTAAGGATCAATTTCTCTCCGTGAATCTTTGTAATTCTGGCATATGACTCTTCCCTTATTATTAGTTTACTAAACAAATATGATTAAACAATTGTTCATGACTCATATATGCTGGTTTTGAAAACCAAGGTTGAGGGATTTTAATACATATCAATTGAATATTATTTTTAATGGTTTAAATTATGATTTGCATATTTTAATTATTGTTCTATACATGTGGGTGCATGGGTATGGTAATTTATTTGAGAGGCATGGTTGAACCCCAAATTTGATTATTTTGGCTTTGGTAATGGCATGCCCTCAACCATTTTGTTAAATTGTTAATTAGAATGATATTGTCACAAGTTGAATTGTGCTTTTGATCTAAGGCCTTGGCATAACCATTATAATGATTGATGAATGACTTAGTAAAGGCTTTAATGGCAATAAATAGAATTGAATTAAAACCTTGGGGGTTGGTTGGCCAATAGGTTCGAGTCCCAATATGATGTATTGACTTATGTTCTTTTTTAAACATTTAGTTTGAGTCCTAAGCTGATGAAATAATTTTCTTGGCATGTTGTACGCTTATAAGTGGGGTTGGTATGACGATACCAATAAGATAACTTTGGTAAGTAACTTGATTTATGATTATGATTGTACAATAAATATTTTAATTGAGCTTAAAAAAAGGATGTGGAGCTGGGTCGTAAAAGTGGTGGTCTCGATAGACCAGCACTCAAAACAGAGCTAGAATGTGTAGGTGTCTAAATGGCCAAGAGTTTTGAGTCCCCTATATTAAATATATGAATGGGAGGTTTGAGTCACCCATACTGTATACATTTGTTCTTATGTCACCTTGACTATGTCGGGAGGTTCGAGTCCCTCATAACGGCTTATACGAATATGGATATTCTCTAGTTCGTGTGGGCTACACAAATAGAGGCCTTTTAGCTAGGAGAGAGCTTGTCCCATATAGCCCGTAGTTTCCTAATTTTATGATGGTTATGTTACACAACCGAGGTTAAGGTTTTTGAAGTTTATGCTAAGCCTTGCTCCCTACCGCAGCATGTGGTATGTTATATTTATATGTATTTCATATGATATTATGCAATGAATGTTGTATCTCTTTTAACTATTATCATGAAATTATTTTGTTTCTCTATCCTAGAGTTACATGCTACTATTCCAACCACTAACTGTCTTTAGATGCTATATCCCTATGTGATGCATGAACTAGCCATAATTCTATATCTCCTACTTAGTTTCTTGGATTTGGGATCAGCTAGCGAGTCAAATAAAAGTGGTAAGCTTCTATCCTTTGGAAGACTTCATTTCATATTGCATCTTTCTTTTTATGTTTTAACTATCTTTGGATATTGGTTTTAGCTATTTTCAACGAAATGTCTCGACATTTTATTGACTTTTGGTTTTGTAGAGGCTTTATTATATTACTGTGGACTTTGGTGGTTTGGTTGATTGTTTTGGTGATGGAAAGCTGTTCGATTGCCTGTGGTTAGTATAGACATATTATGAATTATAATCATTAGTTTTATTTTGAGTTATATTGTGATATGTTTATAATTCATCAAACACTTAGGGATGTTGTGTTGGTATGGTTAGGCAAAGAGAGTGATCTCCACTCCACGTGGGACTTGAGATACCCATCATGGCTAGGCCCTAGTTAAGGTTGTCACAATAGTGGTATCAGAGACTATGTTTATAGTCAATTGGGAATCCACAAAGTTGTGTCCAGTAGACTCTCTTTTATAGGTGTGTATCTCACCACATTAATAAGGGAGAGGCTATGAAACATTTAAAAATATTTTTTTTCTTGTTGTCTTAATTTCAGGCTATAGTATCTAAGGTCTTAGATCCTTTTAAGTTTCATCTGTTCATCTTTCAGATCATGCCTCCAAGAAGGCCTGATGTTCGTACAATATCTTCTGTCCCATCTGAGGACAATATGGACGAAGTTCGTCCAACTTATAGGTTCCAGACCTGGTTAAGGGTCGCTGCATCTGACTGTCCTCATAGAGTCATACTTCTCCCCACTAATCCTCCTCTGAAGAGAGACATTCATACTCAGTCGTCTCAAGGGAAGGATAATTAATGTTGAGCTTCATTACTCCATTAACCTATTGACTATGTTTGTGACATCTCATTCACAACAATTAGGTTTTAATGGGGTTACTATGGGTTGTCTTAGGCCACTAGAGTTGGACAATTTATGAGGTTGTATCCTCCGATGTTTACTGGTACTAAGGTTGAGGAGGATCCTCAAAGTTTCATTAACAAGATAGAGAATATATTTTGGGTTATGCATGTTTCGGTGGTTGAAGGTGTTGAGTTTGCTTCCTACCAATTGAAGATGTGGCGTACCTATGGTACAAAGAGTAAGAACAGTTGAAAGGAAAATATGTTGCATCTATCCTATGGGATAATTTCTCTAGTACATTTCTGGACTGTTTCTTTCGTCACGACACTACTAGAAAACTGTAAATTACATGGAGATTTTACCTAGGAAATAATATCGCATGAAATACATGCGGATTTACCTATGAAAATATTAAATGCTACAACATTAAAATATATTATCTGGGAACTATATATTTGCACAAAATTCCACATAAATTTGGTGCCATATTGTGCATATTTTATACTTGCAACATTACCTGGGGTAATGTATCAATGGGTATTTTATCTCTAGGTAAATACACAGGTATATGGACAAATAAATATATTTTAAACCCATAAGAATATTTCTAGGTAATTTATCCTACGGATTTAAGTAGACATATTTTGGTGGAAAATTATGTGACAAATTTTATTACCTAAGAAATTATTTGGGGATTATTTGCTACAAATTTTGCTAGGGCTTTATTCTTGGGGATTTACCTGCGAAATTATGACTTGAGAATTTATTGGGGGATTCAGTTGCTACAAGTTTAGCTGAAAATTATTTCTTGGGGATTTACATAGGATTTTTGTGATTTGAAAAATTTAAATAGGAAAAATATAAACTTTAAGAATAAAATACATAAAATAAAATAAAATTACACATTAATTCGGTGAATACGTATGATCAAGCAAAAGATGCTTAAGAAATTAAAATTAGTTGGTTGACATAGATGGTATATATCATAAATGTATTCAAGCTGAATAAACCTTAGATTGACTCATCATGTTATTAGCAAGAAATTAAAGAGGTGAAATTTCTGTTGGCCTAAGATAGGGCGAAGAACGACTTAGGGCTCAAATAGTGTGTGTTTTTCTATTAGTTTCTACTGGTTAATTTTAATATAATTGTAAGGCACCATACTACGCACGATAAAATAATATATCAATATAATGTACATTTAGGAGTCATTTGGTGTGAGATATAAGGTATAATTATCATAAAATAAAATAAGAATTATTTTATTTTACATTGAGTTGAAAGTATTAGGTAGATTCAAAATTATAAACATGATGAAATTTGGGGTGGGCATTCGGTTTGTTTCAGTTTGCTGGTTTAATATCAGTTTGGTTTTTTTATTTTTGGATAGACAAAAATGACTACCGTAACCAAACAAAAATACAATAGCTCTAAAGCAACAATTTTTTATAACGGTGACTAAAACCATCTCTATATCAGTACCTACTGCGACAGTTATTATCTTGTATAGATTTCGATACTTTATAAGTTGTTGCGACGGTTGTGAATCATCCCTATATAAACATTATAGGACAGTTATAAATATGCTATTACGAAGGTTGATAAGCTATTGAGCGAGAACTAACCGTTGCAATAACATGTTTTAGGCCGGTTATAAATATGTTATTACGACGGTTTATAATTTGTTTAGACGGCTACCAACCATTCCTATAACATGTACTATAGCAGTAATATGTATGTTATTATGATGGTTGATACTCTGTTGGCATGGGTAAAAATCGTTCCTAAAAAACATAGTCTGTTGACACCCAATTTTGACATCTCGATGCTCCTATTAGGTTGTTATTTTTCTCAAAATTATTAATTTTAAATATTAATTTTTTTACGCATTATTTTGATATCAAATAACTATTGACGTGTCACATTCATGATTTGAAAATAAATAATTTATTTTTATATTATTATTTTTATATTATATAATATTTTACATAATTTTGATAATATTTATTAAACTATTTCGGTAATTACACCTACCCATATTTTACAAATGCATTGTCTAATTTTAATATTAATTATTATGACAACCTACCGTTGAAAATCTCCCTGTGCAATTAATTTCTAGCCACTTTTATACTCAATTTTAATCAAATTGATACCAATTTTTAAATTCCAGATTAAGGTGCAATTTTAATCCATCTTCTAAGCCCTTTTAATCTCAGTTATGGGTCAAAATTAATCCAACGACTAAGATTGCATCAAAATTGTCTTTCTCTTTAAACAAAATACACAACCCTTTCCTCATTTTACCTAAAACAGTAGCCCTTCCCCTTCTTTCTTCTTTCACTCTCAAAAACTGAAAAACCTTCGTAACTACCATCAATTGATGCCACTGCCCGTTACCACTAACCGATGAAGCCCAATACCCAAGTGTCACTCCTCTTTCTTTTTCCTCTCACACCGACCAACGGAATAAAACAACCCTACCGGCAAAATTTGCTATTGCTAGTGAGGATTCCTTCATTAGTCTCTTTACACCAGTGCTGCTGCCTAGCCATCATATACCTTACTCTTAAATCGATATAGAAACCTGTGCTAGCACGCACTAGACACTAGTGCCATCGCCGCCTTCACCAACCAATAAATGTCATTCCCAACCATCGACGATGTTTGCATCATCATAACTCTGATAAATCATTACACCACGAAAAGATTACATTCCACCACACTTTCCTTCATCATCCCCAGTGAAATCATCCAACCAAGTTCTTCAGAAAATTCTTGTAATGATGGATTATAAGATCCCATCCCAAGTTTGATTCCATTTTTAGTTCATTGTCCTAATATCATCATCTTCTTCTTCTCTTTTTGTTTTTCCTAATCTAATTCTTAGATTTAAAATTGGTGGATTTTCAATATCGTGTGTGTTTATATGTGAAAATCCCTAGCTTTTACAATAGGTATAACTCTGATTTTATGAATGAGTGCTTATATCTTTGTGGTATGCTGATATTGCATCATGCATTTTTGGGTGAAATTATGATTTGGTGTCAGTTGTTTACTGGCGATTCTCCTAAAACTAGGATAGGAAACTTTGTTAGTTAATTAATTATGGTAATTTGGGTCAATCAAAGTGGACTGATATGCCTGTGTTAACTGTTAATGTAGAACAGAGAGAGTATTGATTGAGGTGGAGTTGAAGGAAATACGAGATCTTTAGGATCAAGATTGATGTGGCAAAGGTTGTATTTTGTTCCTTTGGTATTGGCAATCCAAACGTCAAAGCCTTTGTCAGCTAACATCATTAGCAATGATTTTTTTACTGAATTCATTAGCCTTGTTACTCCGTCCTACAAAACAAAATGAATTATCTGATAGATTTTCTACCTCATTATGTTTGTATGCCCCACTTAACATCAACATCTTTATTTCTTAAATCACTTGCTATAACTTGCTACTTGTTGTAAAAAAACTATACTACAGAAGTGTAGTAAATGATAGACAACACAACATTGGAAAAGGTCCCATACTGAACAAAGAAAGATGCTTATTTCCACTCTTCTATGCCTATGGTTTCAGTACACATAAAACCACTATCACAATAATTATGATATCCATTCCTTGAAGCTTTGCTGATTGTATATTTTTTTGTGTTGAAATAATCTTATTTTCTACCTGGTGAGTATATATTAAATTGATCTGCAAGGAAGTTGATGAAGCTCACATCCAAATGTTCCAATTCAAAATGACCAACTGATTAACTGTTCAAGGTGGGGATCCAAGGACCAAGACCGATAGGTACAAAATTAGGTGCTACTTCATTGACCATATACTGTTTGTTTCTTATTCTACTTCTTTTAGTTCCTAATTTGAAAAAAAAGCTAATGAAATGAGAATGAAATGCTGGATTTAATCGTTTAAGCAGGTCATGATTGAGATGCTAATTTAGTAATTTAGTTTAGGAGCACAGATTTTTAGTTGGTTCGTTTAAATAGAGTGTTCTTTGAATAGGGTACAAATAGAAATTTTTGTTGGAATGATGCTTTATATGCTAGTACATGTTGTTTGTATTCACTGATTGTTATGCTTTTATTTGATATTATAATATAATATAATATAATTTATGCTAATAATATATTTTTAGCACTTTTTATGACCTAAATTAGCATATTCTTAGGCAGAATGAGTTTGAAAGAAATTGATGTGATGATTAAGTCCCAGGTTAATGCATTAAATATTTATTTATAGAATGAAAGACACAAAAATAAGAGGATGATAAAGGAATTGGACTTGTTGATGAAGCATGTATATAAGAAATCATCTTTAAATTGTGAAATCCCATCTAAAGAAGACAATCAAGCTTATGATGATGAAAGTGAGGATGACTCTAACGACGTGAATAAAAGTGATTCTAATCCTGATAGCGTGGATGAAAGTGATTCTGACCCTGAAGGTTGGTAGTTTTATTGAGGATTCAAGTTTGACATATTATGTTATGGACCATGTAAGAATCATACATTATTGATGTGGATCTTATGAATTATGTTTTTTGTTAGCTCTAATGGTTTACATTAGACTTGTATTGAGTGATCTTTTTAAGAATTATTGGAGGTTTTGAATAGATTTTTGACTAATTGTGAAATGTTTCTAGTAATTTACATGTGAAATATTACTTGGGAAGTTCCATGGGAATGTACATGCAATATATTCATTAAAATTTTCTTGAGATAATTTATTCTTGTAGATTTACTTGTGGCATTTCATATGAATTTTCTTGCAAAATAGTATCTTAAATATCCGCAAGAAATTTTCATTTGTTAATTAGGAATTTTCACTTATATACTTTCTTTAAATTTGCTTGGGAATCTTCGTGGAGAATAATTTGTGAATTTTTTTGTGGAAATCCGCAGGTAAAATCCTTTTTTTCTGAAATTTTATCAAATAATTCATGCAAAAGTAATTAATTGCAAATAAATCCGCAAATAACTTACCTACAGATTTATTTTTGCAGCTAAATTACCTAGGGATTTTCTAAATCCGTAGGTAATAATTACCTAGGAAGGATTTTCCTTTGGATTATAATTGTCAAGAAAATTCGTAGGTAATCAAATTACTTAGGGATTTTACCATATTATCCCTATAAAAATACCTTGGTAATAAGCGCTTTTCTTGTAGTGGAAATTGAGGAAGTCGAAGGCGGAAGAATTTGTTAACTTGAAACAAGAGAGGATGACAGTCAAGAAGTATGCGTTTATGTTTCACAAGTTGTCTAGCTGTGCTCATGAGTTGGTATCTAGCGTGAGGGATAGAATGCATAGGTTTACTTCTTGATTTTCCCATGAATTGATTCATAAGAGTAAGGCTGCATTGTTGGACAAAGAAATAAATGTACCTGATTAGTTGTGTATATGTAGAAAGTCGAATAAGATAAAAAACCAAACCGAGATTGGTGAAAGGCTGAGTAAGAAATTCCTATTTTCAAACTAGGATGGAGGCCAACACTGGAGTGGAAAGTGTTCTAAGAAAGAGAGTTGGTGGAGTCCTAACTCCTATTTGACGACTAGTTCTCCCTACCCAAAATCATCTAGTGATTGATGTTTTCAGGTTTGTGATGCTTCTAAGGCAAAGGGTGCCCAATCTTAAGACAGTGGGGCCCAATCAGCACTATCCTACCCTCTCTACGGATTTTGTGGTGAGCAACACCTTGGTCAGAGTAAGAAATAGAGGAATAAATGTATTATGTTTGGTCAAATTATACATATGCAGTGGGATTGTCCCTCTAAAGTTGCTTCTGGAGAAAATAAGGTTCATGTTGACTCTTCATCAACTCCTAAATTAAAGGGTACTACTTCACGCTCTGGCACTAGTTAGAACCACCTTTATTCCCTCACTACTTATTAGTAGTCCAAGGATTCTCTGGATGTTGTAACTTGTATATTGAAACTCTTTCCCTATGATCTGTACTATTTACTTTAGTTGGGGTCCACTCTCTCTTATTTGACCCTATTTTCGGCTGTGCATTTTGGTTTTGGTCCTGAGTGTAAATCGAAACCTTATTTTGTTTCTACCCTGGTGAGTGACTTTGTTGTTGCTAGAAGAGTTTATAGGGGTTATTTGGTATTTTTTTGTAGTAGAGAAACTCTAGTAGACTTGATAGAGTTAGACATGGTTGACTTTAATGTTATTTTGGGTATGGACTTTCTGCACTCGTGCTATGCTTCTCTAGACTGTTGTTCCCATAAGGTCATGTTTAAATTCCCAAATGAGCCAAGTGTTAAATAAGAGGGAAATTCCCTAGCACCCAAGTAGAGGTTCATATCGTATCTTAAAAATCAGAGATTAATCTCTAATGGGTGTCTCTATCATCTTGTTTGGGTTAAAGATTCTAACTTGGAGGGTCCTTCCTTATATTCTATCCCAATGGTAAATGAGTTCCCTGAAGTATGTGTCCCCCCCGATGGGGAGATTGATTTTGGTATTGCCCTTGTTTTGGACACTCATCCTATCTCTATTCCCCTGTGTAGAAGGGCACCAATTGAGCTGAAGGAACTAAAGAAGTAGTTGAAAGATCTCTTAGATAAAGTTTTAATACTTCCAAGTGTGTCCTCGAGGGGTGCACCAATCTTTTTTATGCGTAACAAGGATGGTTCCCTTTGGATGCTTATTGATTATCGACAACTGAACAAGGTGCCGGTAAAGAATAAGTATCGACTTTTGAGAATTGATGATCTCTTTAATCAACTTTAGGGTGCCAAATTCTTCTCTAAGATCGATCTGTCATCCAGGCATCATCAATCAAAGATTAGGAAGGTGGATATCCCTAAGGTAATATTCTACACCCGGTATGGGTATTTTAAGTTCTTGGTGATATTGTTTGGCTTGACTAATGCCCCTGCGAAATTTATGGACATGGTGAATAGGGTCTTCTATCATTTTCTAGATTCTTTCATTATTGTCTTCATTGATGATGTCTTAGTGTAATCTAAGAGTAAGGAGGATCATAATGATTACATCTACATTGTATTATATACCTTGAAGAATCAACAATTGCATGTTAAGTTTTCTAAATTTGAGTTCTTGTTGAATGCTGTGACTTTTTTGGATGATGTCATATCTATAAAGGTATCATGGTGGATACTCATAAGGTTGTAGTGGTTAAGAAGTGGCTTAGACCCATGTCTCGACTAATATTCGAAGCTTCTTGGGTTAAGCGGGTTACTATAGAAGATTTGTGGAAAGTTAATCTTCTATTGATACCCCATTGACCAAGTTGACTAAGAAAAAGGTGAATTTTATGTGGTCTGATACTTGTAAGGTATATTTTAGAAGCTAAAAGTTAAGTTGACTTCAACTTCAGTCTTTACTCTGCCTGAAGGCACCAAGTGTTTCATCGTCTGTTGTGATGCATCCCGAATGGGACTTGGTTGTGTACTAATGCAGCATGCCAAGGTGATTGGTTATATCACTAGACAGCTAAAGGTTCATAAGAATAACTATTGAACTCATGAATTGGAGTTAGTAGCTATGGTGTTAGCATTGAAAATCTAGTGTCACTATCTGTATGGAGTGTAATTGATATCTTTTCTAATCGTAAGAGCCTGCAATATATCTTCACTCAGAAAGTGCATAATCTCAAGCAAAGGAGGTGGATCAAGTTGCTGAAGGACTATGATATGAGTCTTTAATACCATCTTGGTAAAGTTAACATGGTTGCTAATACTCTAGCAGGTTGTAATTGGGTATCTTGTCGCATGTGGATAAGGATAAGTGGGAATTGGTGAATGATATTCACTGCTGGGATAACCATGGAGTTCGTCTCTTGAACTCTGAGTATGATGGTATGCTTCAGCAATAGGTATCACAATCATCACTTGGGGCTGAAATAAAGGAGAATTGGGTATTATACCATCTCATGATGAACATCAATGATGATGTGGGTAAGCAGAAGTGATGGCCTTCGAGATTGGTGGTATTGATATCTTGAGATACCAAGGGAGGTTGTGTATGCTTGATGTTGATGGATTGTGAGGCAGGATTTTTGTCAAAGCCCAGGAATCGTAGTATACGGTTCATTTTGGTTCGATAATAACGCGACCCAAACCAAGTCTTAGCCGTGTTGGATATATCAAGTCCAACCAAGACCATAGACCACCCCCAATACCTAACCATCACCACCCTACACCCTATGTCATATGAATTCCAAACATACAACAAGATAAAGTACTTATAGATTAAAAATATTAAATAAAGTCTATAATTATAATCCTACAGCCTCAACTAATTATCCAACTGGTTCCAACCCCAATGCCAATACCAATAACAAGGCTAACACTAATACCGACACCGCCCATTCAAATAGTAATCTAAAAAAGCCTCTAAACAAAATCAATAACATCCGGTCGGGACATGCCCCAAACCATAGACAAAACAAAACCAACTAAATAACAAAAATAAAAGAAGTCCATAGCATGATATAAAGCATTTCAGAATATGGAAGCTCACCCCTTCAGTTTGACTAAAAGTTGTCCCTGAATACAAATTAATGAGAAAGAGGAAAGATAGTATGGCTGGTTCCTGTATCACATGGGGATACATCGCCCGAAGATGGATAGAAGAGTGAACGATAGAATCTACTCAAGGATAATGATAAAATAATGCCATTATTCAAACCATAGTAAATAACCATGTGCCATGACATATATACAGATATATCATGTCAGGATAGCGAATCCGATTTAGCATGCATTTAAAACCTTTACCTGGGTTGTTTAAATTTTTCGATCGTAACCACCCACGGCCTATATAGGTTTAGCTCCCATACTGAAAGGGCCCCAGTCCGTGTTAGCCGCACAACTGGAGAAAAGAACCTGAGATAACTAGTACATATCCAAAAATATAAAGTATGATATGATGCACAAAGTCACCATGACCAAACCTCACATTGGAAATCATGAGTTTCCAGTATTGGTCCCCCCGGACCTTCAACTTCCATGGAATTTCTACATACCCACCTTTAAGCCTAAATTAAAACCATTTATACATTCCAACCATTTACTAAGGAGTTTTTTATTAGGTATTAACAATTGGTATCTAATGAGTAGGGATTTTTCCCCTCATTTACACTCAACATTAGTGCACGTTACCTGGTTTTAAATGAATAAATGAGATATAATTATGATTAAATATACTAATATCCATATTTTGCAGGCATAGAGTTGATGAGATAAAATGATGTGGAATGAAGGTGAAATGATCAAAAGAAAGCAACAAAGTGAAGATAAAGACCTGGAGCAGAAATGACCTCAATTATCGTGGTCTTGGTCAGGAAAAAAGGGCAACCTAACACGATCACATGAGCAAAATGCAGTTGCAGCCAAGTCTGTGCGATCGCGGACTAGCAAAAAAATACAGCCTAAGGGTAGAAATGTTAATGCACATAGTTGATCCCAAATTTGACAAAAAGAAGGATCGAACCCTAATTATCTATCATATTCCATCTTCCCTAACTTTTTGGTTTTGTTCTAGGGTTTTGTAGCCTCTATTCTTAAGGAAGAAAATAGTGTATAAATTTTGGGTGAAGAATATTTTGGAGTCACAACCATGTGAAGAATAAGTGAAATCCCATTGAAGATTTGTTGGATCTCGGAGTTTGAAGTAACATTCACTTATTCTTAAATCAAATCCGTGGATATTTTGGGTAAAATATTTTCTTATTTATCTAATGAGTAGCTAATTTTTCCTCTTGGGATTATGCTAGAATAAGGTGTAAATATATATGGGATGTGATTTGTTTGTGACTTTACTAGTTTGTGGTGTTGGATTCAATTATTTCTTGAGTAAATTTATTGTGATTAGTGGGTAAAAACCCCAAATACCCAAATGGGTTTGATGGATAAAAATCCCAAGCTCTTCAAAGCTCAAAACCATCCTTTAAAGAGGGGCTTTGGTGAACTATAAGGACCCACATCATCCATGAAAGAGAGATGCTGGAACTAAGGCAATAATAGATAATTTAAGAGCATACTTGACTAATTTCCACTATCTTAAACATAACGGTGATTGTGAAGTTGATTATACTTGAGGCACCATCCTAGAAATAGGGGTGTTTAATTGAGTATTAGGTTGTTTTGATTGAAGCACTCATTAGGTACTCAAAAGGGTAAATGAGTTACACCTTTGGGTTTTGTTGACAAACTAGCCTCAAGGATTTCAAAACTATCCTACCATGCCACCAACACTTAGAATTTGCATCAAATTATAATGTCTCCATGCATATGTTGCCCCTAGGAATGCATAATCCTAAGATCCGTGCTGAATTGTTTAGACTGGAAGTATTTGTATCCTCAAATTTGTACTCAAATAACGTAAAAAGAAATATTAAGTGTGATACCTTTAAAACCCCCCATTTTTACCTTTCTATACTATTGGTTTGAATTTATCAATTATCTATCATTTCAAACTAATTTAGTTGCCACTCATATTGTCTCTCTTGGATTCCACCCCGACTCAAAATTTGGGTAAATATATTGATGATGACTGCCTTTCCCTCAAATTGACATGTAAGTTGATCATTATCAAAAGTCCACAATCACAGTCGACTCAGCTTAAAATGCCATCCGACTACCATTTCCCTACACGTTCATTTCTCTCAAATTCTATTAAAAGTTTTTGGATTGTGTAGAGTATCCAAGGGTCATTTCAATCCATTTGCATTATAAAACATGGTATGTTGTCTGAATTCCCTTATTTTTAATGTAATTGCATGCTTTGAACTTGTAATTTGGGGAAGGGCCTAAAATTGTAGTTTTAATGCTAAATCCATGCATGTTTATCATTATTATTGTGGTTAGCTATTATAGTTGGCCTACACACTAAAGAGGAAGTCTTGAGTAGACTGATTTAGGGCTTAAATGGTTAAACTTAATATGTGCACCATGTGTTCGATTGAATACCCCAATGAGTTCAATGTTAATTCTTTTGAGTTTTAGACTATACTCATGTATTCTAGGATAAAGTTATCTAATTATGATGTTGATGTACCTAGTTGGAACAAAAGTTTAAGGTTAAAATAATGTGTTTTGAGTGATGTATAGAACCGTCGACTATGATCTCAGGTACCGTGATTAAGATCTCGATGATTGCGATCGTAGCATTACGTATGCAGTCATTACTCTGTGATTGCCATACTTTGATAGCAGTGTCTGCAAATTTATTTTTTTGCACACCTAGTTTTCTCCCCAAAACCTTCTATAAACACTACCACATGAGTTATCTGATTCATCTAGCATATTTTTATGTGATAATGCTAATGATTGTTGGAATTTTATTGTTTACAGGTAATAAGCCACAAAATGGGATATTTTGACAACAGCAGGTTCATGGCCACTCAATGCTAAAACCTCTAATATGCCGACTTGCCTAGGAAAAAGTTACTCCTTGAGAGGGCTATCAGCTTGGACAAAGTGGAAGAAAAGTTTCCAGGGTTTCATGCTAGACTCACTAAGATTGGGTGGATATGCTTTGCCCCGGATCCCTGCTATGCTAATGAGAATTGGGTCTGTGATTTCTATGTGAACCTCAATATAGTTTCTCTCACAAACCCAGTGATGACAATACGAGGGAATCTAGTGAACTTTGGAGAAGAGTATGTCAATTAGGTTTATGGGATCCCGAATGCTTCCATGGAGCAGTTCTATGCAAAAGCATGCAAGCTAGGGATCTATTTGGAAAATATTCTATGTCCTAACAAAGAGGTTCCCTGGGCCACCACCAAGAGAGAAATTTTGATGAATAATTTTACAACTGAGGTTAGGAATTGGCTAAATATCAACTATAGCAGAGTCTCGCCTTGCACTCAGATGACAATTGTCCTAGATATATAAGCTCGGATGATTGCTTGTATCATATCTAACATTATTCTTAATGTTAGAGACATTGTTCTCTCAGAGTAGAGGTACTTCAGGAATCATAAAGGTACACATCTTTTTTCCCTTCCCTTATCACAGAGATATACAGGAGAGCACAGGTAGAGGAAAATCCAGCAAATACCTTGATGCACCTAAGCCCCCGCATCTTCCCACTCAAATTCTGGGGTGAGGGTGCCCCTGGTAAGAGAAAGAAAAAGAAGGTGGACTTAGGAAAGTTGAACCAGGAGGACACTAAACTTGTAGATCTTCGTCAACCAACTCCTTCGATGACATCTCAGTTCAGATATGAGTGGTTAGGGATCTATTGTCCAAATAGCCTCAAGGATTGGGAGATCCCTCCATCGCTTGCCATTCATATATAGATCATTTAGATTATGAGATATACTGGGAGGAGAAGAAGAAGCAAGGGGACACAGTTTCCATCTTGGAGAGAGCCTATTCAGCCTTAGTTTTAATATACAGTGACCTTAAATAGTTGGAAAAAAAGATGGTGAAGATAGAGAAGAAGGGAGATAAATTCTTTAGAAAGATATGTAAAGGGGTAAAGGGCATCTTCAAGATGCTCAAACCCAATAATCTACTACCTTCACCAATGTTACACAGTGATGATGAGTCCCCAGCTAATTAGTCAGCTAATGATGCTGGTGGTGATGGTGTAGAGTCAGTGGATGGGAGGAGATCCTAATACAGCTCTAATGAAGACTCTTATCCCTATTTTTATTCTTTAGTTGGTTAAGCAATGGGGACACTACAAGCCTTAAAGTTGGGGTGCCTACCCATAGAGTTGTGATATTTTGATATATGTTTGGATATTTTGTTATAGCTTTGACGATATTTTAGATAATATTTTGTTTTGGGATGCCATATTTGGGCACTATGATGGTGTCCATCTTTTCATGGTTTATCATGTAGTTTTACCTTTAGTGTTTCCTTTTAATTTAGTTTTATTTTATTTATGATGATGCATGACGATCCTTTCCCTAGATAGATTAAGTGACGAATTTCTTAAGGGTAAAGCATCGTGTTTTTGTTTTGAGCCATAGATGCAGGGGAATTCTAAGTACCCGTGGCATCTAAGTCATTAATGAAAGAGAAGTTTGAGTACTTGTGGCACTGTAGATTTGGGATCCTATTGTGCACCATTGGCGAAGTCTGACTAGCCATATGGTTGGTTTGCCAATATTAATTCAAAATATGAGGCTAAATCTTTAGTTGTAGCCATAAGTTAGCAAATCGAGCGTGGTGCAAATTCAAAACTAACAACACCCTACATCCAAAATTTTATCAAAAATCTAGCACATGGGCGTGAGCAACCTTGTACGAAACACTTTCTCTTGTTGTGACTCCATAAATGTTTGACTTGTTAATAGTGATAGATACTCCAATTCAGTCTCTTATGTTAGGGGAAATTAAGCCTCCTTGGTGAATTTCGCATTCCATGTGTGGTGAGATGCATTCATTTCTTGTATACTTATGTTATCTAGAACATGCCCCGTTAGTTTTTCAAAGATAATTTTTACTGTATTTGGTTTGAGAAATGATCTTAGGCCATCTTTGTGACTTTGGAAAACCACTTTAGTCCTAAAAATCCTACCCATACATAAGCGTAACCCCTAGTTACCCACTTTGAGCCTTTAGACCCTTCTTGGTTAAACACATTACAAGTCGTGAACCATTCTTTATATCCTTCTTTTGAACCATACCCTCCTTGAACTTGAAAATATGTCTTAAGGCTAAAAGCCTATGTTGAGGGTGGTGAATATTAATAGAAGTAAGTTTGGGGCCAAAAAGATTTTTTTTTGAAATGCCTAAGTGTCCAAGCATTGAAAACAAATGAATAGAAAATTAAAGGATCAAACAAAGGAAAGAATTACATGACAATTGCAAGAAAAAGAAATAGAAGAAAAATGGGTGAACAAAGAAAGCAAAATGTAGCCATAGGAAAATAGAAAATCAAAGAGTGGCCTATAGTCAAAAAGACATTCAATAGTGTGATGTAGATGTTCAAGGAAGAGTGTAGTCATGTTGTTCCCAAATGATATCATACCCTAACCCGGACCTACGTTACAAGCTCAAAAATTCCTTTGAGATCTTCAACCATTTACTTTCTTTGTTTTGGTGATTTAAAATAGGGGAAAGCCTATGGTATGAGAATTGTTCGCATAGAGAGTTCTTTTGTGAGGGAGATATTTTTTGCACTTAAATTCCTAGTTATGTACTTGGTAGCTTGATGTGTGGAATTTTTTTCCTTGTGAGCAGGAATATGAATGGTTTAAGGTTGGTGATTTTGTCACCTTCTGAGAAATGAGACAAAGGGCGTATATCCTAGTTTTGGTCAGAAGTGAGTCACTTCTAGAGTATTGGTTGTTTTTTCTTTGTTGCTCTTAGAAGTCTTGTGCATCCTTGGATATTGCATTTTATGTAAGGGGTGTAGTGAAACAGTTTAGCCCATGTGCAATAAGCTACTTGTGGTAGTGACTAAGCCTGAAGTTATTATGATCTTTAAGGAATAAAGTTTGGAAAAGATAATTATTATCTCATGGTAAGAGGTAGTGTTGCTTGAGGACAAGAAAAAGCTTTAATTTGGGGGTGTTGATGAGTGGTGATTTTTCCACTCATTTAGACTCAACATTCGGGCACATTACCTAGTTTTGAATGAATAAATGAGACATAAGTGTGATTAAAAAAACTAATATCCATATTTTTTAGGCACAGAGTTGATGAGAAAGAAAGATATGGATTAGAGATAGAAATGATCAAAAGAAAGCAGGAAAGTGTAGATAAAGACCTGGAGTAGAAATGGCCATAGTTAACGCGGTCGCGGTTGTGTTCAGACAATAAGGTAAATGTACCGCAGTATCATGAGCTAATTACGGCCATGACCAAGTCTGTGCAATCACGGTCTAGTAGAAAAATACAACCTAAAGACAGAAATGTAAATGCATGTGACTGATCCCAAATTTGACAAAAGGAAGGATCAAACCCTAATCATCTATCATATTCCATATTCCCAAGTTTTTGGTTTTGTTCTAGGTTTTGTAGCCTCCGTTCTTGGAGAATAAAATATTGTATAAATTTTGGGTGAAGGATATTTTGGAGTGAATTCTAATTGAAGAATTAGTGAACTCTCATTGAAGAATTGTTAGATCTCGAAGTTTGGTGTAACATTCACTTTGATTTTCTCAAATCAAATCAATGGATATTTTGTGTAAAATATTTACTTATTTATCTTATATGTAGATATTTTTTCCTCTTGGCATTATGCTAGAATAGGGTGTAAATATGTGTGAGATGTGATTTGTTTGTGCATTTACAAGTTTATGGTGTTGGATTCCACTATTTCTTGAGTAAATTGATTGGGATTTATGGGTGAAATCCCCAAATACTCAAATAGGTTTGATGGATAAAAAATTCCAAGCTATTGAAAGCTCAAAGCATCCTTTAAAGAGGGGTTTAGGTGAACTTTAGGAACCCACATCATCCATGATAGAGGGATGTGGGAACCAAGGCAATAATAGATAATTTATTAGCATAGTTGACTAATCTTCCCTATCTTAGGCATAAGGGTGATTGTGAACTTGACTATACTTAAGGAACAATCCTAGAAATAGGGGTGTTTAATTGAGGTATTAGGTTGTTTTGATTAAAGCACTCATTAGATACTTAAAAGGGTCAATGAGTGACACCCCTTGGGTTTTTGTTGACAAACAAGCCTCAAGGATTTCAAACCTAGCCTAACACATCACCAAAATTTAGAATTTGCATCAAATTATCATGTCTCCATGCATATGTTTCCCCTAGGAAAGCATAATCCCAAGATCATTGCCTAATTTCTTAGACTCTAAGTATTCGTAGCCTCAAATTTGTACTCGAATAACCCATAGAGAAATATTAAGTGTGATACTTTTCAAACCCCCAATTTTAATATTTTTGTACTATTGGTTAGAAATTAGCTAGTATCTATTATTTCAAACTAATTTAGTCACCACTCACATTGCTCATCATGGATTCGATCCCAGCTCAAAAGTTGGATAAATATATAGATGATGACCTCCTTGCACTTAAATCGACGTGTAAGTTGAGCGTTATCAGTATTGTCATACCAAAACTAGAGCTTGCAAGTCTATCCACTTATTACATAACAAAGTCATTAAACCAATTTGACTCCAAAGTTTCCAATTAAACCAATACTATGGCCACCAAGGCCTTTCAAAACCATTTAAAATCAACCAAACCAATTTAAGTTGCATTACCTTTTATGCAATGTACAGATTTCAATAATATGCAAACAATGTGACAAAACCATTCTCATTGGCACTTTAACAAACAGGTTCAGGGTACATATGTTTCAAAACCATAACCAAGTAATTTGGGGATTCCAAAGTACCCCTAAATCCATTTACCATTACTAGGCATTTCACAATGTCATAATCATATTAAAAACATGAAAAAAACATCATTAAACCATTAGAAACATTATTAAACTATGAACATCCAAAACCCCCAACCATTAAGTCAAAATCACAGCAATGTCATGAAAACTAAATATTAAAACACATGCTCTTCGTAAAATAACAATGAGGGGCATGAAACACACCTTAGACACCAAGGAAGATAGAGAGAATAAATTTTGAAAGAAAATAATTGATTGTCTTGAAGAAAACCTATCCCTTTACTTGAAAGAGTATTTGAGAGAGATTTTAAGAGTTCTTGATTGGGAATAATAGGTTAATGAAAACCCAAAAGGTTTTTATGTAATGGTATCAAAAGGAGTTACAAGAGAGAAATGTCCAGGATACCCCTAAATTAAAGCTATAAAATTACCACAGGTGGTTATGAGTCGATCCTTTGACTTGCGACCACAACATATGCTTGTACCATCGAGTCATCTCTAAGATAGTGAGTTGGACACTTACACACTATCCACGATATGACTCCCTACCCTCACGTGAGTCCAAACCATTCAACTCGTATGGTCCAGTTGTACCCAAGAGAGAATCAAAAGGGATAGACAATAGAGAAATATGACTTATCAGAATGACTCATAACCTATCCTCATGGATTTCAGTAAGCCACTCACACTCAGAGCCAAGTCAAGTCACCAAATTTGTGATTAATTAAAGGATCACCCTAAGACTCGTTCCTGCACCTAATGACCTGTACCACCAAACTGCAACCATAATAGAACTTCAACCGCCATCATTGGACACCTTAAAAGTTGGGTCAAGTGACACTTAATAATATCATACGACTAATATAATGAGTTATTACAAGGATAGTAATCTAAAAGCTTTGGAAATTTCCAAGGGCCAAAACCCAGGGTGTTTAAATTCTCCCCCACTTAGATCATTCATCCTTGAATAACAAGAAATTATAAGTATGATTTGGACTCTACACGCCTCTAATCTTACCTTTATCTAAGTTAGGAAACAATGATACTAAGAAAATGAAATTTCCTTTAACTAAGTTAGAAAATAATGTTATTAAGAATGACACATACCTTATGCATGAATTTCGGGAGAAGAAATCAAAAATGGATATTTGGACTTCATGTCCTCTTCATCATCCCATGTAGCCTCTTTGACCTTTTGGTTCGTCCATAGAACCTTTACCGAGGCCAGGTCCTTGGTCCCCAACTGATAAAGCTGCCGATCCAAGATCTCAATCAGGATCTACTCATCAGATAGGAAATCCAAAATACCAATATCCTTTATACGTACAATTTACGATATATCACCCATACCCTCTATAAAGGCAGAAACATATACTACCGGATGAATGGAGCTCAAATTAGTAGAAAACTCCAACTAATTTACAACAATACTAGCCCTTCTAAAAACCAAGTATGGATCTGATGTGTCATGGAAACACGGAACTTTCGACACTTAAAATAATGAATTTATGCATGTACTTAGGGTATTTTAGTAGATATGATGTAATTTTGTGTTTATTGTAGGTAAAACAGATCTACAAGAGTTTTGGGATGAAAATGAAATATAAAGACCTAAAAAGACCAAGTTATAACAAGGTACAAGTTTTTTCACGAGTTGTCAACACATCATACGACTTGGAGGCTGACTCCTATGAACAACACAAACAAAGAAGTAGAAGAAAAATAATGTGTTGAAAAGATACGACTCGAGCATCTAAGTCACAAACAAGGATACAAGCCGTATGAATAAATCATAAGCATAATAGAAGTTAAAGCTACCATCCAAAGTTGAAGTCTCAGAAGTATACGAGTCAAAAGTTTGAGTGTAACTCGTATAGGGAAACCGTGGGCAGAGAATTATTTAAAGCTAGGAAAGATAGAAGTACCATGTGGATATGTGTTAAGGACATGACTCGTATGTTCAAGGTACGACTAGTGAGTAGAAATCATAAGAAGCATTGAAAGTTGAAGCCTTGGGTGATCAGACACTAGAATGGATACGAGAGATATGGTACGACTCTTATGATGAGCAGACGAGTGGACGAGCGAGTCATACCATATGCTGAAATAACTTTACCTTTCCCATTTTTTTTTTGTATTTTTGAGTACTTTTGAGATACTATAAATACCCTAGAGTTTATCTTTTATTAGGTTACATTCTTTAACTTCGTTTTACATCCTAATATACTCTATTACTTACTTTTTCTTTGTTCTCAAAATTTTGGATTTTTATTCAATAGTAGATTCTGGATCATCTCCTTTTTATGCAATTAATTACCTGATTTCTATATTAATTATTGTGGATTGCATGAATATGAGCAACTAATCTCCCTGATAAGGGTTGTGGGAACCCTAGCAGATTAGCTACATAAAAGAAGTGTTAGATTCATCTACTATAGGGTTTGTGCATGTATCTTAATAATATTCACCATAACTGAACTCAGAGATACTATAAAAGCTTGGCGATATCCTGTATTTTCATTTATCCTCAAAAGGGAGTTGTGTTTGGGAAAAGAAGATTAAGACAGTAATTTGAGATTCACTTATATCATACCATTCCATTATTTCATCTAATTACTTGAGAATTAAAAGGAGGAAGTGAACTGAAGTCATAAAAAAAGAGCAATAAGGCGATGCCCTGAGACCCACAAGGTAAAGGGTGAGGTTTATCAACATATTCACAAGACGGTTGATAATGCATATCTTGTTGACTTTATATCCAGAGTAATAGAATAGTAGGATAGAACAAGAGAAATTTACGGAGTTAAGAGGCCAAGGGGAACACAGTCCTACTATTCATTTTCTATTGTTTACAACTCAAAAGCATTCAAGATTTGCTGACTAGTTACTAATAATTCCAATTTCTCCCATTTACTTTTATGCATTGCTCATGGATTACATCAAGCTAAGAAACTATTCAATGTTTTCCCTATGGGATCGACCCCAACCTTATTGGATTACAATATTTGGCATCGATTGTATCATATTTTTTAGGAGGTTAGTTTTGGGCAGTATTAAATTTTGATACCATTTTTGTGGAAGACGGTTTGAGTAGCAAGTTGAATTGGTGAAAGTTTATGGGTTTTACTTTCTATTTTTGATTTGGTATATGCTGGCGTATGTAAACACTATGAGAAGAGGCAATACCTTACTCTTTTTTATTCGGACTGAGAGACAATTCTTCAAACACCCAGAAGAATGTCAATACAAGTTCGTGATATGGTTCAAGACCCTCCACCTGTGGATCCCAACATGGAACTCCCTCATGAACCAATTGAACCATAAAATGTCATAGATTTATAGACGCAACAACTAATAGTTATTGCTGAGGATGAGAAAAGAGCAGTCAAAGAGGCTTAATTAGATGAAGAGGATGGATCAGCTGAGCAAGGAGGAATAGATAGGCCTAGATAGGGAGCTGAGCACCAAAACAGTGTTTATAGAGGCAGAGCTCCATTGATTCTTGCTTATTAACACCTACACCCATATGATGACGAAGAGGGTATGGGTTATGTTGAACCTGCTAAGATATGAGCCATCATTCCTCCTACTTTACCCCTTAATATGAAGTTTGATATTACAAGTGCCATGGTCAAATTATTGAATTTAAAGGTTGTATTTTTTAGATAAGCGACTTATGATGCAGACATGTATCTTTCTAACTATACTGGGATCTGCACATTATATACTATTTCAAGGGTGGATCAGAAAGCTATGAGATTGAGGTTATTCCCATTTTCATTAATGGGTGAAGAATCCTATGGTTAGGGGAACTTCGAAGAAGCTCAATCACCACCTGGCATGAGTTGCATAAACAGTTTCTAAGAAGATATTTCCCTCTTGAAAGGATGTTGCCATTTAAAGATAAGATTTATAACTTTAGACAGTTACCTAAAAATCCTTGTATGAAGCATTTTTCAAATTCAAGAAGAAGCTGAGCATGGTACCTAATCACAGAATTAGAGGATCAAATTTTTTTGAAATCTTCTATAGATCATTGAAAGTCAGTTTGAGAGCAATGATGGATATAATTTTGGGAGGTGCATTCATGCGTCTTGTATGGGATGCTGCGAAGGATATGCAGGATGATATTTCAATTACTAATAGAGGCTAGCATACTAGAGATGCAGAACATGGTGCATGTACTTTTGCAACTTAAGTAGCAAATGATTATGGAGCTAGTTAAGATTTGGAAGCATAAGTGGTTGCACACTTTGTACTAATATTGGGTTGCTTACAAAATAGTTCACAACAATGAGTGCTATGAAAGTGAACGCATTTGCGGCACAGTGGTCTACTTCCAGAAATTTTAAGATTGAATGTGAAAAGGAAGTGAAGTATCTTGGACCTACCCTAAAAATTATTGAGCCCAAAGACAAGGAAATCAAGGTTGGAACTATTACAATGATAGATACAGAGATAGAAGTAAAGAAAGATGGTAATTGGTGATAAAAAAAATGACTATAAGAAGAAGAGTGACAAGTATGTTCCACCAGGTAATTGTGATTCAGAATCCTCTAGCATTGGCAAAATTAGTCAAGGAGCAAGAAATTCAAGAGAGAAGCATTAAGGATATCGAGGCAGACTTGTCCGGGCTAAAGAAAAAAGTTGATTCATATGCTACAACAATCAATCAGTTAGAGCAACAGTTTGGTCATATATCAGCCACAGTAAATTAAAAATAGCTTGGCACTCTCCCAAGTAACACGATGGCTAATCCAAAGAATAATTGTCACTGCCATGCCATTACCACCTAAAGTGTTACATATTTCATAGAACCACCTGTACCAATCGTAGATGAGAAAAAGATTGATAATGATCCTATTGACATAGATAGTAGTAGCAACCAAGATAAAGGAGAAATGAAGGACTAAGAGCCTATTTTGAAGCCTATCCTGAGACCTCATCCTTCATTTCCTCAAAGGATAAAAAAAATAGGAAGATGGTAAGGATCATAAGTTTTTATCGATGATAAAAAATCTATCACTCAATAGCCCACTTGTAGAGGCATTAGCGCAAATTCCAGGATATGCAAAATTCAATAAAGATCTAATCACCAAGAAGAGGTCAGTCAGTTATGAGCCAGTTGTAAGCATTCATCATTGAAGTGCAGTAGCAACTAGATCATTGGAGATAAAAAGAAAGATTCTAGTGCTTTCACTATACTTTGCACCTTAGGGTCCTCTATTTTTGCTCGTGCATTATGTGAATTGGGTGCTAGCATCAACCTTATGCTATTTGAAATGTTTAAATAGTTGGGGTTGGGAGCTCCTAAAATTTACCACTATGAGATTAGTGATGGCAGGTAGGACTGTAAAAAAATTGGCATCTTATATAATGTATTGGTAAAGGTGGCTTCTTTCATCTTTCTTATGGATTTTGTGTTATTGGACTACGAAGTGGATTTACAAATCCTAATTGTTTTGGATATAAAATTTTTCGATATGGGAAGGATATGGATTAATTTTGAGTAAGGACATCTGATGCTAAGACTTAATGATGAATAAATGATATTTAATATATGCAAATCCATGAAGTAGCCTAATGAGATAAGGGTAGTATCCATGATTGATGTGTATGATGATGAAGTGAATTCATTCTATGATGTTGATTCAATTATTCTTTAGGATGATTGTTCTAATGCTATTGTTCCTATTGAAGAGGGGTTGTGTGTTGAAGCTTTTACAACCGTGATCATATACTTTGATAATGATTGCATAGTTGAGTTTGGTAAGATGGTAGGTGCACTTTATGGGAGTGGTTCGTATACTTATGCACAAAAGAAGCTTGATTTGGATCTGAAAAATAGAACTAATTCACCTACTCACCTATCCATTAAAGATCCACTGATCTTAGAGTTGAAGGCCTTCTCTTCTCATTTCTGATATACATTTTTGGGGACGAACAACACTTTGTTAGTAATCATTGTAGCCGATTTGATTGACCTAGAAGTGGAAACATTGTTATCAGTACTAAGAGATTCAAGAGGGCAATTGGTTAGTCCATTGCAGACATTATGGGTATTCTACCTAGTTTGTGTACTCATAAAATTCAAATTAAGCCAGATTATTCCAAGTATAGAGCATCAGCGTCAACTCATTCCTCCTATAGAGGAGGTGGTTATGATAGAGATAGTAGAGAGGTTGGATGCTGGTGAAGTATATCCTATTGCATATAGCATGTGAGTCATCCCAGTATAATGTGTTCTAAAGAAAGGTGGTATTAATGTTGTACCTAATGAGACAAATGAGCTAGTACCAATAAGGCCAGTCACAAGATGGAGAGTATGCATGGATTACAAAAAGTTGAATGCATGGACTCAAAAGGATTATTTTTCCATGCCTTTCATAGACTAGTTGTTTGACAGGTTAGCAGGTAGAGGATGGTACTGTTTTCCTTATAGGTATTCAGGTTATAACTAAATCACTATTACACTTGAAGACTAAGAGAAAACAACCTTCACATGTCCTTATGGAACCTTTGCATTCAGACATTAACCTTCACATGTCCTTCAACAATATGCATGGAAATATAAACATAATCATTTATAAATCATTTAAATTGCTATAAATTTGTAATAAAAATAAAGTTTTGGGCCCAAGGATAAAAGATTTATCCTTGTTCAAACCTCACATACCTGATGAACTAGATGCTAAAACTGGAATCTTGGATCTATATTGATGCTTTGGAGATGAATTTATAATACTCTTGTATTAGGAATCCTCAATATTGAATTATCTTTTAGAATTAATAGAGGAATTTTAGGTTTTCTTGGAGAGGAAGTATAAGCCTTAGGGTTTTGATTGAGAGAGAATGATAAATAAGGCATAAAGTGCTTTGAAATTTGATAAATCTTCTATTTTTGGATGGATTTGGGACTGGACACTTTACCAAAATAACCCCTTTAAACTCATAAATGAAGATGGAAAAATGACTAAAATCTCGACTTTAGGCCTTGGCGCGAATCGCCACTATCGCGCCAAGCCACAGGAAAATACCAGCTGGGAATATGCATGGTGGCGCGATGTAGTGGTATCACGTTGCCACCTTGGATGGGATCTAGAAAATTGGCATGACGCGCCAATATCGCGGACCTTCACTGTAATCAGACAATTGAGGATTGGGCCCTATCCACGATGTCCAATATCGTAGAGGGCCATTGGAAATTGACAATTGTGAATATGCTCATCTCCGTGACACGCTAAAGTTCTAGTTGGCACACTGCCAACTTAAAAGTTTGATAAATCCTCCTCCAAGCCATAACTCCTCTACCAAGTGTCAGAATTGGGAAAATTTGGCATCGATGAAAGTCTTAATAAATCTCCCACACCATGAAAAGTCTAAATACAAAGAATTCCACATGAAATTATTATCATCCATTTTAGAAGATATTTTTTTAATATTCTAGGGACAAATTTTAGCTACAAAATGTATGGGGTATTACAATATCTCCCCCTTGGTAACATTCTTCCTCGAATGTTACTAGTTAAGCTAAAATTTCTAAGGAATATGAGAATATAAAATAGCATGCACAATTGAAATGAACTGAATAACTAAATCTAAATCATTCTGAGCTTCTGAGTAGTTTTATGAGTGCATGAACTTACATGAGGACAACTATATAGCTGAATATATGATTAGAAAAGAACTAAATCAAGGAAGAGTATTACCTTCTCTAGATCTGAGTTTGCGGAGAAGAGGTAAAGGTACTTGGCTCGCATATCTGCTTCTGCTTCCCAAGTGGCGCCCTCAACTGACTTATTCCACCAAAGAACTTTGACCAAGGGAACTTCTTAGTTCCTTAGTCTACAAATCTGATGATCTAGTATCTCAACTGGAATCTCTTCGTATGAAAGGCTATTCTAAATATCTGAGCTTTCTAAAATGACTACAATGGTGGAGCCACTAATGAATTTCTTAAGAATAGAGACGTGGAATACAGGATGAACGAATGACAAGTCTGCGGGAAACTCAAGCTCATAAGCTACTTTCCCAACTCAACTCAAATGTTGAAAGGGCTAACACACCGGGGACTAAGCTTCCCCTTCTTTCCAAATCTCTTTACCGCTTTCATGGATGAAATCTTCAGATACACTAAATCACCAACCTCAAACTCAAGGTCCCTTTGTCTCACATCTACATAAGATTTTTAGCAATTCTGGCCTATTTTTAATCTTTCTCTAATCAGCTTAACTTTCTCCAATGCTTTATACACTATATGTGGCCCAAACAAAATGTCCTCACCCACCTCAAACCAACCGATGGGTGATCTATATCTCCTCCAATAAGGAGCCTCAAATGGGGCCATTCGAATACTATCACGGTAACTATTTTTATACGCAAACTCAATCAATGGCAAATAATCATACCAACTACCTTTGAAATCAAGAGCACACACCCTCAACATATCTTCTAGAGTTTGGATGGTCCTCTCTGCTTGACCATCTAACTATGGGTAAAAAGCTGAACTAAGATGGATTTGGGTACCAACACCCTTCTGAAGGCTCTCCAAACCTGGAAAGTGAACTGAGTACCCCTATCCAAAATGTAGATAAGGGAACACCATGCAATCTGACTAATTCTTGGATGTACAACTTAGCATAATTTGCAGTTGCATAGGATGAGTGAACAACTATGAAATGCATTGACTTAGTCAATCTGTCTACAAAAACCCAAATCAAGTCATAATGATGACGCGAATGGGGTAAACCAATCACAAAATCCATATTCACCCCTTTCAATTTCAGGTGGGGATACCAAACTCTTGCAATGTACCACCCAGTCTTTGGTTCTCTACCTTAACCTATAGATAAGTTGAATATTTAGCTATAAACTCCTCTATATCTTTCTTCATACCATTCCACCAATAGATTTCCCATAAGTCGCGGTACAACTTGGTAGCACTTGGATAAATAGAATAACTAGCACCATGTGCTTCAACCATAGTTCTCTGTCTCAAGTCATCAACACTAGGCATACATAATCTACTTTGAAATTTTAACATGCCATATCCACCTTGCAAGAAAACCCCTGTCTTTTGGTCTTTAACTGACTTCTTTAGTTTGACCAAACTATGATCCAGGTCTTGCTTCTCTTTTACTTCTAAAACTAGGGAGGATTCGGAACTACTCTGAACCCAAATAGTACCTTCAGTGGCATCAACCAACCAAATACCCAATCTAGCCAAACTATGAACTTCTCGAGCTAACTCTTTCTCATCCTTCTCCACATGAGCAATACTGCCCATAGACAATCTACTATGGGTGCCTTCCAATACATTGGTCATGCCCAGATGATACAACAAACTCATATCATAATCCTTCAACAGTTTCAACCATCTCCTCTGATGAAGATTCAACTCCCTTTAAGTAAACACATACTGCAAAATTTTATGGTCTGTGAACCCATCAATATGCACACCACACAGATAATTTCTTTAGATTTTCAAATAAAAAACCAAAGTAGCTAATTCCAAATTATGGGTTGGGTAATTCTTTTCATGAGGTTTCAACTGTCTATAGGTGTAGGTTATGACCTTACCTATCTGCATCAACATATAACCCAAACAAACTTTAGAGTCATCACAATAAATAACAAAACCATCCATACGATTGGGTAACGCTAAAATTGGGGTTGAAATGAGTCAAGTCTTCAACTCCTGAAAACTCTTCTCCCAGGAATCTGACCACAGGAAGTTAACTTTCTTTTGGGTCAGTCTAGACATAGTGGATGCAATTGATGAGAAACCTTCAACAAAACAACTATAATAAGTAGCTAGACCCAAGAAACTCCTAATTTCCGATGGAGAGATAAGTCTAGGCCAATTTTTTTTGGCTTTTGTCTTTTGGGGATCGACTCTAATGCCATCGGTGGAAATAATATGAATGAGAAAGGCTACTAATCTTAGTCAAAATTTATACTTGCTAAATTTGGCTATTAATTGATGATCTCTAAGAGTTTGAAAGAAAGTTCTAAATTGATCTGCATGGTTATCCTCACTGCGGGAGTATACAAGGATATCATCTATGAATACTATGACAAATATGTCTAGTTACTTTTGAACGTTCAATTCATGAGGTCCATGAAAGTTGCTGGAGTATTGGTTAGGCCAAAAGACATGACTAGAAACTCAAAATGACCATAGCGAGTTCTAAAAGTTGTCTTTGGAGTATCACACTTCCTTACTTTGAGCTGGTGATAGGCAGATTTAAGGTCTATCTTTGAGAAATAACTGGCTCCTTGTAATTGATCAAATAAGTCATCAATTCTCAGAAGGGGATATTTGTTCTTGACTGTGACCTTATTTAGCTGATGATAGTCAATGTACATATGCAAAGAACCATATTTCTTTTGGACGAATAGGATGGGAGAATCCAATGGGGAAACACTAGGCCTTATGAAAACTTTATCTAAAAGATCTTTGAGTTTCTTTTTTAACTATTTAAGCTCAGCAGGAGCCATATGATATCGAGTGATAGAAATAGGCTGAGTATCTAAAAGAAGGTCAATACCAAATTCTATCTCTCTATTGGGAGATACCCTTAGGATATCTTTTGGAAAGACGCAAGGAAACTCACTTACTACATTGATGGACTAAACAGTTGGAGTCTCAGACTTTGTGTCTTTAACTTGAACTAGATGGTAAATGCAACCTTTGAAAAATCAACCTTCTGGCCTTAAGATAAGATATGAAATGACTCTAGGGAGGCACTGAATTACCTGCCCACTAAAAGACTGGGTCATCTGGAAATTGAAACTTCACCACTCGGGTGTGACAACCTATAGAAACATAATAGGAATAGATCCAACCCATACCAAGAATAAGATCAAAATCAATCATGTCTAATTTTATCAAGTCTGCTAATCTGACTCTATGAAGGATAGTGATAGAAAACTTCTTATAGAATTTCTTATCAACAACTGACTCACCTACTGGAGTAGAAACTAAGAAAGGCTCAGGGATCCTTTCAGATTTTATCTCAAACTTTGCAGCAACTATCGTGGTCACATAAGAGTAACTCGACCCAAGATCTAACAACACATAAACATCAAAATGAAAGACATGAAGCATACCAGTAATAAAATCTGGATAATCCTATCGCCTCTAGTGGGATGGTAAAGCATAGAACCGATTCTGGCATTTAGCACCACCGATACTGGATTAAGCTACCTGAGGAGGGGCTGGGCAACCTATAGTATCTAGTGCACTATTGTCCCGAGTCTGGGGACATACATCTCTATTTCCCTATCTAGCATACGGGCATTCCTTGATTTTATGACCCTTATGGCCACAACCTTAACAACCTTTCTAACCCCATAAATATTTACCTCCATAATTCTTACCATAATTTGGACATAGAGGATGATTAGGCTTCCCACTCATACTATTCTGAGATTTGGATATAGAAGACTTACCCCACTATTATGGTATATTTCTAGGTGTGGGAGCACTAGTACAAGAAGGTGCATGCATAGATGAATGATACTAAAACTACAAATGATTTTCTCTTCCAGACCTATTTTGACCATAATCAAACTATCTTGTTCTAGCCTTCTTATTTACTTTCTCTCTTTCTTTACCTTCTCTGCCTTAGGTTAATGAGCATGCATCATCAATCTAGAAAGATCCATGTCTCTATTGAGCATAGTAGTCCTATACTACTTAATTAATAATCCAGAGACACCGGTCACAAACTTACTAATGCTTGACCTTAGGTCAGCCATCTGATTAGGGGCATACTTAAAAAACTGATTGAACTTGAGGCAATACTCCTTCACTATCATAGAGCCCTACCTTAGGCTCATGAACTCTTCTATCTTAGCTTCCCTCATCTCAAGTGGGAAGAATTTATCTAAAAATGCATCCTGAAACATCTTCCAATTCATGGGAGCTTCATTCTCTTCTTTACTTTTCTTCCATATCACCACCCAATCATAAGCAACATCCTTCAGCCTAGAGGATTCTACATACACTCCTCTTCAGAAACTTGCATAATTCAGGTGATCATCTTACCTCATCAAGATAGCTATGGGTCCTTACCTTCCTTCAACCCAAATAATTTTGGCGGATTCATTCTCATAAAATCTCTGATTCTGGCTACGGCTAAGTCCCCATCTTGCTGAGGTTGGGATGAAATCTGATGGTTACCCTAAACATTTGTTGTCACAGCTTGGGCTAGCGCCTAAAAGGCAGCCTATAACTCTGCATGTGACACATTCTCATTCAAAGGACCTGTGGCTGAGGTGCTGGTTATTGTTTCTACGGGTGTTAGCTTTGCGAGGAGGCATATTCTTTCATAAAAGAGCACGAGTTAATAGAAGATAGAGATAGCTGTAAGAATGATGGATTATGAAAAAAAGAGAAGATTTTCCTAAAATGCTCCATAGCCTCTTGCTCATAGATGTGGCACGCTTCACACCGATGATCTAGACTCTACGTAACGCAGATTGTCTAACTCCATAGGACTCCCTAAACCTTAGGCTCTGATACCAAGTTTGCAACGCCCTGAAATCTGATTCTCAGAATGCCACATGGAGCTTTGAACTTCAAGTAGTTCTGAGCTAACCCTGGCTTCTTTCTATTAGCTCTGAATCTCAAAATAGGAAAATATGAATATACAATACTGATAATGCAGAAAACTATATGAAAAGTCTGAGTATATCTAAAAATATTGATCACATCAATCTAATAATACAAATACTGAATGGTCTAAATACAATATCGTAAATCTAAGACTGAGTCCAGTAGTCCGACAAGCCTCTACTAACTAAATATAGAGATTCATTGGAATAGGCCCCAGCTAACTCAGACTGTCTGAAAAGAGTAGTGAAAACATTTACTAACAACTGAAAATCTTAATAGCTAAGTCACTGAACTAAAAGGACTCACCAACTGTAAGGATATAGATGAGATGGTCAAAAATCACTCTCGTTGCTGAGAATGAGCACCTAAACCTACAATATGAAACAATGTCACACAAAGACTTATATATGGATCAGTAGTTTGCTGATGTACTGAGTATATAGGGGTGCATGCAATAAGTAACAATATCATCAGAGTTTATTGAAAACATCATGCATGCTAAATGTAAATGACTCACTTAAGCTTGAGTAATCTGTAATCCAAAAGTCAAATCATGAATAGTAAAACATGCAATCTAAATCTTGTGAGACATCATACTTAGTTCTGAAATCTGTATTCTGCTCTTATTCTCAAATCATATAGGCTAAATAAAGCTTGAAAACGATTCTGCATATCTTAAGACTTCAAATCAATTAAACTTTTTTAAGAGTAGGGGACCTCTGTTTGGGATGTTCTTCAAACTGACATACACCATATGAGCATCCATGGAGTCCCACGACTGGCCTTCATTAGGTAGGACTGTTCTACCCTTTCCATCAAAATAGAACAATCTAATCTTTGTGATCACAATTTGAGTCATCCACATAGAAGTAGGAATAATCTGAATCTGTACCTACGGTAGAACGTAGTTCTAGGGTATGAAACCTTGATAACACACCTAAATCGTTGCTAAATACTATGCCTAATATTGTGCTCCAAATTTTAAGAAATCCACTTTAATTAATAGCACAAGGGTTTCTAGAATAACCAATTATGCTTTTTCTTTTCTTTAAATCTCAAATCATATGAACAAAGTGAATTCTTTATCTTAGCTTAGGACCAAAAATGTCAAATCTTTATCAAAAATCTGAAAATAATCTAGTTACAAACAATCTTGAAACAACAATCTTTAAATGAGGTCTAATAACGCAAACATCAATCTCATGTTAAAATATCTCAAAATTCATATTTTGTAATGTAAACATTCATAAATCATCTTAAAATCTGGAAATCTCAACAATATGCATGGAAATTAAACATAATCATATGATTTAACTTTTAAATCATGGGAAATCTCATAATCTTGCAAATAATAATAATAGGTATAAACCCTAACTTCAAATTAATGGGAAATCATATAAATTGCAGTAAATTTGTAATAAAAATTAAGTTTTTGGCACAAGGATGAAAGATTTATCCTTGTTCAAACCCCACATACCTTAATTTATGAACTAGATGCTAAGACTCTAATCTTGGATCTCTATTGATACTTTGGAGATGAATTATTAATGCTCTTGTATTGGGAATCCTCAATCTTGAATTATCTTAAAAATCAATGGAGGAATTTTGGATTTTCTTAGATAGGAAGTATGAGCCTTAGGGTTTTGATTGAGAGAGAATGATGAATGAAACATAAAGTTCTTTGAAATTTGATAAATCTTATGTTTTTGGACGAATTTGGGACTAGGTATTTTACCAAAATACCCCTTTTAAACTCATAAACGAAACTGGAAAAAAGACCAAAATCCCAACTTTATGCCTTGGCGCGACGCGCCACTATCGTGCCAAGCCAATGGAAAAGGCCAACTAGTAAAATGCATGGTGGCGCGACGTGGTGGTATCATATTGCCACCTTGGATGGAAACTAGAAACTTGGAGTGATGTGCCAATTCACAGACCTTCACTAGAATCGAACAATTGAGAATTTTTCCCTCTCCATGATATGTCAATATTGCGTAGAGGCACTATAAATTGACAAAAGTAAATTTGCTCATCTCCGCAATGCGGTAAAAGCCCTGCCAACTTAAAAGTTCCATAACTCCTTCAACGAGTGTTAGAATTGGGAAAATTTGGTATCGATGGAAAGCTTAATCAATTTCCCACTCCATAAAAAGTATAAATCCAAATAATTCTACATGAAATAAATATCATCCATTTTGGAAGCTATTCTTTAACATTCTAGGAATGGATTTTAGCTAGAAAAATTATGGGGTACTACAAAAATCATCATCTTTGAGACCAGAAGGTCAACTTAAAAATCCTCAAAGTTTAAAAGGAGTCAAAAATAACTAAATCTCTCAACTCAAAGCTTTATTTTTAGGTTCTAAGTATTATAAGCACATACTAAGGGCTGACCGGAACTAAGAACGTATGGGGTATTACAATATCTCCCCCTTAGGAATATTCATCCTCGAATAAGACTAGTCAAGCTGAAAATACTGAGGAACTGAGATTATAACTAGCATGCATAGCTAAAAGCATGACAAAACTGATTTATAGAAGCAAGAATTATTAATAGAATGACTAAATAAAGCTGAGTCTTAGAATGAAAAGAGATGATTTGATGAAACTTGTTAACTCACTCTGAATCTGAACTTGCGATGGAAAGATAAGGGTACTTTATTCGCATATCTACTTCTGCTTCCCAAGTGGCGCCCTCAATAGATTGATTTTGCCCAAGAACTTTGACCAAGGGATCTTCTTTTTTCCTTAGTCTACGAATTCAGTGATCAAGAATCTCAACTCGAATCTCTTCATAAGAGGGGCTATCATAAATATTTGTGCTTTCTAAGGGTACAACAGAGCCGGATCACCCAGACACTTCTTTAGTAAGGATACATGGAACACATGGTGAATAGATGATAAATCTATAGGCAATTTTAGTTCTTACGCAACCTTCCTAACATGACTCCATATCCTGTAAGGGCCAATATATTGGGGACTGTGCTTTCCCTTTTTGCCAAATCTCTTCACCCCCTTTATGGGTGAAACTTTCAAATAAACTAAGTCATAAACTTCAAACTCAAGATCCCTTCTCCTCATATCTGTATAAGATTTCTGATGACTCTGAGCTATCTTCAACCTTTCTTGAATCAATTGGACTTTCTCTATGGATTCAAATAACATATCTGGCTCAATCAAAGCAGCCTCACCAACTTCAAACCAACCGATAGGTAATCTACATATCTTTCCATAAAGAGCCTTAAATGAGGCCATCTGGATGCTAGCATGGTAACTATTATTGTAGGCAAATTCGATAAATGGAAGGTGATTATCTCAACCACCCTTAAATTCAAGAACACACGCTCTCAACATATCCTCTATAGTCTGAATGGTTCTCTCTGCTTGACCATCTGTCTAGGATGAAAAGCTGAACTAAGTTGAACTTGGGTACCAAGACCCATATAAAAGGCTTTCCCAAAGTCAGAGGTAAACTGAGTACCCGTATCTGAAATAATGGACAAATAAACCCCGTGCAATCTAACCAACTCTCTAATATCAACTTAGCATAATCTTTAACTGTGTAGGATGTATGACCTGGTAGGAAATAGGCTGATTTGGCCAACCTGTCTATAATAACCCTAATCAAATCTTGATCACGACGCGAACGGGGTAAGTTAATTATGAAATCTATGTTCACCTTTTCCCACTTCAAGGTGGGAATACTAAACTCCTGCAAGGTTCCATCAGACCTTTGGTTCTCCACCTTAACCTATTGATAAATAGAACACTTAGCCACAAACTCTACAATATCTCTTTTCATACCACTCCACTAATAGACTTCCCACAAATCTCTGTACATTTTTATTAGCATCTGGGTGAAAAAAGTAATGCACACCATGCACTTTTGCCGTAATATGCTACCTTAAATCATCAACGCATGACAAACATAATCTAATCTGGTATCTCAACACACTATTACCCCCTTAGGAAAAAACCTCTATCTTCTGCTCTCTGACTGATTCCTTCAACTTAACTAGACTGGGATCCTTGTCTTGGTTCTCCTTCACTTCCAAAACTAAAGAAGATTCTACACTACTTTGGTCCCATGGATGGATAACACTTCATTCTTAGGTGGACCAAGGAAATTCACACTCCTCAAAACCCACCTTTCTTGCCAAATGGTCAACACAACTGAAGAACCATCTCACTTGCATAGAACCTTCAAAATTTAGTTTCTCTCTCTTAAGGAGAAGGAGAAGACAAAAAGATAAGACTACAATTACAATCTAAAAAGTCACACAATTTATTTTGTCAAAATCTATGAAAAATAGAAGCCTATTTGTCTATTTATACTTATTACAAGCAAAGACTAAAATACCCTTAATGAAGAGTGCTCCTTTTGGAGTTTAAAAAGGGAGTCTTAAAAGACAACAATAGCCCTAAAATGGGGTGCCTCTTGAGTGTTAAATTATAGTATGCAAATTTTATCATGTCCTTCAAGTGAGGCACCTCTTGAGTGTAATGGTTCCCTTGTCCTTCGTCAACTTGACATGGCTTTAAAAAGGCTCAAAACACATACCAATTCCAAAGCTTGAACCTTTGACAATGCCTTGTACTCTTTTATTATATTCATTCTTGTATCAGTCTCTCCATCTTGAAAGGCATTTGTCCTCAAATTTGCACCTTGCAAAACAAAAGAGAGGGAAAACAAGCACACAATCCTTGTAATAAGAGGGATAGCATTAGTACCATAAATTTGGTAAACATGCCAAGGGGGTACACTTTTGGAATATAACCAACCATCCTTTGTTATGATTAAGAAACATCTACCACAAGCATCATAAAGGACACTACTAAGGGAAGCATCAATGAGTGAAGAATACAATCCAAACCAAACACATATGTCACTTATTTTCAAGGGAAGGCAAATATTCAAAATTAGACATCTATGGCTTAGGAATGTTCCCTTAACAACATATATTCCATCACTCCAAGGTTGTTCACACTTTACATACACCCACATATCCTTGATATTCGAAATAAAAATCTTAGAATAAAGGATACCAAAGAAGTAAATAGCATCAATGTTAAAAGATAATGAGCATAAACCAAAACTACACTTCCAATACCTCACAAGCACCCCGGGGTCAAAGAGAAGTAGTAGACATGGGTCAAGGCCGTAACTACCTACCCTTTTAGCTTGAGGATCAAAATCATAACTTCCAAAGGCATTACACATAATTTTAGCATACACATGGTCACTATGAACAGGACTAATGTTATGGATCTTATTACACAAGTTCAAAGGACTATGCTCCACATCAAGATCATATTTACAAGCATTAACACTAACTTAAAAGTTTTCAATCACACTATAATCATGTTGAAGTAGTGAGATAATCCTAGGAATACATGGTTTATTATAAACATCAAGAGATAAGGCAACTACAAAAGTCCACAAAAGCTATGTAGCATTGTAATTCTAAGTGGACCAATAAACAAATATCCTACCCCTACATAAAATAAATTTAAGACTAGCATGGATATAATCATAAGCAAAAAAAGTAGTATATAAAGGCATCAAATGTAAAGAAATCATCCAAGGTAATATCATCTATAAGAATGCCAATAGATTCAAAAGACTTAGCATATACGGATAGGATCAAGTCATTTAAACTCATATGGCTCCTTCATTTTGACTGAAACATAAACTTGGAATCCACAATTTGAGATTTAAGAAAGTTAAGAACAAGTGTGTCAAACAAGGATGCACATGTATAAGCAATACCCCAAAGAGGCAATGACACATTTGCCTTAGGGTCCTCAAACATGAAACTACCTTCTCTTTCAAGAGAGTATCCTACACATATATTCAAACCATAATAGGCTGCAAAGGGATCACAATCAATACCATTTTCACAAGTACAATCACAGTTTGGATCTCCTAAATATTCTAGTAAATCAAGGTCAACTCCACCTGATTGATCATTTTGCACACCCTCACTAGTTGTTGGCAACTCACATACCAACGTAGACTCACATTGGTTTTAAAAAGGGTCAAATAGTGTGTAAATACTCTTGTTAGTTGGTAATGGAACCTTATTCATGTTCTAAGTGCTAGCACTAGATGGACACAAATCATTCTTACAAAAAGAGTTGATTTTGTCATCTAAACGACCAACTAGTGTTTGCATACTCACAATAAGAGTTTGGTCCTTATGAAATCTAGCACCACCAATAGTATCACAAAAGGAATATTCATACACTTCTTCACTAATTAAATCCAAAACTACTCAATTTTGGCCACTACTAGCCACATCACAACAATTTAAGTTTCTAGGGGTGTAGAAGATAGCTTTGTTACCTTGCAGATCATGGAAAGTGTGTTATTCACTTAGTTTTGAATCATGGCATACTTAATGCTCAATATTACAAGGTAATATGTCAAGGTTTCCCTTTGGGCTCACTTCTTCATCACCTCCCAAAATTAGGACTTTCGGCCAAGGGCTTGAAGGGAACTTCTTTAGGCTTCTCCTTGGGACTTCTAGGGTCTTGAACCTGCACATGAGAAGATAAAATACTAGGCAAAATTCTAGTATTTGGGTTAGTGAGTACTAAGATAAGATCCATAATCTAACATTTCTTTTTGCTTCCAACTTCACTACCCATGGTTTCCCTTTCCCTCTCCCTCGTTTCTTTACATTTTTTTTGTATCCCGTCACTAAGTTTCTCTCCATCTCGAGGATTGACATCATTGTCCTTGGAAATTTACCTTCCCTCATCTTGTATTTGGATAGAGGGGTCTTGGTTTAGTATGGTTTGGAGAGGGGGTATAGGTTTTGGTTGAGGATGGATTTAGGTTGATGTATTTGGATTTTGTAAAGTGTAGGATCTTTGGTTTTGAGGGGTTTGAACTTGTGGAGGATTTGGTGGACATATTCTATCACATAGTCTATCAACCCTCACTTTCATTCTAGCCACACCACCCTTCAAAGAATCTAACTCTCTTTGTACATTGTCCAAACTACCCTTCAAGTCTCTCCTCATAGCATCCATATCACCCTTCATGTCTCTCTTCATAGCATCCATATCACCATTCATATCTCGGGGAAAGGCCTCATACCGAGACATCAAGGATCCAAATATGTCATTACCGAAGGGCTGAGATGTGGTAACCTCGGATTCCATCTCAAATGTACCTAACAAAAGCCAAGAAAAAAACAGCAAGACAACACCTACAAAATGAACAAACAAATTAGTTCAAAAGCCTCACCACACTTTCACTTGGATCTCACCTCACACTTGGTCTCACAAGTGTTTAACACTAGGCAATACTTGGTAAGTGAATTGAGTGGTGAATATGTCTTGGTCCGGAATAGATTTTTGTTTGAAAGACTCAAATAAAATGATGCATAGACTTGAGCCAACAAACTACTGCGAATTAAAAATGAGAAAACGCACACAAAAACCGAAGACACGAAACAAATGGACTCTAATATAATTACCAAACTAGTAGGTAATTACTAGCTTACTGATTAGGGATAGAATTAACTTATATGAAACTAGAATAAAAAATTAGAAACTAAGGAAAGCTACTTAGAACTTGATTTGGTCGATTACATTTGATGACGTGGAATTCATTGATTGGACGTGATTATCAAAATTTTCAAATCCCAAATTCTTCAAATTTCGGCCTAACACCTTGGGGAACAAGAGAAAAAATCTTTGGGAGGGAAAAACAACAAGTTTGGATCCATTTTCGAGCTCCAATTGAATTCAGAAAGATTGGTCCCCCCCCTGCACTTGGATTTGTACTTGATTGTTCCCTTTGTCTCTTCCTTCTTTTGGATGAAATTGAATTTGCCAAGGAATATTATTTTACAAACACCAAGTACACTCTCTTTCCACCTCTTTTTGGATCAAACACACTCTTTGAATATTCTTCTTTAACAAGATTTGATGAAGATGGAAGAATAAGAAGAATATTTAAGAGTTGATCAAAGTTTGACCTCTAACCAAATGAACCCTAATCTCCAATTTTCTTTTAGATCCAGGTTCCTTAGGCCAAGGTGAGTTTAAACAACACAAATTCACTTCAAAATCACGTCACAAGCACTAAGACGCATGGATCCCCCCACAAAAGGTTTATATCACGCCATAACCAAGGTGGATCTAGCTCAAAATCAACCAAAGCTTTTTCCAAGGTTAGATCTAGACTCCTTATGTTCTATGGAGAAAGGATATAGCACTTGAAACCAGCAAAACAACACAAAAACATGTATATCTAACTTCTAAAATGCTGTCCAAACACAAAAATGTGAAACACCTATTTTTTTTCTTGACTCTAGATTTTTTTTTATGGAGATTTTCTTAGATCCAACGCATAGAGTTGTGGGAACAACTCTAATACATGGCTTTAATACCAAATGATACAAAAATAAACCTAAAAACCGAAATTAAGGACTCAATGAACAAAAATCAGCAACCACACAAGAAGGAAAACAACGCATAGAAAGGAGATGAAGAAGAAGATTGTATAAATGTAAGGATAGATAATGAAACATACACCACCTTTAATGATTAGCACCTAATTGTGTATCAAACAACAATACACACTTTACCATGGATGGATAACACTTTATTCTTAGGTGGACCAATGAAATTCACACTCCTCAAAACCCACCTTTCTTGCCAAATGGTCAACACAAGTAAAGAACCACTTCACTTGTATAGAACCTTTAAATTTCGGTTTCTCACTCTTAAGGAGAAGGAGAAGACTACAACCTAAGACTAAAATTACAATCTAAAAAGTCACTCAATTCATTATGTCAAAAGCTAAGGAAAATAAAAGCCTATTTGTCTATTTATACTTATTACTTGCAAAGACTACTATACCCTTAATGAAGGGTGCTCCTTTGGAGTGTAAAAGATAGTCTTAAAAGAAAACAATAGCCCTAAAATGGGGCACCTCTTTAGTGTCAAATTATAGTGTGTAAATTCTATATTGTCCTTCAAGTGAGGCTCCTCTTGAGTGTAATGGTTCCCTTCTCCTCCCTCAACTTGACAAGGCTTTAAAAAGGCTTAAAACACTTGCCAATTCTGAAATTTGAACCTTTGACAATACTTTGTACTGTTTTATGCTCTTCATGCTTATTTCAGTTTTGATATTTTGGAGATCAACTCTAGTGCCATCAACGGAAACAATATGACTGAAGAAAGCTAGTGACCTTAGCCAGAATTCACATATTCTTAATTTGGCAAAAAAATGGTGGTCTCTAAGAGTTTGCAACTCAATTCTAAGATAATCTGTATCGTCATACTTACTACGAGAATAGACAAGAATATCATTGATAAAGACTATGAAAAATGTGGCTAGGTACTATTTGAACACTTGGTTCATCAATTCTATGAAGGTTGTTGGAGGATTTGTTAGTTCAAAGGACATGACTAGGAATTCAAAATGACCGTAACAAGTTTTGAAAACTATCTTTGGGATATCACATTCCGTTACACTAAGTTGGTGATAACTGGATCTAAGGTGTATCTTAGAGAAGTAACTTGCACCCTATATTTGATCAAATAAGTCATCAATTCTAGGAAAGGAGTATTTGTTTTTAACTGTGACTTTATTCAGCTGACGATAGGCAATGCACATTTGCAGAGAACCATCTTTCTTCCACATGAATAGGATAGGGGCGCCCCATGGAGAAACATTGGGCCTTATTAAACCTTTATATGAAAGATCTTTGAGTTGCTCCTTTAACTTATTAAGATCGACTGGAGCCATACGATATGTAGGAATAAAGATGGGCTGAGTATCAGGAAGAAGATCAATACCAAATTCTATTTCTCTATCGGGAGGTGCCCCTTGTAAATCTTCAGGAAAAACTTTTGGAAACTTATTGACTACACAGACTGACTGAACTGCTGGAGCCTCAGACTTAATGTCTTCGACTCAAACTAAATAATAAATGCACACTTTTGAGATCAACTTTTTGGCCTTAATATAGGATGTGAAATGACTCTTGGGAGATACAAAATTGCCATCCCACTTAAAGACTGGCTCATCAGGCAACTGAAACTTCACCACTCGAGTGCGATAATATATGGATGCATAGCTGGAATGAAGCCAATCCATGGCCAAAAAAGGTCAAATTTTACCATATCTAACTCTATTAAGTTTAAAAATATGGTCTTATAAAGGACGATAATAGGACACTTTCTGTAAATCTGTTTGGCAACAACTGACTCACCCACTGGGGTAAAAACTAAGAGGGGATTAGAAAGGTTTTCAGGATCTACTTTAAAATTTACCGCAACTTATGAAGTCACATAATGGAGATTTGGCCCTAGGTCTAATAGCACATAATTATCAAGACGAAAGACACGAAGCATACCAGCAACAACATCTTCCAACAATATCACGGCCCATAAATCGCAATCATTGTAATGAAGACTGGTGTCTGCTTCAGGTTTTCTTGCTTCACTTCTTTTCTCCATTTTTATCCTTTCAAATTTCTTCTATATATTTCCTTATTATATCCTATATGCTTGCAAAATGCAAAAATTTGAGCATTTAATCACAAATTTTTTCATTACTACATTTAAATCATAGTAGTGTGCACGAATGTTTAGTACAAATGAGTAGTAAATTCACCACTTATCAATATACTTCATCAAAAAAAAGTTACACTCTTGATATTATTGTTATGTGAAGAAATTAACTCCACCCATTTGACATGTATTCAATAATCGGCAATATGTACTTAATTCGTACAAACATAGAATGGGATCTATGAAGTCGATGCCTCATACATCAAACAACTATACCTCAAGGTTAGGCTTCAAGGAAATCACATGAATCCTAGCAATTCATTTTTTTTATTTAAAATTGAGGACGAGGTTTGACTAACACATATGTATTTTATTAGAGAGAAGTCCAATAGTATCCACTTTGAAGAGCTTTTACAGCCGTTCTAACACTACTGTGATGACCACAAAATAAGGATGAGTGGCAAGACTCAAAGATGACCTGTATTTCTAACTTTATCACACATCTATGGATCACTCTATCCGCACACTCTCTAACATAATATGGTTTATCTCAATAGCATCTCTTCATATCATATATAAATCTTCTTTTTATAATGATTGATATTATTGGCAAGTAAGGAACTAACAATATAGTTAGCATAGTTCTCATATCATGACTCTACTTTCCCAAGTGTGACATGATTAGTTCCTCAAAAAAGTATCATCAATCTTGATCTCACCTAACTTCTCATTATTGGACTTAAGTTAGGACAAATGGTCTACCACTTGATTTTTTCAACCCTTCGATCGTTAACCTAAAAATTAAGTTTTTGGAGAGGTAATATCGACCTAATCAATTAAGTCTTGAATTCTTTTTTATCGATAAAATATCAAAATATTGCATGGTTGGTGTGCACGACGACTCTTGTACCCAAAGATAGGCCTTAAGAGATTCAAAAGCATAGACTACCATAAGTAACTCTTGCTCCATAACTGTATCACTTTGCTAGGTATCATTCAATGACTTGATAGCATAGTAGATCAGATGAAATATCTTTTCTTTTCTTTAAACCAACATCACACCTAATATGTAACTACTCGTATCACACATCAATTAAAACTGTGGTGCCAAATATGGGAAACAATAATTTGAGCCAACATAAGTTTCTACTTAAGACAACTAAGCACTTTAAAAAAAAATCACTATTTAATTCAAACTTGGCTACCTTTTGGAAAAGAATACACAAAGGATGGGCAATCATGGAAAAATCTTTGAAAAACAATCTATAGAACCCAGTGTCGCTAAGAAAAATTCTAACATCCCTTATAGAAATAAGAGCAGGTAATTTAGCAATCATTTCTACCTTTTCTTAGTCAAGTTGAATGACTTTACCCAATATCTAGGGGCCCAACACTATACCCTATTTAACCATAAAATGTCATTTTTCCTAATTCAAAACAAGATTCTTCCCCATACACCACTCGAGGACCTTGGTCAAGTGTTCAAGGAATGATTCTAATGAGTCAACAAAAGTGAAAAAATTATCCATGAACCCTTCTATAGCTTGCTCTACCATATTTGAGAATATAGACAACATACACCATTAAAAGGTAGGGGGTGCATTGCATAGCCCAAAGTGCATGTGTTTGATAGTGATGGTCCCATAAGGGTATGCAAAAATGGTTTTCTCTATATCTTTTGGTACAGTAGAAATTTTATTATAACCATAATATCTATCGAGAAAATAATACCACCCATGCCCTACCAAATGATCGAGCATTTAGTCCATCAATAATATTGGGAAGTAGTCTCTCTCGTTCTAGTAGTTTATTTTTTGGTTATCAATGCACACTCTTCATACCATTACTGGAAAGAAAAATATAAGATCATTGTTCTCATTTTGGACTACTATGATACCACCAGGAACACATTTCCCTAGGCTCACCTATATGCTATCCAAAATTGGGTATAAAACACCCACATCCAATGACGTGATTATTTTTTTCTTGACTACCTCTTGAATTAGTGGTTTTAGTCTTTACTATTTCTCCATACGAGGTATTTAATAAACCTCTAGTTTGATTTTGTGGGTGAAAATTCCTGAAGAAATCTTAATGATATCCCTATAGTCCATCTTATGACTTGGATAAAATTCTTCATAGTAGATTTCATGGACACCACTTGCCAAGGCTATAGATATTTTACAACAACGATTGTAAAAGAATTATTCTAACCTAAAAAGACATAGAAAAGATGTGAAGGCAATGACTTAAGTTCATGTTGAGGTGGTTCAATAATAGAGGGCTTGGTAAGTAGACTATCTCAATTCTTCAAGTCAAAATCCAACTTGCAAGGATTGTAGGTATAGGAGCCAAGACCAACTGGATATTCCATGGTTTCATGGGACTTTTGATACTTAAAATAAGGTAAATATGCAAGAACTTAGGAATTTTTGTTGGGTATGATGTGTTTTTGTGATTTTGTGTATGAAAACAATATTTAGAGGCTAAGATGATTAAAAGGGATGAAAGTTTACTATGGAAGAAGGTGGAGTTCCATAGGTCTAGTCTACGACCCATGAACCAGCCCCATAACTCGTAGAGTACAATTGTGAATGGAGTTCTAAGGATAAAGATTGAGTCTGATTTCTATGACTCTAGTCCATGATTCATTGAATTGATCCATGACTCATGGAAATAATTTGTTAGTGAGAACTTGTAGAGGATAACAATGTCTAAATTTCAAAGAAGGAATCTAAGACTCATGAATTGCATCTATGATCCGTGTATTGCAAGCATGAACTAGATACTGAGAAAGGGAATTGGAGCCTGATTTCCAAGAGAGACCTATAACTTGTAGACTGACTCACAAATTTAGTCTACGATTTATAAGTAGCTAAAAAATTAATTCTCCTACACAATTCAGGATAAGATTTGTTTGTATCTATAAATACTCCTTTTTGGTTTTATGATTATTTTATGCACTATTACATTATTTTGAGGTTTATAGGCATAATCTTGAACATGGAATCATTAGCACTGGCCTTTTTATTTAATTTGAGATTTAAAAGTTTTTCATATTATTCTTGTGAGTGCAAAATTATACTTTCATTTATGAATTCTTCTTGCATTGTTACAATCATGAGTAGCTAAACTCCATAACTAGGGTTGTGGGAGCCATGATGAATTAATGAAATGGGTTAAGTGCAAACTCATTCTAGATTGTGGTGCTTGCATGTATTGGTATTTTTCTTCATTTTAATTTCTTTCTTGACAGCTGCACACATTAAAAGCTCTCACATATTCTAGACTAGATAAAGATAGAGAGGTAGAGATTAGGCAAATAAGACAAGAATAGAGATTTAAAGTTATCAACCTTCAACGAATTAACCTAAACCTTAACTATTTGAGATTGTAGAACATGAATTAGTAATCCAATGCTTTAAGTCTAATAGGAGATGAGTGAAATTCATTTAATCAAGGTAGAGAGAAATTTAGATGATACATGTCTTTATAGATTTTACATGCAAGATATCTATATAGTCTTCTAGCATGAACAACTTTTAGAATCATGAAGTCACCGGGATAATAATCATAGTTCTCATCTCATATTCATCACAATCCAATTAAATAATAACTATTACTGTTACAATTTAATTTAACAAAAAATCCCTCTATTTATTTAGTTACTTTCCGATTATGTAGACCAACTCTTGAACAAAATTTTGGCCTAATACTCATGGGATCAATCCTTTCCATATTGGGTACTATATTTTATTAAAAAACCTCTTTATACATTTTGGGAGGTGCAATATATGAATGGCATCGTTTTCTTGGAATAAAATTATATAATTATAGATTGAATTTGTTGAAGTTATTGCTTTTGTTTGTTGATTTTTACTTTTTTTGCAGTTTCTAGGTTAAGGAAATCCCCTGAGTCCATTTGAACCCAAACTTGATAGAACTTTGTGAAAAAATTAAAGAATAAAGAGAGATGGAGTTCATGATAAAAAAGCCCAGCTAAAAGGGGTTCATCGTGGGCCCAACAACATTGAATCAACCGCTTTAGCATAATGTTTAGGAAACTGTAGAGCAAGTAATTACTTGATTAATGGTACAAGAAAATGCGAGGCAAGTAGCTTCATGATAAGAAACATGGGAAGCAAGGTCTATGTAATAAGAGGTAGAACGCCTAGCAACTCTTGATGCATGGGACAAATCGAGAAGAGTTATGAGACAACAACCCATCCAATAATATTTGCCAATTTATGTTGATCCAAAAAAATTGAGAAGAGATATGATACAACAACCCATCTAATAATATTTGCCAGTTTATGATGATCCAAAAAAAATGGGATATATTGAGCTAGTAAAAATAGGTGCAGTCATTCCTTCATACTGATGAAGCAAACATGCATCTTATGAATTTGTACTCCATAAAATCTATCGGGGGTAAGTCAAGAGGCAATATTACTAAGGTTATTCCTATTCTATCTGATAAGGGAAGCTATTTTGTTGTTAGGACAGCTAACTTATGGATCTATCACTAATTGGAACGAGTAGAGGAATCAGTTCATGGATCGATTTTTCCAACCATCCAGAATGCTATAATTAAAAGATGAGACATATAACTTCCAAAAGTTATATTCAGAGGCATTATGTGAGATATGGTTGAGGTTCAAGAAAAACCTTTAGATCATACCAAATCATAGAATTACTCAAAAAAACTTGCTTGAGATCTTTTATTGAGCCTTGAATGCTAATACAAAGGCAGTAGAAGACACGATTATTGGTGGAGCATTCATTATTGTATGATGGGAAAAGTCTACCAAAATCTTAGATTGTATTACTAAAACTAATCGAGGATGGTATACTCGGAAGCTAGACAAATTAGAGTGCACTATATGAAGTGGCTCAAGAGGTGGCACAATTAAGGAATGAGATTGACTTACTTACTAAGAAATTTGCAGCAGCTAGATCAGAGAAGGTCAATACAGTGGGTGCACTAGGAAGAAATTATTAACATAAAGATTTGGGCTCTGAGGAAGAAGATAGGTATCTTGATTGAGAAGTGGCGGGTTTCTTAGCCAAAGGACAATGGTATAATAACAACAATTGGATCTTGATGTAAGAGTATCAAGGTCAGAACTATTATAGAGACAACTATGGTAGGTATAGAGATATAAATAGAGATAATGATGGAAAATAGAGGAAGAAAGATGACTATAGGGACAAAAGTGGTCCTTATGTTCTGCTAGGGAACCAATATACTAATTCTAGAAACTCAAGGATGAAAGCTCTTCTAATAAAACTTATTGAGGGGTCAAAGATCCAAGAGAATTGACTTAAGGAAATCAAGGTAGATATTTTAGATTTGAAAAAAAGGTGAAATCATATCGAACTGCTATTAAATAGCTTGAGTAGTAATTCTAACAAATGTTTGCCACATAGAACCAATGTCAACCAGGCACATTCCCATGAAAGACTGTTTCGAATACCAAGAAAGACAATCATTGTCTAGCTATTAGTACTCGAAGTGATAAAGCTACTATTGTTCTAACTAGGTTCGTGGCTGATAACATAAATAATGAACCAGTGAATATTTATGATGTACATGCAGATAAAACAAAAAATTTGGTGATAAGTGATGAGGCCTTTCAGAAGCCTCTAGTTGTTGAGAAGAAGATTTCTCTAACAAAGAAAAGTTAAGGAGGTTACACTACTAGTATTGAAACCCATTCCCCCTCCTCTACCATTTCTCGGAAGATTGAAAAAGAAAACTAAAGAGGGGAAGTATCAAAAGCTTAATTCTATCCTGAAAGTGTTATTTTTGAACATCTCTTTTGTGAAAGCTCTAGAGTAGATGTCGGGTTATGAAAAGATTAATAAAGGTTTGGTGACAAGGAAGAGGATAGTGAATTTCGATCCTACTGATAATGTGCATCACTTTAGCATTATTACCTCTCGATCTTTAGTTGAAAAGAAGGAAAATAAAAAAACGTTCGCCATTCCTTGTACTATTGGGTCTTCAAATTTTGCACGAGCTTTATGTAATCTAGGTGCTAGCATTAACTTGATGCCGCTAGTCTTCTAGAAGCATCTATGGTTGGGATCATTCAAACAGACCTCTATGAGATTTTTAATGGCAGATCACACCGTGAAAAAATCCATTGGTATCTTGTGTGATATGTTGGTAAAGGTGACATCTTTCATATTTTCAGCTAATTTCATAACTCTGGATTATGAGGTTGACTTCAAAGTTCCTATCATAATTGGAAGACCTTTCCTAGCTATGGGTAGCGCATTGGTTGACATGGGGATAGATGAAGTTGAGGCTTAATAATGAAAATACCACCCTTAATGTATGTCACTTTTTGAATTTGTCGAAAGATATCCGTATGGTTTATGTGATAGAGACAATATGTCATGACCTAACAACCAAGGGTCTTAATAGCACTTGTTATGGAAAGCCTATCACTCAAACTAATATGAAATAAGAAATCAATACCAAAACATAAGGTAGGACTCCTAGAATAGAGTTGAACCACACGTAGAGAGTAAAAATAGAAATACATAACTAAAGATACCATATAATATTCCAAAACCAGGTGTCGTATTGTAAGAATTGCTAAATACATCTTAAATGTCAAAAATACAATGAAAGTCAAAATGGATCATAATCTATCTAAAAATACAAGATAAAACATGAAGTGAATAGGATGAGGTAGTAGAACAACTCCGGAAGCATAGATCACCCGCAAACTCGAATATACCCTAGATGTACCCTAAATCATCTACAGTGTGCCATACTCATACCTAGATCTACAATGAAAGGGTGCATTAGGGATGAGCGCATTTCACTTGTACTCAGTATATATAATAGGCTAACTAAGAAAATTAGAAAATAAAAGCATATAAAATACACACTATGGGCATGTCACCTATAATTAGAAAATGTTTGAAATTATAGCCCGCATCATCTCCACTAACAATTCTATAATAAACACATACACCATTAACAAGTAAGATAAAGAAGCACAAGCATGCATATAAACCTAATAAAAGTTTAATAAATAAGTACAAATAGATAGATATCATATCAAGGCAACAATACAACACCGAATGAGCATAATATATAAGAAATGCAATGAAGATGATGATGAGGTGTAATGCTCAAAGTTGTCGCACAACCTCCGTATACACCTACTTAGTTGTACTTCCAAGTTGAACCCACAAGGGGTTCACAACCCATATAAAATCAACTATCAAATACCAATATCCATGATCCTCTCCAACACATAATCGACAGAGAGTTCTAAAAGATGTCACATTTTTGTCAGAAAATAGTGATTCAAGTATTTTATGGTGGTACCAATGCTTCATAAATGTATTTGATACAAGGATTTAACTCTCATGGTTTGCCCAAGATCACATACAAGTGTATGTGGTCTCACCAAGTAATATAAAAGCCTATTACAATACAAGTATTAATCCCTTAGAGACTTTTGTTAATAGTAATCCAAGCTTAGTTTACTAATATGATTAATCAAGTTCTACATAACCAAAATAGTTTGATGGTTATAACTAAACGTAAACTTAAAAAAATACGATCAAAAAGTAAAGTTCATAGACAATAAACTAAGAGAAACCTAGGGTCAAGGAACTGCAAACACTTATTCTATGTTATATAACTTCATTAGTAAGGTTATTTATCTTGTTTGTTGGTTCACAGGGTCTCTACTATGACTATGACTTTCTAGACCTTTAATCAATTATCTAACTTAACTACCAGAACTACATTGTTGAGCGGTGATGCGAGAACTAAGTTAAATGCTTTCCTATTCACCCCTTAAATGAACAAACTAGGGAACTTAAGTATATTGCTATCCTAAATTAAAATCATAAAATCATTCCATGAAGATTATAATCCTATTCTATTCGCCTCATGTTCTACTCTACCATTTATCCTTCCAGATTCACAATAGAGTTATAAGATGTATTCTAATGGTCATCAAACCTAAAAATAGTAATAACAAGGATAAATAAATAAGAAATAATGATAAAAAAACCATCACTAAGTCCATTAACAGCAATAGTACTCGTGTTCTTGTCCTTAACCATAGAAAAGGGGTGTTTAGCCGCTTATAGACGTAACACAAATCACAAAAGTATAATCTATGTTAAAATCCATAAAATAACTAAAGTAAGGAGAGAAAAACCCTAATTGAAGTGTTATACATCCTATATTTAAGTCACAAGGTCTTCCAAGCTGTCCAACGTATCAACTTAGTGTCCTATTTATACTTGGATAATAATTTCCGATTTTGACTTAAGGGCGTGCCACAATAATATCGCGCTATGTAGGCAGTATGGCACGCTAAAAATTTTGAGGCACACTGGAATTTGTCATTCAAAATGTTTCCAAGGGTGTGACATGGCCTTATCACGGCACCTAAGATGCGTGGCATGCCAAGCACTTCAAAACGTCCAACTTTGATCATGCATTGTCCATTGTTTTTATCCTTTAAGTCGAAGCTTTGTGGTGTTGTTTCCATGTGATTTATAGATTTTTTAGCATCCCTTTTTTCATTATAATAACATTAACAAGCTTCCTAAAACTTAAAACAACACACATTAAAGCTCAAAACAACATACAACTCAAGGCAATGAACTAGTAAAGGCTATAACTCAATCTAAGAGTACTAGCTTTTGTCCCTTAATTCTTAACTTGGTGTTTTGACTCCAAATTCACTATGAACACACTTTAAACATTACATTTACATAACATAAAATTTATATGATTACTTATACCCTGAATTGCTTATTAATCCCAATAGAAGTTCTCTAAACTAAGGTAAATAGACCTATATAAAAACACCGAGGGGCATAAATTCACCTCATATCATTATCCCAGACTTAAAGCTTTTTTCTTACTCGAATAACTCTTTAACCTAAGAATCATAATAAGGGAAGACTACACACTTCTGTTACAAGCAAGACATTCAATCAATCACTAAAATGACAACATAGAATGTAAGTTTTTACACTAAGCCTGTTATACACACAATTGAAAGCTGATGAACACTATTTCAAAACATCCTAACCTCAAGAATTGACTCACCAAATTGGTAAACTCATGCGTTTTAATCTATCGAAGAGATCATATAAATCACCTAACTATCATTAAGCTTGTGCCCTCATAACAAGAGATTTACTCATAACCACTCACATAGATAAAATTTGTCATAGAATGGGTATATGAATGAAATTACTCTCACTCTCAGAAAGAACTTACAAGTTACAAATGATGAACCATAGGCTTGCCAATAGTGTAGTACTACACTAATATCAGAGTGTTAAGGGTCAAGATCAAATAGTTCTTTAAGGGTTTTAGTATAAGCTAAAGGATGTGTAGGAACTATACTGGCCTGTAATAGTCACTATATTCCTTAAGCTCTTTAGTACATCACACTTTTCATTCAATTCTTCTCTAGAGCACTATATTCCACCTCAACTAACTTCACATACATCTTTTGATTTTCCCTATCTCATTTAGTTAATTCACATAAAATGCAATTAGATTGTTTTTCATTCACATTTTGGTCAATTTTGAACACTTTTATTTCTTTTCAACTCACAACTCCCAAACACAACAAATCAATTCACTGCACCAATAGCTGCTTCTTGGGATCTTATTTTCACCTTTTTTTCTATTATTTTTCATACTCCTTACCTCAATAAGCTTTCAGTAAAGCGCTTAGGAGCTTTAGATCAATTTTAATTCGAATAGAAAGGGAAACATACTACACATGAGTTTACCAAATAGTAGGCTAAAGGCTCAATGGGTCTAACAAGTATTATGAATAAGGGTAGGTCACAAAAGGTTATGAACATGGATATCAAAGAAATTCCTATATCATCTCCTAAACATATTTTTTTAATTTTGATTTGCACACACAACATGCAAGTTATAGACATCAAATGCAACATGGAATAGAAAAAAACCTCACACCATACATAGAACATGCCCTACTCAAGTAGGATCATCATATCCTCTTAACCAAATAATAGCATGAATTAGATATTAAGCCAACAACGTACAAGAGTCAAAAACAAGATCCTAGGCTTCATAAAAGAAGTAATTCACTATACACAACCTTCTTTAACACTCACAACAACTTTAATTATGCAATCATAAATACAACGAACAAGAACATCTCACTAAACTAACATAAAAATTTAAAATTTAATCTTAAAAAGAAAAAAGATACTGGGTTCAAAGGGTTCCCCCTTGGAAAATAACCCAAAAGAACCTAGGTAAAGTGTTCACCTACTCAACAGGCACCCACAAATTAAAAACTAAATTTTTTTTTTGTATTTTTCAAATTTTTAAAATTTAACCCAAAATAAGCTAACAAAACAACTAAAAAAACAAGACCCTATCACATCACTTCACCCGAAAGGATGGAAATTTCCCCACCCCACACTTAAAACTTATATTTTCCCATAAGTAAACATATAAGTAGAGATTAAAATACTCCCTGAGGCCTCTAGGCCTAGGTAGCAGCATCTTTAAACATCAAGAGACTCCAGGAACCCACACTTAGTCTTCGCTATGCTTCTTAACTCAGTTTTTCGATACTCAAACATCCCATAAACCTGTTACTCAACAAAAAATTAAACTAAGTGAAGTAAAAACACAAAATATGAAAAATAAACACTTACTTTAATTTGGGTTGTGATGATAGGCGAAATTACGCGCCTATATCAATATATTTTGCCCATATTTTAGCCTAGTTTCGAGAACTAATTATCTATTTCGTACACTTTTAGTCCTTTTTCCTGTAAATGAGCTAACAAATGTGATTAGGAAAGTTTCAGGTATAAATGATGCAAAATACAGCAATTTATGGCTTACTTGACGCAAAAGAAAGCTCACAAACGAGATGGAAAGGAGCTGGACGCATAAAGGACTAAATCTGCTGCATGGAAAATCTGTCCCGGGCTAAAACAGCATTTCTGAAGACTTTGGGACTTACAGACACAAAGCTGGATTTTTGCCATAATACATTAACCTAGTGCAATTAGGTTATGTGTTTCATCATTCTATTTGGATTATAATTTTGTAACCTTACCCTAGTACAATTGGGTCAAGGATTTCATTAGTATATTAGGATTTGGTTATTTATTTTATTAGTTTAGTAGGAGTAGGATAGGAGTATTATAAATACCCTATCATGTTAGAGATTTTAAAGGGGGGGAGACATTCTGACAATTCATTCATCTCCTTACAATTAAGACATCTTCCTACAACCCATTCTCAATTCTTCATTCTTCTACTCTTAAATTCCACAACAAGAGAATCGTTACTTGCTACGGAATCACTAAAACCACACGCCAAACACCTACTATTCACGCCATCCACCATGCAAAACGTGATATCCTTCGCATTCATGGGTAACTAAATCTCTTAGTTGGGGTTATGGAAGCCGAATGAGTTACTATCTATAGCTATGAGTTTGTGAGTTCAAGACAAGTATATTGCTTATATCATTATTCTCTTCATCTTAAATCTACATTCTTTGCGGTTCAAACACAAGAACACGCCATTCTAACATCTAACCTGTTCGAGAGAAAGGTTATTTGTCTAGAAAAGAAGACGCATAGACCAACGCCAGTCTAACATCTGACTTGTTCGAGAGAAAAGTTATTTGTCTGGAAAAGAGATAATGTCAAGGTAGTAGGACACCCTTTCCTATTAAAAAGCTAGTGCCGTACCTGGACTAACTTCTTGGAGAATTCGTACCGTTAGTCACGCTTTAAGCTCGAGAGAGTTAAAGTGAGATAGTCCTTGTTTAGGTCGAGAGACGCTTGGATTTACCATCGACTACAATTCTCTATAAGCAATTACATGTCAAGACTCTACACACTCATAGCCAATAGAGACGTATACCTCAGAAGGTGGACATAACCCCAACGCCTCAATTCTCATTGTTTACAACACACGTGACAATCTCTCTTTATTTTGCTATTTTCAGTTCTTACATTCTTGTTTTGGTTACATACTACAATCCCCCCTTTCCTACGAGACTTGCACTAAAAGTCTAGTAATTTCTCTTGCTTGTTGGCCAAGCTATTCTCTGTGGGATCGATACCCAACCCAGGTTGGGTTCTATATTTGCTAACGACCGCTTTACACTCCCACGAGAGCTGTAGATTGAGCGTTATCAGGTTGCCTCCCACGCAAAGCCTAATTTAGTGTCGCGGCATGACCCAACATCACTACTCAGTCTAATTCCTTTACCCACTTCCTCCTACTTGGAGGTAATCTTCTTATTCGGTTTTGACATTTTGAGTGTATACTCTCAAGGTCAAAAACTTTTTCAAAAATTACCTTTTAAGGCTCATCAATTATCATTACTTTGGGCTTAGGTGGCGGCTCGAGAAACCCAATGACACTATCAAAAGATGTATTTAGTTATGAACTTCTTACTACCCATACTTATCTACTTCCATCACTATAATCAGATATAAATAATTATAGTGGGAAGGTGGATTATAAAATCTGAAAACCACGTCTTCATCATCCAACCTCATTGTGAGAGTGTCCTTTCTCACATTTATTAATGTTCTTCTTAAGGCTAAGAATGGACGTCCTAGAATGATTGGTATTCTATAATCTACATCATAATCCAAAATAATAAAATCAATAAGAATTACAAACTTATCCATCTTTACAAGTACATTCTTAATTATTCCATCAGGTTTAACAAGGGTCCTATCTTCCAATTACAGCCTCAACGGGCATGGTCTTGGCTCACCCAACCCAAGAGTTTTGAACATGGATAAAGGCATAAAATTTATTCTTGCCCCCAAAATACTCAAGGCATAGACTACTTTACTATCTCCAATCTATATGGAAAGGGTGAAACTCCCTGGGCCCTGAAGCTTTTTGGGTATCTTTTCCACTACCATAGAGCTACACTCCTCCATTAATGCCACTATTTCTATATCCTACAGCTTTACCTTATTAATCACCACATCCTTCATGTACTTAGTTTACTTGGTCATTCCCTATAAAATATCTAAAAAAGAAAGGTTAATGTAAATTTCTCTAAACATTTCAAAGAATTTCTTAAATCATGCATCCTCTTTTGCTTTCAAGAATTATTGTGGGAATAAATGTGGTGGCCTTTCTTTCTCAACAACGTTTGGTTTTGGGTACTCAAACTTTCCCAAATTTTTACCAACTCTTCCTGCAATAGGTTAAGGAATCCACTTTGTATTTATTTATCTATTTGTCTTTGATTTCCTATCATTCATCTCTTTGCCCCTCCTCAAAGAGTTTTTCATTACCCTTGTTAGGTTCATTACCACTTGGAAAATCACCTAAAGGCCTGGTATTTTTTCCTATTGTAATTGCCTCAACTGATGCTGCAAAACCCCACAAAATTCTAAGCTTAACTCAGTCTTTTAGAGTATGAAAAGAGGTCTCAAACTTATAAATTTCAACTAAGTGTTTACAATTAGAATTATTTTATCCTTCATAATTTAGCGATCTTATTTACAACCTTTATGACCTTGAAATGTCGATCCTTGGATTGAATTATAATCAGGTCTATCAGTAGGTCACTTCGAGAGAGTTTCTAACCTTGTTTAAACATGTTTGGGAGTACAAAATAGTTGATCGACGCGATCTCGATACGCTGTGTCACCTCTCGTATCAGTAAATATTTTTTCCCAGCTCCTAGTGCAAATTCTAGTGAGGTGACGTGATCTCGATGCATCTCTTTAGCCATCGTGTTCACTCCATCAATGCATCGCATTGGTCTGTACATCGCTGGGCATAGTTTTAGTAGTTAAAATGTGCATCCTGAGGGGTATTTAGGCCATTTTCCCATGTCTATTCAGCCCTAAAAACATGAGATTTATCACTCTTAAAGGTAAAATCCTTTTACTATTCACAAATCCTCTCAAGAACAAACCCTAACCACTCAAATTCAAGATTCAAGTCCCAATAAATTCACCACAACCTTTAGAGAATTGATTACCAGGGTATGTTGGGTGTTCATCCAAGGGTTTCCTTCCACCATTGGAGTTCAAGAACCTCTTGTGAAATTTTAAGATAATTGTTTCCATGAATTCCTTGTTGAGTTATATTGTATTCATGAATATGATTTTTATTTGGGTTATAACCCATGATAAATTACAAAATTCATGTGAATTAAATAGAATATGTGTAGTATTATGTAGTTTCATGATAAAAACCCTTGAATTTGTGAGTTTGAAATTATAATCATGATGCTTGCATCCTGACTAGTATTATATGCATAAACTATGCCCCACAAGTGTTTGATAAAATGTTCATGTGATTTGAGTAGTGATATCATATCATGTTAGCATGTATATAAGTTTATACCATACAAGTGCTTGATAATATGCCTCAAAGAATGAATTCTAACAAAATGTCTAGTTATCATGCTTTCAAGACTATGCTATATTTAATAATTTACGTAATCAAGTCCTGGGGGTATCTAATACTTGATAATCAAACTATTTACCTAGAGTAACAGTAGTTATAGAATAGTCTCAGAAGTGTCATGAACAGTAGTACTCATTCCAGTTCAGTTAGTTAACATAACTCAGTGAACTCAATTTAGTTTAGTTCAGTTAAATAGAATAATCAGTAACAGTTTAGTCAAGACTATAATAGTCTAGAAATTAATTTAGTATCTATTCAATTGGGAGTGGGAATCCACACCGAGCGAACCCAGGGATGGGGGCATTGAAGTTAAAAAGGGTCTGACCATTAGTAGCAATCCCTGCATTATAGAACAACGTAGCTAGTATAGGTTCAGATATTTTCCTGCTAGACTAGGGTTGATACATCTCATATGAGTTTTTCTACCAGCATGGGTTGACAAAATATTTTTCTCCCAGATAGGGTTAACTCACAACTATTGTTAGTATCCCTTGGCAAGGTGATAACTCTCTTCCACCTAGGGTCACAGGTTGGACCCCAACTCAGTTCTTAATTGTTTTATGTTAGTTAGATGAACACTTCCACAGTTACAATTTTAGTTTTAGACTCGGTGTAAAACCTCAGTTCAGTTTCAGAACTAGGACTGTCAGATACAGTCACCCATCTCAGCATGGAACTTAGTTTAATTCCACAGAATTAGGAGTATCAGAAACAGTCACCCATTATCAGTAATTCAGTTATTAGTGATCTCAGCTTCAGTATCAGTAGATTTACCCGCAGAATAACATAGTCAGTAATTATAGCAGTTTCAAATATACATGTACTCTTGTTTAGTTATATTCATATTATTCAATCAGTTATTATTCGTGCATATAAACCCATGCATATCAGCCTACCTCACTTAGCTTACCAGTACATTTAAAGTATTGATGCATACTTTTCTTTTGTGCTATGATGTCTTATATCATAGGTTCAGATGCACGGGCTCCAGACCGTACTTAGCAGCCTAGAGTTTTAGTAGCATATATAGTGGTGAGTCTTCATTTTCTGAGGACAGAGTTATCATTTTAGTATTTCAATTTGTAGTATATTAGATAGTCGGATTTAGTTGGGGACTTGTCCTATCAACTCTATACCCAGATAGTTAGAGGCTATCAGACTAGATTATTTCAGACAGACATTCAGTTTTTAGTATTTATTTATTTGTATTCAGTATTTTTTTTGTGATGAACCTTATGGAAACCTTAGCCATATTTTTGTATTTATTTTAATAATATTATACAGTGCTAACAACAGGTACCAGTCATAAGTTAGCTTGTGGTCCTTCAGGATTATGATCACTATGTGACTTTTGAGATGCAAACTCGGGGCATTACAAACTTGGTATCAGAGCCTAAATTTCAACAGGAAGTCTAAAAGCCACATCAAGTAGAGTCTTGATCATAGGTGTATAGCACACTGCACTTATGTACAAGATGCTATGAGGCATTTTAGAAAAAGTTTCCCTTCTTTCAGTATTCATACCATGCGAGTGTGCATGAACTCACGTTAAACTCTTTGTCTAATTCAAGTTTCCCTTTAATTTATAGAATATGCCTCCCAAAAGGAACAATGGAAGAAGAACAGGAAACCAGCCAACCCCTCAGCCCATTTAGGCATATCTCCTAATCTAGCATATATCCCACATAGAATTTAGAGCAAATTTAACCACTCTAACTCATTCTGTGGTAGCCCAAAATGAATGTCCAACTGCTGTCTAGGCTAACCCATTGGCCAAAACTATTGCTGCTAGAATTCGGTACTTCACTCGAATGAATCCCCCATTATTTACTAGGTCTAAGTCAAATGAGAACCCATAGGAATTTCTATATCAGTTGTTGACAGTCACATATATTATAGGGGTGAATGCTAATGAGATTGATGAGCTGGCCGTATATCAGTTGTAGGATATGGCTCACTCATAGTTCAAGCAGTAGAGGGTAGAGAGGGCAACAAATGCAGGGCTTATAGAATGGGAAGAGTTTGTCACTATTTTTATGGATAGGTTCTTCACACTAGAGTTTAAGAAAGCAAAGGTTTTGGAGTTTATTAATCTAAAGCAGGACAACATGACAGTAAAAGAGTATTCTCTCAAGTTTACTTAGCTTATTAGATACGCTCCTTATATGGTAGCAGATAGCATATCTAACATGAGTAAGTTTATGTCTGGGGTATCTAATAGTGTGGTCAAGGAGTGTTGGACCAAAATACAAATTAAGGATATAGACATATCTAGGCTCACGGTCCATAATCAGCAGATGGAGGAGGCTAAGAATAAAAAGAAAGAGACGGAGAATAAGAAAGCTAGAATATAGAGCTTCAACTTTACCCAGCCTAAGTTAGAGGGTGGTAATCATTCTTAGTTCTTCCCAAATATTCAGTTACAACTCCGTCCTCAGCCATTTCCCCAGTGCCAAAATTCTGAGATGGCAATAAAGATAGGGCGCCAGGCCCTAAACACTAGGATAGTGTTAGCAGTGCCCAAATAAATCCTCTTTGCTAGAAATATGGCAGAATCCTTCAGGGAGTCTGTTGAGTTAGCAGTGATGTATGTATTGGATATGGCAAGCTAGGATATAGGGTCAAAGAGTGTCCTTAGGTAAGTTCATAGAGTAATCATAATCATTCTCCAGCTCAGTCTGGTCGGTTGAATTAGTAGGGTGCCGCTTCCAGTTCCACTAGTGGGCAACGCCTAAACAAACTCTATGAACTTCAGTCCCGATAGGATCTGGAAAGTTCTCCTAATTTGGTCACTAGTAAGTGACAAGTTTATCATTTATATATTTATACTTTTCTAGATCCAGGAGCTTCTTTGTCCTTTGTAACTCCTTAAATAACTGCTGACTTTGGAGTCAGTCCTAAAATCCTAGAAGATCCCTTCTCAGTCTCCACCAAGTGGGAAAATCTATCATAGCTTGATGGGTATACAGGAACTATCCGGTTATGGTATCTCAGGAAGTTACTTCAGCAGACTTAGTGGAGTTAGAGATGATAGATTTTGATGTCATTCTCATCATGGATTGTCTTCATTCATATTATGCTTCAGTTGACTGTAGAAACAAAATTGTCTATTTTTAGTTTCAAAGTGACCCTCTTCTTGAATAGAGGGGTAGTACTTTAGTAGGTAAGCTTGTTTTATACCTTTGAGCAAGGAAAATGATATCGAAGGGTGTGTCTATCATCTCATTCGAGTTCAGGACTCAACTTCAGAGAACCCTAATCTTGAGTCAGTATCAGTAGCATGCAAGTTTCTATATGTTTTTCCCAAAGTTCTTCCCAGGGTCTCTACCAAAAGGAAAATTGACTACGGAATCAACCTTCTTCAAGATACTCAATCTATCTCTATTCCGCCAAATAGAATGGCTCTAGTATAACTGAAAGAGTTAAAAAAATAGTTTAAAGATCTCTTAGATAAGGGATTCATCAAAACCAGCGTATCCCCTTGGGGTGCACCAGTTCTATTTGTGCATAAGAAAGATGGTTCTCTTAGAATATGTATAGAATACAATCATCTAAATAATGTCATGGTCAAGAACAAGTATCCACTTTCCATAATCAATGATTTGTTTGATCAACTACAGGGTGCCAACTACTTTTCTAAGATAGACCTCAGATCAGGCTATTATCAGCTCAGAGTCAGAGTATGTGATATTCCGAAAATAGCTTTTAGAACTAGGTATGGTCACTTTGAATTCTTAGTCATGTCATTTGGTCTTACCAATGCCATAGAAGACTTTATGAAATTGATGAACCGCGTGTTCAAACCGTATTTGGACATATCCATCATAGTCTTTATTGATGGCATTCTTGTCTACGCCCACAGTGAAAGTGATCATGCATACCATCTGAGAAAAGTCTTACAACTCTCAGAGCACATCAATTGTTTGCCAAATTTAGTAAGTGAGAATTTTTTCTAAGGCCAGTAACTTTTCTTTACCATATAGTTTCTGATGATGGCATTAGAGTTGTTCCTCAAAAGACCAAAGTAGAGAGAAACTATCCCAGAACAATCTCTCCATAAGATATTAGGAGTTTCTTGGATTTGGCCGGCTATTACCAATGCTTTGTTGAGGTATTTTTGTCAATTGCATCCCCCATGTCCAGATTAACTTAGATGAAAGTCAAATTCTAGTGGTTAAATTCTTGTGAGAATACTTTTTAGGAGTAAAAGACTTAACTCACTACTGCCTCAGTATTGACTCTACCAGATGGTTTAAATGCATTTGTGGTATATTGTGATGCTTCCAGAGTTGGTTTGGGGTGTGTTTTGATGTAGAGAGGTAAGGTTATAGCTTATCCTACTAGACATTGTAAGCCCTATGAAAAGAACTATCATACTCAAGATCTTGACTTAGCAGCTGTAGTGTTTGCCTTAAAGATTTGAGGAAACTATTTATATGGGGAGCATGTTGATGTGTTGATAGAACTTAAGAGCCTACAGTATGTGTTTTCTCATAAAGACCTGAACCTATATCACAGAAGGTGGTTAGAGTTATTGAAAGACTAGCACATGAGTGTTTTGTATCATCCGGGAAAGGCCAATGTAGTGGATGATGCTCTCAGTAGGATGAACATGGGTAGTGTTGCTCATGTGGAGGATGATAAGAAGAAGTTAGTTCAGGAAGTTCATCAGCTTGCCTGAATAGGTGTCTGCTTAGTCGATTCAATAGAGGGAGCGTATGGGTGCAGAATTGTTTGAAATCATCTCTGCTTTCTAAAGTAAAAGAAAAGCAGTACAGGGATTCTAGTTTAGTTAAACTAAAAGAGTCAATCAGAGATCCCAAAGCATAGGTTTTCTCCCAAAGGGGAAGATGGTGTGTTACGCTATTAGGGTAGTCTATGTGTGTCACGTATGGATGGCGTAAGACAGTGGATTCTTTTAGAAGCACATGGTGCGATCTACTCGATTCATCCAGGTGCCACCAAGATGTGTCATGACTTGTGGGAAGTCTATTGGCAGAATGGGATGAAGAGAGATATTGCAGAGTTTATAGCTAGGTGCTAAACATGTCAGTAGTTTAAGATCAAGCATCAGAATCCTAGTGGATCTATGTAGGAGTTCAATATTCCCACTTGGAAGTGGGAAGAGATGAACATAGATTTTGTGATGGGTTTGCCCCGTACTCGGCACCAACATAATTCAATTTGTGGTTATTGTAGACAGGATGACCAAATCATCTTATTTCTTACCAGTTCTTAACTTTTATTCAGCTGAAGATTATGCCAAGCTCTATATTAGAGAGTTGGTCAGATTGCATGGAGTTCTATTGTCTATCTTTTCAGATAGAGGTACACAGTTCACCTTTTATTTCTCAAAAGCCTTCCAGAAAGATCTTGGTACCCGAGTTTACGTCAGTACAACCTTTTACCCTCAGATAGATGGTTAAGAAGAAAGGACCATCCAGACTATAAAAACTATGCTAAGAGTGTGTTCCATCGATTTTAAGGGTAGTTGATGGACCATTTTTCCTTGATTGAGCTCGCTTATAATAACAATTATCATTCCAACATTTAGATGTCTCTGTTTGAGGTAATCTATGGTAGGATATATATATCTCCCATTGGTTGGTTTGAAGTGGGTGAGGCCACAGTGGTAGGGCCTAACCTTGTATTTGATGCCTTAAAAAATGTTCAATTGATAAGGGAAAGACTTATGACAGCTCAGAGCCGACAGAAATCATATGCAGATGTGCGAAGAAAGGAGCTCGAGTTTGAGATTTTTGATTATGTGTATTTAAAAGTCTTTCCTATGAAAGTAGTGAAGAGGTTTGGCAAGAAGGGGAAGCTCAGTCCCCAATATGTCGGTCCTTAAAAATTTCTCAGCCATTTTGGAAAAGTAGCTTACGAGCTTGATTTGCCTTCAGACTTAGCTTCAATGCACCCAGTGTTTCATGTCTCCTTGATAAAGAAGTGCATAGGTGACCGAGTAGTTGTGGTCCCTATAGAGGGTATGGATGTATAAAACAACCTCACTTATAAATAGATCCCAGCAAAAATCCTCGATCATCAGGTTCACAAACTAAGAAAAAAAGAAGTTCCCATGGTCAAGGTTCTTTGGTGTAATTGGAACGTTGACAGAGATACCTGGGAAGCATAAGAATACATGCGAACCAAGTATCCTCACCTCTTCTCCACAAACTTAGATTCAACTAAATGTAACAGTATTCCTTGAATTTAATTTGTTCAATGCTCAGATTACTTTTACAACTCTGTATCGGTTAAGTTGCATAACATTCTCATATCATGCATACCTTCGTGAAACACCTTAGTCATGTGTCAGTAATTGCATAGTCAGTACCAGTAGATTTACCCACAACATTGGATAGTCAGTAATTACACCAGTTTCAGATATACATGTACTCTCATTTAGTTAAATTTGTATTATTCAGTTAGTTATTGTTCATGCATATGAACCCATGCATATCAGCCTACCTAACTTAACATACCAGTACATTCAAAGTACTAACAAATACTTTTCTTTTGTGCTATGATATCTTATATCATAGGTTCTGATGCACGGGCTCCAGACCATACTTAGCAGCCCAAATTTTCAGCAGTAGATATAGTGGTGAGTTCTCAGTCTGAGGAGATAGTTATCATTTCAGTATTTCAGTATTCAGTACATTCAGTAGCCAGAGTTAGGTGGGGACTTGTCCCATCAACTCCATATTCATACAGTTATAGGCTATCAGACTAAATTATTTTAGAAAGATGTTTAGTTTTTAGTATTTATGTATCAGTATTTAGTATTTGTTTTTTAGTAATGAACCTTATGGCAACTTCAGCCCAATTTTCTCATTTATTTTAGTAATATTAGACAGTGCTCATAGTAGGTAACAGTTATGGTTTAGCTTGTGGTTCTTCATGATTTTGAGCACTGTGTGTTTTTCGGGGTGCAGACTTAGGGCATTACAGATGCTCCAACTACTTTTAGCTACTTGTTGATTTATTACTTCAACAACCATCTCTTCTTGGTTTCCAAAAATCTTTTTCAAAGTTTCCTCTATGTTACTGGCTTATGTATTGTGCTACTGCTAGAATTGCTAGTGATGGTTGTTTCCCCAAGGATACATTGGCTGAGTCTACGAATTTTGATTGTAAGTTACCAAATTTGACTTTTGTGCATGGTCCACAAATCTGATGCATTCAGGATTTGCACCACATATATAAACAAAGTGTCCACTATTGACATTAATCTCACACCATGATGGGGTCTGTTGACCTGCATTAACCTATGCCTGAGTCTGTTGCATACGTAAATTGTTGAATTGAGTCATCATCTTATTCTGCATAGCTGACAGTTTGGCAGCCAAGGCAGTGATGGTATCAACTTCAATCATGCTTGTAGCCTTTTTCAATGAGCTTCTTAAGATATCACCATTCCAATTAAGATTTCCTTAGGCAATCCAGTTCAACAATGTGTATTTCTCATCATATGTCTTTTTCAAAGCTTGACCACCTATAGCTGATTTTAGAAAAATTTTCATGTTATGGTCAAGTGTCTAAACAAAGGTGTGAGTGAATACCTCATTGGACTGTTGGTGATATTGATAGTCCCAAAGAAGATACTTGAATATCTCCCAAGAATAGTATAGGTTCTCATATGGCCTCTTCTTGAAGCTCAAAATTTCACTGCATAGTGTCATAGTCCTGCCAGATGGAAAAAAGTGGATGAGGAGCTTTCGGGCTAAGTCATCCCAACTTGTCATTAAAAATACCGGCTCAGAATTAAACCACATTTTTGCTTCCCCTAAAATTTAAAAGGGAAAGAGTGTCATCCTCACATACTCAGGTGACATACCCATAGGTATGAATGTGTCATTGATCGCCAGGAAGTTTTACAAGTGGACTTGTAGATCCATATGTGACAAACTGATAAACTGTCCACTATTGTGTAGAATTTGCATCATATTTTGATTCAATTTACAGCTACCTCTGGGAGATATTCTTCAAATAACACAAGTCACATTCATCGTAAGTGGGATTGCCACTTCATGAACTATCTTTCGCAATGGTGGATCCTCAATCATGGTAGTAGGAATGTCTTATTCTTTGTGATTTTATGGGATATGGTAGAGAAGGACTGCTTCTCTCCAATGTTAGTGAAAACATTGCTTAGGCTTAGGTTCTGGTTAAACTAATTCTCAGTCCCTTGCTAGCTTACTAGCTTGTTAAACCATTACCTTCAAATATATAAACAAATACAATGTGAAAAGCACCAAAGAAATCAAAAAGTAAAACTTAACCAAGACAGTTTCCTATTAAAAAATTCCACGCTATGGCGCCAAAAACTTGTTGCGCCCAAGCACATACACAAGTGTATGTGGTCTCACTAAGTAATAAAGTGGCCTTTGCAAGCCAACTATAGATCCCTCATAGGCTTGTGTTAACAACTATCCAGAATTAGTTCACTAATAAGATTAATCAAGTGCTACGTTAAAAAAGAGATTGAAGGCTATAACAAAATGTAAACTAAAATAATGCGATAAAGTAAAGTTCTTGGACAATCAATGGAGAAAATCATAGGGTCAAGGCACTGCGAAAAATCATACTACGTTATTGAACTTCATTATTAAGGTTATTTATCTTGGTTGTTTATTCATGGGTTCTCTACTATGAATATGGCCTTCAAGACCTCTATTCAATTATCTAACTTAGCCCCAACTACATCGTTGAGCCGGGATACTAGAACTATGTTTAATGCTTACATATCCATTCCATACTTGAGCCAAATAAGTAACTTAAGTATATTCCTATCCTAAGTTTAAATTATAAAATCCTTCTACGGAGTTTAGTATCCTATTTTATTCATCCTATGTTCTACTCTACTATTCATCCTTACAGGTTCAAAATATCGTTATAGCATGTATTATAAAGGTAATTAAGCCTTAAAGTAGTAATAAAAAGGATAAATAAACAATAAATAATGATAAAAAACCATCACCAAATAAATTTAAAATTGTAGGACTCCTGTTCATGGCCTTATCCTTCGAAAAGGGTGTTTAGCCACTCATAGACATAACGCGAATAACAAGAGTATAATCCATGTTAAAATCCATAAAAAAACTAAAGTAAAGAGAGAAAAACCCTAATTGAAGTGTTCTAAAGCCTCCCTTCAGGTTCTAAGGTGGTCTAAGTTGTCCAACATATAAACTTTGTGTCCCATTTATACTTGGACAACAATTGTTGATTTTGACTTAAGGGCATGCCACAACAATTTCGTGAAATGTTGGAAGTATTGCATGCTAAAACATGGAGGAATACATAAATTATCATCAAAAAAGTTTCCAAGGGAATGCCATGGACTTATCATGGCACCTAGGTTGCATGGTATGCCAATCACTTCAAAACGGCTAGCTTTGATCAAGCTTTATCCATTGCTTTTGTCCTTTAAGTCCAAGCTTTGATTTCATTGAAATTTTAGAATAACTTTATAATCACAATCAACTTACCAAGATTCCAGAAACATCAAACACTACACATTAAATCTCAAAACAACATACAACTCAAGGCGATGAACAAGTAAAGGCTATAGCTCAAGCTAAGGGTACTAGTCTTTGTCCCTTAATTCTTAACTTGGTGTTTTGACTCCAAATTCACTATGAATACACTGAACATTACATTTACTTAACATAACACTTAGTGGCATATTTATACCATGAATTACTCATCAAGCATAAGAGAATTTCTCTAAACTAAGCTATATAGGCCCGACTAATAACAGGGCAGCGCATAAATCCACAGTAAATCATTCACAAGCAACCAAATGTGAATTTTCAAAACCAACAATTATAACAAGTATGTGAGCCAAAGTCCACTCGATAATCCAAACATCCATTAATCCACTGTAATCCATATGCCAAAAGAGTATAAAACACAATATTATGCCATTTTTACCACTTAAACTCCAATTTTGTCTTTTTCATCAAAAAAGAGATAATCAACTATATATAGAAAAGGCCAACAACATCATATAAGACCCCACAAAGTAACAGATAGCATGTAATGTCTCAAAACCACTAATTCACAATAATATAGGCCCCTACATAGAAAAAACTCAATAATGTAGCCATTTTCAAGATTGGTTCCCAAACTCTTAGCATGAATTTATATTGATATTAACTATCCAGCCTAGTTTGAAGAAAGTGAAGCCACATCCTACCTCAAATGCCAAGAACCGGTGCAAAATGGCCTTCATCATGAAGCTTTCCCTCATTCCCAGACCCAAAATGAACAAAAACACAAAATTTGATATTTACACATTAAAAGAAAGCCAACGATACCCATATCACCCCTTTTTGGGTCAGGGTCAAAATGAACCCAGAAATGGGTTTTCAAAAAAGAAAGGTAAACCTAAAATTTTAGTCCAAAATATATTTTCCATTATTAAAGGAACTTATAGAAGAAAACCCAAGTGAAATCATGTTGGAATAGGGGTTGAAATCATAAAAATTCTAAATTTAGGCCTTACAAGCAAATATTTTCAAATTCCACCTTTGAATTTGAGTTTTAAAAGGATTTAAATATAAAGAATAGAAGAAAAATAATTGAAATCAGAGTTTTGGAGATTACCAAAGTTAAAAATTGAAAAAATTGCCCTAAAACTCAAAACTTCAAGCTCCAAGTCATAAAAATGGCAATAAATTGCTAGATGGGGGATGCAATCCACACAGGTGTTGCTTAAGCCATCACTGGGTCTCTTAATCGGCCATCGCTTTAGAGACAACTTGTCTCTTAACAGATGCTTGCCTTGTTGCGTAAGTGACTAGTCTGTCAGTTTAGTGACATTTGTTTAAGTGGCATTCACTTAAGCGAGCCTAGTGTCGCTTAGGTGAAACTTTGGCTGTCTGGCCAAGTCGCTTAAGTGACCAATGTGTTGCTTAAGTTGTGCACCAGACGGAGACTTAGAGAATTCCGAGTCTTTGTGGACTTCTCAGGATTCATCCAGAATCCCAAGAATGCAAATAAACTATGCCACTCTATGACATTCAACACTCTGGATTCAATGACAATATCAAATTTTTTTAAAAAAATGTTGTTTTCCCAAAGTTGATCCCTAAAATGCAATTTCACGACTTTCTGAATCGACTGTCGAAATGAGATGTAAAAGCCATAAAACCACACCAACCTAAAATCAATGTTCTGGAGCTGGTGGCACAATTAGTTTTGTCATCTAACACAAATATCAATAAATGTTGACCAAAGTAAACTAATAATCCTTTATGACCATATAAAACCACAATCTTGCACGAACCACACAGATATACATTGGGAACCATGATAATTATCCCCATAACCCAAAAATACCACAAACAAAACATGTGGAGGGGTAAAATGGTCAAATCACATAGAAATAAATATTTCACAAAAATCACCAAAAATTAGATCATTACATCATCCACCGCTAAGAGTCTAGTTCATCCTTGAATTAAAGGTACGAGAACTACTTAATTAGTGAAAAGCTGAGGATACCTAACACGCATATCGAAATCAACCTCACAACTAGACTCATCTAGATTGAAATGTCTCGAATAGACCTTAAGAATTGAAATAACTCTAGAACACAACCATCTCATATCCCTAGCTAAGATGGAGACAGGATCCTCAATAAAAGATAACCTATAATGTAACTGCACTGAATCCTAACCAATGACATGAGACCTATCCAGAATGCAATGCTGAAGCATGGAAACATGAAAAACTAGATGAACAACTATAAATCGAGGGGCAAAGCTAACTCACAAGCCACATCTCCAATAGTCTAAAAATTCTCAAAAGGTCTAATATACCTGGGGATAAGATTGCCCCTCTTCCCAAACCTCATCAACCCATCCATGGGAAACACGCACAGGAAAACTCGATCACCAATACTAAATCTCAAGGAACAAAGTCTACGGTCTGCATAGCACTTCTTCCTACTCTAATCTACCCGAAGTCAATACCGATTGATCTGAACTCTATTAAAAGACTTACATAGCAAGTCCGTACCTTGAAGTCTAATCTCAAAAACCTTAAACCAACCAATTGGAGAGCAGCAACACCTACTATACAAAGCCTCAAAAAAAGCCATTTCAATACCTTAATTTTAGCTATTATTATGCACAAACTCCACAAAAGCTAAATACTTCTCCCACTGACCACCTAATTCTGTAATACAAGCACATAGCATATTCTGAAAAACCTAAATAGCCCTCTCCGACCGACCATATGTCTGGGGATGAAAAGTTGTACTAAGATCAACCCAAGTTAAAAATCCTACTGGAAAGTCATCCAAATATGTGTTGTGAACACTGAACCTCAATCTAAGATAAGGGATAGTGGCACTCACGAATATAGAAATGGGCCAATTTCTTATCACTAAAAGAAATATGAATAAGAATAAAATAAGTAGACTTGGTCAATTGATCCACAATGATCCTAACACTATCAAAACAACGAGAAGTATGAGGTAATCCAGTCACGAAGTCCATAGTGATCCATTACAATTTCCACTTGGGAATAGGTAGCCTCTAAACCAAACCACTAGGCCTCAAATGCTTGGCCTTCACCTACTGGCAACATAGACAATGAGCTAATAAACCTGCTACATCCTTTCTCATACAACTCCACCAGTAATGATATCTCAAAATATGATATATTTTAGTCACTCTCGGATGGAGTACCTAGAATAATAAGCCTCTTCAAAAATCAGTCTAAACTAGTCACCAATTTAGAAATAGAAACTCAGCCTCCAATCATTTACTTAGCCAAAGATTGAACTTCTAAGGCCACAAGTTCTCTCTTGAGTCAAAAGATACACCAAGCTACCCATGTTAGAAGATTTTTAGCTCAAAAAATATACACCCACATTAGCCTTATCTAGATGATAGAGAATAGTCAAGTCATAATCTTTAATCAACTCAAGCCAATAGCAATGCCTCATATTAAGGTCTTACTGGGTGAAAAAATTCTAAATGCTATGATGATCCGAGAATATCTCACAACAGACTCTTCACTAGTTATGCCTCCACAAATTCAAAGTGCAAAGAATCATGCATAACTCAAAAAAATAGGAAGGGTAATTTCTCTCTTGGGGCTTTAACTGAAAAGAAGCATACACAATTACCTTACCCTCATGCGTCAACACAACACCTAACCAAAAACAAAAAACATCATAAAATATTGCAAAACCTATGCCCTCTTTGGGCAAAGTATAGATAGGAGTTAAAGTCAACAAACCTTTGACCTTTTAAAAGCTCACCCCATAGGAATCAGGCAACTGAAACAAAATCTTCTCTCTAGTCAACTTGGTTAATGGAACTGTAATTCTCATAGCCCGAACCAAGGCCTGGCCGTGATGGATATCTCAAGTCAAATAAGAATCGGAGATCACCTTTGATACCTAAGTGGCCAACAACCATACACCCCATGTTGGATGAATTCTAAATATATGACAAGATGGAGTAACCGAAGCTACAAGATCAGACTGAGAATGTACCAACAGAGCAATTATATGAATAGGTTGACAAAATTCCTCATTAGACACATCAACCTGTGGACCTTATTGAGGACTAGAGCAGAATGGTGGAACTCCAAGAAAGAAATTAGGAACTAGACTCCTAAACAAAGTCTGAACCCCATAAGAAGGGCGAGTCCAGTCAACATTGTCCTTAAATAGGACAAAGGAGTTTCCATAATCTTCAGATCATCTAGAAGGCATGATCTGAAAAGAGAGCAAATGGGAATTAAAGGAATCCAAGACCTTAGACTCTACAGGCTGAAATAAGACAACAAGAAAGGGAAACATTCCTAAATTCCTTGTAGCATCTCCTTTATAAGTGTGGCACACTACACACCCTTTAATGAGACTCTACTCGACCCGTCTTTATGGACAACCAACTGAACATGATCCTAGCACTCTGATACCATCTTACCACAACCCAAACCAGGGCTTGGTCATGATAGGTATCTCAAGTCTAATGAGAAACGAAGATCGCGCCCAATACCCAAGCAGCCAGCCACCATACACTCAATGTTGGATAAATTTTGAACCTATAAAAAGATAAGAAATTCAATCTCAAAGACATTATAATAGAATATAATCAAAACAAACCAAACCAAACCATACCAAACCATTCCAAGTCCACAGTAGTGCAAACAAAACCTCTACTAAATGGGTACCAATGAAACGTCGGGACCTGCCCCCGACTCTGACCATGATAGTCACAATAAAAATATTAATGTGAATTGTTCACTTCTAAATTATGGAAATAAAATAATGAAATCATTAAGTCTTCCAAAGGAATGAAAGTTCACCACTTCATCACCAAAGGCAGAAGAACTAAGCTGATCTAACTAACACTGCACAAGAAAAGTAAAAGTTACTCCAGTGCGTACATCGTATGAGGATGCAACATAGAAGTTGCTCAAGTGCCTACATCATACGGGGATGCAACATCCGAAGAAGGTTAGTAGGGTAAACATTAGTATATTCTCAAGTACAAATATAAAGTAATTCCATTAATTCAAAACAATGTTAAACTAAGGCACAGAAACATATGTAATTATATATATATATATATATATATCACATAACGTTGTAAGGAACAAGGATTACATTTTTTTCAAAATCTTAAACTTTATTATGTAGCTCAACCGTCATATAATAGTACTCATGGCTATATGGGCCTAAACTCTCACTCCCTGGCCGAGCCCCAATGTACGTAGCTGCACGAACTAGAGAATGATCTCATATATATGTACATGGGCGAGTTGAACACCCAAATATATACCAAGGTAAATTTAGAACCGATCATATAAAGATTTATGGAGGACTCAAACCTCCCTAATCATGATATAATAATAAGGGGGCTCGAACAACCCTAGTCACATTGCCCCCCCATGTTGGAAAATGCAGTTTCTAGTATTTGTCACTCGGACCTCTACTTTTATGAATTATCTACACAACCCTTATTAAAGGCCATTTAAAATAAGAGTCACACCTTCATATTCAATTAACCACATTCCACATTAAGGCATACAATGTATGTATCATCATACCAACCACACTTACAATGTATCATATCATGCCAAAATAATCTCCATTAACTCAGGGAGAAAAACTCCCTCTATTCATTAATACACATTGGGGAACACTGACTCCAATTATTTATTAAATCATACCATTGTATTCCAAATGCCTATTTATATCATGCAATAATCCAAGAATAATTCTATAATACCCCAGATCTAGTACTCGAAATGCTACACAATGCTTATGACCCCGAAGGACCAAAAGCGAACCCATGACTGATATTTGTACGTGTATACTGGATGATATACTTTATAATGCGAAGACATAAACTAAAAGTCCATAAGGTTCAAAACTGACACATAGTATTTGATAAAAATATAACATTTGGGAGGGGTATGAAATACCCAAAACAACTAAAATAAGTTATCTGAACATACTGTAGTATGGAAATCCTCTAAGACTTGACTTTCTAAATAAGAAGTTGATGGGATATGTCCCCAACTAACTCTAACTAATAATCTAATTACTGAGATAATAAAATGATCATGTCCTCGAATGATGAGGACTTACTGCTAACTCTGACAGCTGAGATTGGAATTTAGTGATGCTCTGAAGCTCGTGTCTCTGAACCTATGGTATAAGACACCATAACGCAAATGCGTTAGTACTTTAATATACTGGTATGCATGTGAGGTAGGCTGAATGCATGGGTTCATATGCATAACAATAATAATAGAAGACTGACTATCATAAGAGAGAGAATATATACATGAGATATAATAACCGACACTGATACCGTGATAACATGATTACTGAATCTAAATATTGATAACATTATATACTGATAACTGATATAACTTATTACATGAGTGGCTGTATCTTATAGTCCTAAATCTAATGGAACAAAAGTTCATTCATATTTCAAAGAAAGCTCCTAATATTTTTGAGATGATTTCAAACTAGGAGAAGGTATGGGGTATTACAATATCTCCCCCTTGAGAATATTTATCCTCGAATAAAAATAAGAGTGAGGGGAAGAGCATAAAATAACATACGTACTGAACATGGATAACTGAAACATGATCTAATGACTAACATGACTGATAACTGAATATATCATACTGGACATACATACCTGATGCATGCGTAACTGATTTAGGAATGCATGATTGAGTGTTTTGAGGAACTTAGTTTCTCACAATAAGAATGCATGTCTGATACATATTTATATTACTAAATTGATACATGAATGCATGACTAAATATGCAATGGTACTTTATACCAAGTTTGTGATGACACTGATCATGAAACTAAGTAAGCTCGAGGAAGACTATTACCTTAAGCTTGATCTGAGTTGGCAGAAAAGAGGCGAGGATACTTGGTATGCATGTCTACTTCTACTTCCCAAGTAGCTTCCTCGACAGACTAATTTTTCCAAAGAACTTTAACTAGAGAGACTTCTTTGTTTCTCAGTCTATGAGTCTGATAGTCTAGGATTTAGACTAGAGTCTCATCATAAGAGAGACTGTTTTGAATATCAATGCTCTGAATAAGGACTACAACTGCTGGGTCACTTATGCACTTCTTAAGCAAAGAGACATAGAAGATTGAATGAACTGAGGCTAGATCTTAAGTCAATTCAAGCTCATAAGCTACCTTGCCAAATCCACTGAGAATCTTGAAGGGACCGATATATCGGGGACTGAGTTTCCCTTTGTTGCCAAACCGCTTCAATCCCTTCATGGGATAGATCTTTAGATAGACATAGTCACCAATCTCGAACTCAAGATCTTTTCTACAAACTTATGCATAAGACTTCTGTCGGCTCTGAGTAGCCCGGAGTCTTTCTCCAATCAACTGGACTTTTTCTAAGGCATCAAATACTAAGTCAGGCCCTATGGTTGAGGCCTCACTAACTTCGAATCAAACTTTCAAATATCTACATCTCTTACTATAGAGAGCTTCTAATAGAGCTATCCGAATACTAGAATGATAGCTGTTGTTGTATGCAACCTTAATCAAAGTCAAGTGGTCATCCTAACTACCCTTGAAATCAATTGCACATGCCCATAGCATATCTTCTAAAGTTTGAATGGTCCTTTCTGCTTGTCTATTTGTCTAAGGATGAAAGGTTGTACTAAGATAAACTTGGGTACCAAGACCTTTTTGGAATGCTTTCCAGAAGTGAGAGGTGGACTAGGTATCTTTGTCTGAGTTAATAGATAACAAAATGCCATGTAATCTGACCAACTCCCTTAATATAGAGTCTGGCATAATCCTCTACTGAATAAGAGGTATGAACTAGAAGAAAATGGGTTGATTTGGTCATCCTTTCTACAATGACCCAAACTGAATCATGCTGATGATGAGTTAGACGCAAACCCATCATAAAGTCCATGTTCACTTCTTCCTACTTCCAAGTCGGAATAATGAACTCCTGCATAGGATCACTAGGCTTCTGATGCTCTATTTTAACCTACTGATATGTAGAGCACTTAGCCACAAACTTTGCAATATCTTTCTTCATCTCACTCCACCAATAGACTTCCCACAAGTCACGGTACATATTTATGGCCCCTAGATAAATAGAGTATCATGCATCATGTGCTTCTTCAAAAATTTACTTCCTTAAGTCATTTACACCTGGAAAACAGAAACTACCCTAACAATGTAAAACACTACCTCCCCCTAGGGGAAAACCTCTACTTTCTGATCCTGAACTGACTCTTTTAACTTGACAAGGTTGGGATCTCTATCTTGCTTTTCTTTCACCTCAAAAAATAAAGATGATTCTGAACTACTCTGAACCTATATATCACCCTCATACGTATCTACTAAGCTAATTCCTAGTCTGGCAAGCTGATGTACTTTCTGAGCTAACTTCTTCTTACTGTCATCCACATGAGTAACACAACCCATAGACAGTCTACTAAGATCATTAGCCGCTATATTGGCCCTGCCCAGATAATAGAGGACACTCATACCATAATCTTTCAAGAGCTCTAACCACTTTCTCAGATAAAAATTGAGATCTTTCTGAGCAAAGATGTTCTGAAGACTCTTATGATCTGTGAAGACAACAATATGAACTCCATAGAGATAATGCCTCCAAATATTCAAGGGAAAGACTAAGGATGTTAACTCAAGATCATTAGTAGGATAATTCTTCTCATGGGGTTTAATCTGTCTAAAGATATAGGATATGAACTTACCATACTGCACGAGGACACAACCTAAACCCACTCTGGATGCATCACAATACACTACGAACCCATCTGGACCATCTAGAAGACCTAAAACTGGAGCTGAGGTGAGTCGAGTCTTCAACTCCTAAAATCTCTTCTCGCAAGAATCTGACTACTAAAACTTGATTTTCTTATGAGTCAATGCAAACATAGGTGATGCAATAGAGGAAAATCCCTCAACAAACCATCTGTAATAGCTAGCCAATATGAAGAAACTCCTAATATTTAATGGAGAGATATTTCTAGGCCAGATTCTTACCGCTTCGATCTTTTAAGGATCTACTCTAATTCTATCACCCAAAATTATATGACCAAGGAATGCTACTGACCTTAGCCAAAATTTGCACTTACTGAATTTGGCGAATAGCTGATGATCTTTGAGAGTTTGAAGTATTGTTCTGAGATGGTCTGCATGATCTCGCGCACTACAAAAATAAACCAGAATATCATCTATGAAGACTATTATGAACATGTCCAAGTACTATTTGACCATGCAGTTCATCAAGTCTATGAAAGCTTCTAGGGTATTGGTAAGACCAAATGACATGACTAGGAATTTGAAGTGACCATACCGAGTATGGAAAGCTATTTTCAGAATGTCACATTCTCTGAATCAGAGCTGATAATAACCGGATCTGAGGTCTATCAATGGCACCCTGAAGTTGGTCAAACAAGTCATCGATTCTGGAAAAAAGATACTTGTTCTTGACCGTGACCTTATTATGTTGATGGTAGTCTATGCACATTCAGAGAGAACCATCTTTCTTGAGCACGAATAATACTGGTGCGCCCTACGAGGAAATTCTAGGCCTGATAAATCCCTTATCTAGAAGATCCTTCAACTGTTCTTTCAATTCTTTGAGTTCTACTGGTGCCATTCTATATGGCGGAATAGAGATAGGCTGAGTATCTGAAAGAAGATCAATGCCAAAATCTGTTTCCCTTTCGAGAGGAATTCCTGGAAGATCTTCGAGAAAGACATCTGAATATTCATTCACAACTGGAATGGATTCAATAATGGGAGTTTTAGAACTAGAATCCTTAACATGAACAAGATGATAAACACATCTCTTAGATATCATTTTCCTTGCATAATGGTAGGAAACAAGCTGACCCCTAAAAGCGGATACAGTACCCTTCTACTCTAGGATGGGTTCATTTAGGAACTGAAACTAGACTATTCTATTTTTGCAGTCGACTATTGTATAGAAGTAATAAATCCAATCCATGCCGAGAATGATATCAAGATTAGTCATCTCTAATTCAACTAGATCTGCTGAAGTAACTTACTGAAATATCATAACTGGGCAGTTTCTGTTCACCCGTCGGGCTATGATAGTTTTACCCACTGGGGTAGAGACTGAAAAAGGCTCTGCTAGAATTTCAAGACTGACTTCAAAATCAATTGCTATATAGGGAGTAACAAAATACAAAGAATTTCCTGGATCTAGCAAAGAGTAAACATGTACATGAAAGATCTATAACATACCAGTAACTACATCAGATGAATTTTCCTGATCATGCCAGGACTGTAGATCATAGAGTCTATTTGAGCGTTGCCTACTAGTAGCACTGGAAGTGGAACCTTGCTGATTTAGGCGATCGGACTGAGCTGAGGAGTGGGATAACTTTTATAACCTAACTGGGCCCAGTCTCTGACTCTGTGGCCTAGCTTTCCACATCCAAAATAGACATTGCTACCATCTCTGCAAGCACCCTTATGGTTCTTACCATAAATCTTACAAAGGGGATTTGTTCAAGCATTATTGACACTGCCCTAAGACTTAGAGCCTATCTCTATTTCTATCCCTAAACTTAAGAGCTGGAGCACTAGCTGAAGAAGAAGCTCGAACTGATGACTTAGGATGAAACTGAGAACAGTTTCCTCCTTCTGATTTAAGCTGAGAAAAGTTAAAACTACCTGTCTTTTCTTTCTTATTCTGCTTCTCCCTTATCTTAATATTTTGATCTTTTATCTGCTGAGCATGAGTCATAAGCCTAGCTAAAGTCATGTCACTATTCAACATCGCGGACCTACACTCTTTGACCACACTATCGTTCACCTTAGAAACAAACTTACTAATCTTGGACCTGCTGTCTGCAACCACATGAGGGGTATATCTAGCTAATTGAGTAAACTTAAGAGAATACTCTTTCACCGTCATGTTGCCCTACCTAAGATTGATAAATTCTAACACCTTAGCTTATCTCAGCTCTAGGGGAAGAACCTCTCTAAGAATGTGGTGACAAAATTCTCCCACTGTATAGGCCCTACATCATCTGGCCTTTCCGACTTCCACTGCTTGTACCAAGTGTGAGCAACATCCTGCAACTGGTATACAGCTAGCTTAGCACTCTTACAAGTAGTAACCCCTATGATGTCTACAACCTTTTGAACCTGATCGATGAATTCTTGAGGGTCCTCATCTGACTTAGACCTAAAAACGATGGTGGATTCATTCGAGAGAAGTCCCAAATCCTGGCTGCAGCTGAATTGGCCACTGGGTTTGCCGGAACGACAACTGCTCATTCATTCTTAGCATAAACTAACTAAGCAAGAGTAGTGAATGCAGCTCAAAACTCTACATGAGAAACATTTTTGCCCAAAGGTTCTTCGGGCTGAGGGGCTGAGTGATTCCCGTTTCTTCTTTTAGGAGGCATATTTTGTAGAAGAAAGAGAGACATGGATTAGACTGAGAGATTAACTTGAGATTATGCTCACTGGAACGATATGAATACTGAAATATGGGAATTTATTCCTAAAACATCTTATAGACTCCTTTACATAAATGTGGCATGCAACGTACCCAAGCACAAGACTCTACTAAATGCATTTTTTAGACTTCCTAGGACTCTATTGAACCTTAGGCTTTGATACCAAGTTTGTAACTCCTCAGATCTGGTACTCGAAATGCTACACAGTGCTCATGACCCCGAAGGACCATAAGCTAAGCCATGACTAATATATGTATATGTACACTGCATGAAATACTTTATAATACGAAAACATGAACTGAAAGGCCATAAGGTTCAAAACTCAGACATAGCATTTGATAAAAATGTAACATCTGGGAGGGGTATGAAATACCCAAAACAATTGAAATAAGTTATCTGAACATACTGTAGTCAGGAAAGCGTCTAAAATGTGACTGTCTGAATAAGGAGATGATCAGACATGTCCCCAACTAACTCCAACTAATAAACTAATTATTGCGATAATAAAATGATGATCATGTCTTTGAAAGATAAGGACTCATTGCTAACTCTGACGGTTGAGACTGGAATCTACTGATGCTCTGGAGCTCGTGTCTCTGAACCTATGGTATAAGAAACCATAGTACAAATTTGTCAATACTTTGAATGTACTGGTATGAATGTGAGGTAGGCTGAATATATGGGGTTCATTTGCATGAACAATAACAATAGCAGACTGACTATCATGAGCTTGAGAATACATGCATGAGACATAATAACTGACACTGATATAGTAATAACATTATTACTGAATCTGAATACTGATAACATGACATATTGATAACTGATATAACTAATAAGATGAGTAACTATATCTTGCAGTACTGAATCTAATGGAACTAGCTGAGTCCCGTACTGTATCTGAGTTTATTATATCTGACAGTCCTTGAATCTAAAGAACTATCTGAGTTCTATTACTGAGAATGATTGAATATGCCTAACAGTCCTAATTCTGTAATATGAAATTGTGGGAAGTAGCTATCTAACCGACATGCCCCTAATATGCCATGATGGCTGAGTTGGGGTCCAATATGTAACCCCAATTAGAAGGGTGTAAATACTGCGCCACTGATAAGGGCAAGTTGTGGGTGACCCTCATCTAATAGTGTCCCTAAAGGAGAATGGTGCGGCCCTTATCTGACAGTTCTTATCCCCTTCATCAACCCTCATCGGACAATATTGATGTCTCAAACTTTGCTTGCTACATAGTTCTGAATGAAAGGATGACTTCTAAGAATCACACCCTCATATGATAGTACGTGTTCACATTCTTGGGTTCACTCGGTGCTAATTCCTACTCCCACCTGAATAGACTCTGCACATGATTTACTGAACCGAACATGGGCTGAGTTACTAAATTCCATTAACTGATGGAATACTACAGATATCTGACAACTAACTGAGTTCATGAGATCATGGAGATTTCCTAAGTCATAAGACTTTCTGAAGTCTAAGGATTCGTAGCTTGACTGAGAGTATCTAGAAAACATGACATGTCTCTAGGCACACAGCTAATGTTTTGGGTACGAGTACCCCAAGGACTCAATGGAAGGAAACTGACCAAGCATAACTTACTTGAACATATAACTAACAGCATAATCCAGAATACATTTATAGAAGTATTTCATCAAAACATGTGATAGGAACAACTTGTACATACATGGGGATTTCATGGTATCATGCCAGTTAGGAACCATTCCTTCATCTAGGCATTTAATCAAACATATTGTAGGCATGGTACATGTAACCATCATTGTACAATAATTAAACATCATGGTTCAATTCTAATTTCATCATTCAAGGGTTTAGTCATAGGTTTGCATGAATCTATATCTATAATAATTTAACCCACATAGAATTTATCACCCAACAAGGAGTAGAATTCAATTTATCATTATCCACATGAACAAGAGCAGCTCAATCATGAAAATCATAAGAAAATCCATAAACTTGAATTTATAAAAGGGATTCTTGGGCTTCATGGATGAAAGGAGTCCATGAATGAACACTATGCATAACTTGGTTCATAAATACACGAAGATTGATGGAGGAAATTCTTGATTCTGAATCTTCTATGAAAAGCACTAGGTTGTTCTTGAGAGGTTTTTGAGAGAAGAGAGTGTATTTTGAGTGAAAACTGGCTAAATAACTTGTTAAAGAGCTTAAATAGGGGTGGAAAATTGACCCTTTTAATCCTCGACGTGTCTTGTAATTTTAGTAAAAATTTTTCAAACTGGACCCCTGGCGTGATACGGCGCTATCGCGCGGTGTCACTGGAATTTGACAATTGGGAAACTGAGGTATGGTGCAATGTGGAGCCATCATTTTGTCCCTTCTTTTGCAACTTAGGAATTTGGTGCGACGCGGAGGAAATCGCGCTGAGACGGTAGAAAAGGACAATTGCCATTTTAGCTTGTGGCGCGCCGCGCCACTGACCAATATGGCATTGTTTTACGATGGGAACTTGAAATAGTCATAACATCTTACTTGGTTATCGGTTTTAGGTGAATTTTATATCGACGGAAAGGTTATTACATTTCTCATATGACAAAAATTGAAAATCTTAAAAATACCACATGTACAAAAGTTGATTCATCTTTCAAACAAAACTCCTAATATTTTTTGACTGATTTCAAGCTAGGAAAAGGTACGGGGTATTACAAATTCAATTTCTCAAATTCCCACAATTCTCTTAGCTAAAAAATTTCACATTTTGCGGTTGGGGACACAACAACTTCAAAAGTCATAAGTTTGGGAAAATCCCAATTCGCTAGTTCATTCACCATCCCCATGCAGCAAGAAGTTCAAAACCATATTTAAAGCATGAAAATCATTTATAACCCATGAGAAATATTGTTTAATTCATAAAGATTCATAACCCCAACCCATGTTTCAAAACCATCATAATAATTTCATGGACAATACATTAAATCACATGTTTTTTCATAATTAACAATAAGGGAAGAATAACATGCCTTAATCACCTAGAAATACAGAGAGAAATCACCCTTGAAAGCCCCAATTGATTATCTTGATGAAAACCCTAAGACTTGTTGACCTTAAGGATTAAGGGAGTGTTCTGAGAGGTTATTTGTTGTGTTTATGAGAGATAATGATTCCTTAAAGAAGTTATATGACATGGGTTTTAACTTAGTTAAGAGAGGAAATGTCCAGAATGCTCTCAACTTAAAAGCTGGAAAAAAGCCGCCTTTGGTTACTAGTCAACCCCTTGACTCTTACCCACACATTATGACTTATGACCACGAGTCGTAACAAAGACAATAACTATGAACCCTATACAATTCCCACCTTTTGACTCTACCAACCCATTTGTAATGAGATCTTACGACTCATAAGGTCTAGTCATGACAACACAGAACCCAAATAAATTGAAAACTCGATATCCTGCGATTTAAGCCTACTACTCGTAACATATCCTAATGGTTCATTGTGAGCCACTCATACGCAGAGTAGTACTTTGCCATTAAGTTTCAAATTTGGTTACGACCGGGGCCCTATGGCCCATAACCACATCTCACTACTTGTCACTACGAGTCGTGGCCAAGGCAGTGAGCCCAAATCTCAAGAATTTTCAAGGGACAAAAATATGGGGCATTACATTCTCCCCCACTTGGATCATTCATCATCGAATGATGAGTCAGTGCATTACACAAGCATAATTGGACTCTATATACCTCTACTCGAACCTATAACCAAGTATGAAAACAAAGATAGCAAGAAAATCACCCTTTTCTTTAACAAAGTTAGAAAATAAAGATGTTAAAAATAACATATACCTTAACCAAAATTTTCCAGTATGGGGAACAAAAATGGATACTTGGACTTTATGTCCTCTTTGGCTTCCCAAGTGGCCTCTTCAAGCTTGTGGTTCCTCCAAAGAACCTTTACCGAAGCCATATCTTTCATCTGCAACCAACAAACTTTCCAATGCAAGATTTCAAATAGATATTCCTCATAAGACAACGAGTCAAAAATACCCAACCCATCAAAAAGGACCACCAATGAAGGATTACCCACGCACCTTCTCAATATCGAGATATGAAACACCAAAAGAATGGATCTCAAACTAGATGCAAATTTTGACTAATACACAACACTACCAACCCTCGTCAAAACAAAAATAATAGGTCTGAGCTTTCCTTTCTAATCAAACCGCATCACCTTTTCATGAGATACCCGTTTAAGAATACCTAATATCCAACCATAAACACTAACTCCCTACACCTTACATTTGCATAGGACTTTTGGTGACTTTATGCGGTCTTAAGCCTAACCTGGATCAGATTCACTTTCTCCATAGCCTGGTAAACTAAGTCGGGACCAAATAACTCAATTACATCAACTTCACACCACCAAATAAGAGAACAACACCTTCTATCTTACAATGCCTCAAAAGAATCCATTCCAATGCTAGAGTGATAACTATTATTATACGTAAACTCTATTAAAAGAAAATGATCAAACCATCAACCACCATAGTCAATCACGCAAGCCCGAATAATATTTTCTAATACCTGAACCATCCTTTACGTTTGCCCATCCATCTGTAGGTGAAATGTCGTACTAAGGCTCACCTTAGTCCCAAACCTCTCTGAAATGATTGCTAATAATGAGATGAGAATTGAGTACCATGATCCAAAATGATAGAAATTGGAGCACCATGTAACTTTATATTTTCCCCAACAAATAACTTGGCACAATCCTCAGCCGAATAATTAGTCCTTACTAGTAAGAAGTAAGAACACTTAGTCATCCTATCCACAATGATCCAAATCAAATCAAACCAATTACAAGACTGAGAAAGGCCGATAACAAAATCCATATAAATATCTCACATTTCCATATAGGAAACTCAATCTCCTGAGACAACCTACTAGTTCTTAAGTGCTCAACCTTCACTTGTTGACACACAAAGAACTTAGCTACAAAATTACCCCCAACCTCCTTTCGAACAAGGATGAATAGTATAACATGAGTCATGAGCCTCGACCAATATTCTTTCTCACAATCCATCAACTTCGGGAACACATAGTGTGCCTTGGAAACTCAAGATACCATTGCCACCATTAGCAAAAACTTTAACCTCTTGCTAACCCACATTTCCCTTAATCTTCATCAAGACAGGATCCAGTAACTGCTTCTCCTTTATCTCAGTAGCAAGAGATGATTGCACCACCTAATGCATAAACACACCATCACTTTAGAGTCCAAAAGATGAACCCTAAGGTTACCCAAATGGTGAATATCCTTTACCAATTCCCTCTTATCCACATCAACATAAGCTATACTTACAATGGATAACCTTCTAAGAGTATCAGAAACTTTGTTAGCTTTACCTAGGTGGTAATAGAGACTCATGTTGTAGTCCTTCAACAACGCAAGCCACCTTCTTTATCTGAGATTAAGCTCTTTTTGTAAGAACACATATTGCAAACACTTATGATCGAAAAATATATCTACATATACACCATAAAAATAGTGATGCCAAATCTTCAATGCGAACACCATAGCTAACAACTCCAAATCATAAGTCAGGTAATTCTTCTTGTGAACTTTTAACTGCCTAGAATCATAGGCCACCACCCTGTCGTGCTGCATCAACATAAAACCAAGTCCCACTTGGGGTGCATCATAATAGACAACTAAAGCATATATACTTTTAGAAGATTCAAAATCAGAGTTGAAGTCAACTTATCTTTCAGCTTCTCAAAACTCCTTTCTCAAGCCTCAGACTACAAGAACTTCACCTTCTTCTAGGTCAATTTAGTAAATGAGGAAGCTACAATCAAGAAACTCTCCACGAATCTCATATAGTAACTGGATAAACCCAAGAAGCTCCAAATATCAGTTGGAGTCGTGGTCCTAGTCCACTTCTTAATAACTACAACTTTTTATGGATCCACCTTGATCTACTAGAAACGACATGACCCAAAAGAGTAACAGTCTTAAACAAAAATTTGCAGTTTGAAAACATAACATACAAATGCTGATCTTTAAAAGTTTTCAACATAATACAAAGGTGATCAGCATGATCCGCCTTACTTTTGGAATACACTAGAATATCATCTATAAACATGATAAAGAACAAATCCAGAAACTAATGGAAGACCCTATTCATCAAGTCTATGAATACTATCGGTGCAATAATCAAACCAAAAGACATAACTAAGAACTCATAATAACCATACTAGTTTCAGAAGGCAGTCTTAGGGATATCTACCTCTATAATCTTTAGTTGATGATAACCAGACATAAGATCAATCTTATAGAAATATCTAGCACCCAAAAGCTGGTCAAATAAATTATCAATCCAAGGAAGAGGATACTTATTCTTCACCGTAACCTTATTAAAATGACATTATTCAATACATATCCGCAAGGAAAAATCCTCCTTACATAGGAACAAAATAGTCACGCCGGATGGCGATACACTAGGATCGATAAAACTCTTATCTAGGAGGTTTTTCAACTTCTTCTTAACTCTTTTAACTCAGCTAGAGCCATTCTATAAAGAGGGATAGAGATATGGTGGTTTCTGAAAAAAGATTAATCCCAAAATCAATCTCTCTATCGAGAGGGATACTAGGAAGATTAACAAGAAAAATATCGGGGAATTCACATACCATTGAAACGAATTACAACGAAGAACCCTCTGAGTTAGAATCTTTGACCCAGACCAAATGATAGAGAAATCCCTTGGAAATCAACTTCTAAGCCTTAAGATATGATATGAACTTTCCCTTAGGAACTAGAGAACCCCCTTCCCATTTAATCACTGGATAATTAGGGAATTAAAACATGACCTTATGGATCCGACAATCTAAGGAGGCACAGCATGAGTGCAACCAAACTATCCAGAATATGACATTAAAATAAATCATGTCTAACTCTATCAGATCTACCAGAGTTTTATACCACCAATAGATACCATACAACCCCTATCCACTCTTCTAGCAACTATAGAGTCACCCACCAGGGTTGAAACAAAAAAGCGATCAGAGATACACTTGAGACCAAAAGAAAAATACATATCTAAAAATACTGTCATATAAGAAAGAGTACACCCTGGATCAAGAAAATAATACACATCACGAGAAAAGAGTCATAACATACCAGTAATGATACAGGGAAGAGCCTCCAAGTCTTGGCGAGTAGCAAAAGCATACAACAAATTTTGGTTAGTGCTGCTACCAGAAGTAGAAGCAACACCCCTTGGTGTAGGAGCTGATGAAGCAACAACAGGAATCTTATTTTCCCTCGAAGAAACTTTAGAAGGACAATCCCTCTGTAGATGACCAATCTGAGCATACATAAATCACCTATTCCTCTCTTATTCATAAAACCCATGGTGCACCTGCCCACAGAATCTATAACGAGGATATGATAGAGCAAACTAAGACCTTTCATCCTAAAATTGGGCACCCTATGCCCTAATACCACTATTATATTAGGAATGATGATCACTCTATGGCTTTAGATAAGGAGAACTAGCCGTATAATAGGAACTAAAACTCCCCAACTTCTTCTTAGACCACTTTTCACCACCTCTACCACTCTACTACTGACCTCCACCCCAATCAAAAAGTCTAAACTTTTTATTCTACCTTTCCCTTATCTTTGTCTACTTGTTCTTTTCTTCCTAAACCGGTTATAAATACACAATAAATTTAGAGATGTCCATCAACAAGGCAACCTTACTCTCTAGAATCAAATCATGGGATAACCCAGAAGTAAATTTCTTTATTCCATCCCTCATACGAGTCACTAACTCGGGAACATATCTGGACAACTGAGGGAATTTCAAAGCATACTCCTTTGACTGTTAGACAGACTTACTTCAGAGTAATAAAATCTTTTGCTTTCTCCTTTCTTAACTACTAAGGAAAGAAGCGATCCAGGAAAACACTAGAGAAATCATCCCACAGTACGAATTCAATATCATCTTCCCTAGACTGTTCCATTCCTCATACCATTGGTATGATACATCCTTCAACTAATAGGATACAAATTCTACACCTTTCATATTAGAAGCATGCATAACCCGAAAGATCTTATCTATCTTAGTGATAAAACCTTAAGGATCCCTTTAACTTCAACACTAATGAACATAAGAGGGCTTAATCTCATAAAATGACCAACCCTTATGGCCTCAGAATATATAGTAACAGAAGCTATATGCTTAAATTGAGAAGCTTCCAACTGAGCCAAAATATGAATAGACTACTAAAATTATGAATTTAGCACATAAATCTGACGAGATCGAGGAGGACTAGAGGGATCGGTGGAACTCTAGGAGGGCAATTACGAACTAGAATTCTAGACCAGGTTTGAACCCCATAAGCAAGGCGAGTCCCATCAACATTGTCCTTAAATGCAAAAAATGAGTTTTCATGAGCTTCAGATCATCAAGGAGGTATGATTTGAAAAGAGAGAAAATGGGAATTAGAGGAATCCAAGACCTTAGACTCTACAGGCTGAAATAAGACAACAAGAAAAGGAAATAATCCTAAATGCCTCATAGCCTCTACCTTATAAGTGTGGTGCACTACACACCCATTATAGAGACTCTACTCAACACGGCCTTATGGACACCCAACTGACCATGATCCTATCACTCTGATACCATCTTGCGTCGACCCAAACTAAAGCCTGGTTATGATAAGTATCTCAAGTCTAACAAGTACCAGAGACCACCCTCAATACCCAAGCAGCCAATCACCATACACCCAATGTTGGATTAATTTCGAACATATAACAAGATAAGAAATTCAATCTTAAAGATATTATAATAGTCTACAACCAAAGCTAACTAATCAAAACCATACCGAACCATCCCAAGTCCACAGTAGTCCAAACAAAGACTTTACCAAATGAGTACTAATAAAACATCGGGACATGCCTCTGACTCTGACAATGATAGCAACAATGATAATGTTAATGTGAACTATTCACTTCTAAATTATGGAGTGAAACTGAGGAAATGATTAAGTTTTTTGGAGAATAGATGTTTACCACTGCACCACCAATGACCAATGAACTGAGCTGATCCAACTAACTCTGCACAGAAGAAGTCAAATTTGCTCCAGCGCCTACATCGCATAGGGATGCAGCCTCTAGAGATGGTTAGTAGGGTCAAGACTAGTATGTACTCAGGGATAAAGATACAGTAATGCCGTCAATTCATAACTAAGTCAAACCAATGCACATAACTATATGAAATTACTTATATATATATATATGTACATATATATATATATATATCATATGCTGGGGTAAGGGACAAGGCTTCACAAACTTTTCAAAACCTTAACCTGGATTGTGTAGCTCAACTATCATATAATAGTACCAAGGGCTATACAGGACCCAACTCTTATCCCCTGGCCGAGCCACAGTGCGTATAGCTGCATAAATTGGAGAATAATTTCATGTATATGCATATGGGGGACTCAAACAATCCAACATATACCAAGGTGACTTAAGTACCCAATCATATAATAATTTATGGGTAACTCAAACCTTAAGGGCGACTCAAACCTCCCAAGTAATTTTGATTCCCGCATTGACTAATGCAATTTCCAATATCGGTTACACGAACCTCCAGTTTCATGACTAAACTTGAAAACCCTTATTAAAGCCCAATTAAAACACGTGTCACACCTTTCGATTCATTTAACAACATTCCAAATTAAGGTATTCATTATTGGTATTGTCTTAGCAAATACACATGAAAGGTAATACATCATGCCAAAATAATTTCCATTAACTCAGGGAGAACAACTCTCTTTGTTTATTAATACATATTAAGGAACACTGATTCTCTTTGTTTGTTAAATGATACCATTGTATTTTTGACACCCTTTTATATCATGCAATAATTCAAGACTAATTCAATTTCACAAATTCCCACAGGTCTCATAACTAAAAACAATTTCATATTTTTGGGTTGGGGATATAACCACTTCAAAATTTATAAGTTTGGGAATATATGAATTCCCTAGTTCATTCACCATCCCCATTTTGGGAAAACCACAATTCCCTAGTTCACTCACTATCCCCATGCATCCACAAGTTCAAAACTAAATTTAAAGCATGAAAATCATATATAAACCATGAGAAACATTGTTAAATTCATAAACATTCAAAACCCCCAACCTATATTTTAAAACCTTTACTAGAATCTCATGGACAATACTTTGAATCACCCTCTTTTAAGAAATTAATAATGAGTGAAGAATAATACATCATAATCACTAAAAACTATGGAGAGAAATCACTCTTGAAAACCTCAATTGATTAAATTAATGAAAACCCTAAGAGTTCTTGATCTTGATGATTTTGGGAGTGTTATAAAAGGTTATTTGATATGTTTATGATAGATAACTATGCCCTAAAGAATTTATAAGACATGGGTTTTAAGTTGGGCAAGTGAGAAATGTCCAAAATTCCCTTAACTTAAAAGCAGGAAAGAGTCCCCTTTGGTTATGAGTCAACCCTTTAACTCGTACCCATACATTACGACTTATAACCATGAGCTGTAACCAAGAAAATGACTAAGACCCCCATACATTACGCACCTTACGACTCTACTAACTAACTCATAATGAGATCTTACAATTCATAAGATCTAGTTGTGAGCAATATAGAACCAAAATGAATTGAACACTGGGCATCCTAGGATTTTAACCTATAACTCATAACATATCCTCTCAGTTCATAGTGAGCCACTCGTACTCAGTGCAGAACATTGCCAATAAGTTTCTAATTTGGTTACAACAAGGGTCCTACAACTCATAACAATATCTCATAACTCATTACCACGAATCATGACCAAGGTACTGAGCCCAAAGATCAAGTATTTTCAAGGGCAAAAAATCTGGGGTGTTATAGCAATAGATGAAGAACTCTCAACAAAATACCGATGGTAACCTACTCAACCAAAAAAACATCAAATATCTATAGGACAAGTAGGCCTAGCCTTTTCATGAACTACTGTAATCTTGGCCAGATCGATCATAATTTCATCCTTGGTCACCACATTACCTAAGAAAGAGACAGACTCCAACCAAAACTCACACTTAGAGAATTTAGCATACAACTTCTCATCACTCAATATCTAAAGAACAATATGTAAATACCCCTCAAGGTAATCCTCACTCTAGGAATAAACCATGATATCATCTTTAAATACAATTGCAAAAGAGTCAACTAAAGAAAATGACCAAAAACTCATAATGACCGTACCAAGTCCAAATAAAATATAATTGGAATATTTGGAGCTCTAATCCTCAAATTGTGATACCAAAAACTCAAATCAATCTTCAAATATATTGAACAACCCTGAATCTGATTGAATAAATGATTAATATGAGAAAAAGGATAAATATTATTAACTATTACCTTGTTCAACTGCTAATGATGAATAACATATACAATGACCCATAGTTTTTCTTCATAAACAAGATAGAAGAACCCTAAGGTGATACACAAGGTTGGATAAACCCCTTATCCAAAAATTCATTCAACTGATCCTTTAATTTTTTCAACTCTACTGGGGATATCCTAGGAGGAGGAATATAAATGTCATGACCTGACATCGGGGTCTAGTGGTGAAAGGTATCTAAAGCCCATTGAGAGCTAGAGACCACCCCATCAGCCTAGCCAGCCAAAAAACAATATGATATAATTGCGTAAGCAACCTAAACAAACATATGGATAATAGATAAATAACTCAATAAGGACTAAAATCAATAAACAATAATGACACACACTTTTTCCACAAAAGCCTCTAAATCAAAATACCATGTTAGGTTGGGAAATGCCCCCAACCATAAACAAAAATAAAATCACAAAATATAAAAATGAAATTTATGGGATTTTGATAATAAAAAAAGCAGTGAAATATCCAACCTTCTAAAAGATGGTGGCTCACTACTTCTATGCAAACCAACCACCAAACATGAATCACCTAACTCTGCATAAGGTAAATAAAGAACCCCTATGGTCCTATATTATAAAATGATGTAGGATCAGGGGATGGTTAGCTAGGTGACCATAAGTATGCAACTCAAAGAAGGGATAAAATAATGCCAAGTACAAATAAGTCAAAAGACCATATACAAATATTCATATACATATATATAAGATCTAAGGATAGGTAATAAGATTTAAAAACCATTAACATGGAATATATATCTCTAGTCGTCCTATAGGCACCGATGGGCTATATGGGTTTAGCTTACCATGCTGAAAGGGTCCCAACACATATTAGCTGCACGAACTAGGAAAATTCGAGAAAGGGCTAAGGAATCTAAGACCCCAACAATTCTAATATATATATATATATATAGAGAGAGAGAGAGAGAGAAAAAGTGTTAACTATGTAAACTATCACAAAGACCCCTATGACAGCAAACATGGTTACCAAAATCAGTCCTTCGGGTACCTACACCTTTCACGAGAGCTACACAGCCCATCAAATTAAATCAGTTTACATATACCCATCTATTAAATAAGGATCCTTTTAATTAGGCATTTACCATTGGTACCATCATACCAAATAAAGTTAAACTTGAACTTCAATTCCGTATTGACTTTCCAAAACCAATGAGATAAATTGAATCCAAATTCCAACTTAGAAACCAACCCATGGCCATGAAGTCCTTTAAAAACCATTTAAAACCGAATTACGTCCACCAAGTCCTTTAAAAATCAATTTTATCCATTTAGTCATTAATGCAATGCAATAGTTTAGTAAAGTAAACAAAACCATGTAATTATCCATATTTCAAAACCAGTTACGCAAGTTGGTTTTAGTTAATACCAATTCAAAATTAAAAATAATAATTTTAGGTGAATCCCTATCTCCCATACCATTCACCATGCCCATGCATCCAATTAGTTCAAAAACCACAACTTACAGCATGAGTAACAATTCTAAGAGCATAGATAACTAATACATTAAAAACCATTCAAAACCCTTAACCCATCATTCCAAATCCATAATTTAAAATTGCATAAACAATGATAAAAGACATGCCATAACCACATTAGGGAAGAGATACATACCTGAAAATACCAAGAATTTGGAGAAAAAATAATAATTTGAACCCTAGGTGCTTAATTATTAGAAACCCTTACTTTCTTTTTCTTTGGGAGGGTTTAAGAGAAGAGAAGTGTGTTTTTATTTTTTTATGGGTGACAATAAGACCCTAGAAGTGTTTCTACGTCATGGTTAATGAGTTAAGGATGGAAAAATACCGAAAATCCCTTAATCAAAGCATGTAGGAAAACTATCTCCAGTCATTATGGGACAAGTGACGACTCATAATTACTTGCTATGGGTCTTTACCTGGGCTCATAGTCTAGGCAGAATCATTGGGTACCTATACTATCATAGTCGCAGTCCCTTCCTAGAATTCGTGACCACATATTACGACACGTAAGGTCTTAGTTAGAGTAATGATAGAAACATTAGACAACCTTACTGGTTAGACTATGATAGGCACTACACAACTTCTATAAGGTGACTACGACTCATCACCTAAGCCATAGTGTTGACAGTGTGCTCAATCACAAGGAAAATTTAGAGTCAAGAACCTTGGATATTAATTTACCCCCTAGGATTATTCATCCCAAAATTAGGAGGTAAGGCACCTAAGAATTCATGCATAAATTTGGAAAGCGACAAAAATAAAAGGGAACCCATGCCTCAAACACCTTCATCATACATGTGAAACCAAAATAGATATTTAGACTTCATGTCCTTTTCAGCTTCCCAAGTGGCTTCTTCCATCTTTTGGTTCTTATAAAGAACCTTCATCCAAGACATATCTTTAGTTATCAACCTACGAACTTGCCTATCCAATATCTTCAGAGGGACTTTCTCATAAGATAAGGAATCTGAAATACCAACATCCACCATAGGGATAACCAAAGAAGGATCATCCACTTACTTTTTCATCATCGACACATGGAAGATAGGATTAATAAAACCCAAACTTGCATACAAATTTATTTCGTAAGCAATATTCCTAACTATTCTCAAAATTTGATACAGACCAACATGATGGGGACTAAGCTTCCCTTTTCTCCCAAACCTCATCACTCCTTACATAGGAGAGACTTTTATGAACACCTAATCAACTACTTCAAACTCCAACTCCCTTTGCCTCATATCCGCATAAGATTTTTGGCAACTTTGGGCTCTCTTATGACTCTTCCTAATCAATTTCACCTTCTCCATGTCTTGATGAACCATGTTAGTACCAAACATCCTAGTCTTACCATCCACCAACCACCAAATAGTATACCTACACTTCCTACCATATAAAGCATTAAAATAAGCTATCTAAATATTCGGATGATAATTGTTATTGTATGCTAACTCAATAACAGGAAAGTAATCTGCCCAACTGCCTTAAAAATCAATTACACAAGACCTTAGCATATCCTTGAAAGTTTCAATATTCTATTTTTCTTATCTATCCATTTGGGGATGAAAAGTAATGCTAAAGTTCATCTTGGTCCCCAATACTTTCTAAAATAAATGCCAAAAATGAGAAGAGAATTTTGAATATCTGTCTGATATAATGGAAATAGACTCGCCATGTATCTTGATAATCTCCTGAATAAACAACTCAGCATAATCATCTTCAGAGTAGTTAGTCCTTATGGACAAGAAGTGATCAAATTAGTCATCCTATCCATAATGACCTAAATTGAAACGTACAGATTGTGGGATCATAGAAGAACCGTAAAAATCCCAGTTAATGATCTCCTACATCCTCATGGGCAACTCTATCTCTTAAGACATACCATTAGGCCTCAAGTGTTCTACCTTCATTTGCTAAAAGACCATACACTTAGCCATAGAATTTTCCATATCTCTCTTCACATTATTCTACCAATAAATCTCCTTCAAATCATGATACATCTTAGTTGAACTCAGATGAACTATATACCTTGAGTCATTAGCCTCAATCAAGATCCCCTTTCACGACCCATCAATATCAGGAACATAAAACCTACCTTGATACCTCAAGATACTATCACTACCAATCTCAAAGGCCATAACCTTTTACTTTCACCCATTATCCTTAATCAAAAAAAGAATGATATAAAAATCTATTTTCTTCTCTTAAGCCTTAAATTCTATTGGGGCAGACTGGCACTCATAGTCATAAAGGACTAAGAGAACCAATCGATAACCTTGTACTTCTCATGCATATAACAATAATAACAAAAGGTTATTCCATACAAGGCTAATGTATCAATAAGAAATAAACAACAATGCCAAAACAACAGATACACGACTTAGCCGTTGGGGATGCAATATCTAAAAGATAAGACACTATCATGCTTAATTTTACATTGGTATACAAAGCCTATAAAAGATAAATAGACATAGTTAAGGTCGGGACAAAACTCTGCCTTAATCTTAACTATTGTACCACACCAAAACATATATAATAGACTCAAAATCCGTGAATCAATCTATAGCTTACCAAAAGTCGTTGGATATATTGGGCTCTAACTCCAACTAAAAAGGTATATTAGTTGAAGCACTTGTGTCTACAACATGAAATATAGTTCCCCCATAATGGGCATCAGTATAAAAATATGTGTTGATTATGTAAGGCTAAAAGTAACCACACATGATATAAAAGCTCAATCAAAATCAAATACAAGTGTAAAAAAAGTGCTAGTAGACCACCTTTATATATACTTGTAAGGTCAGGTACATTATATTTTTTATTTATTTTACCTTTCTTACTTTATAATATTTGCAATCCATATGATATAAATGACTAAATAGATAAATCAAGATCGAATCATGCTAGGCTTACGGCACTGAACTGCCACCCATAAATAAATATTGGCATCGGCCCATGCTAGGCTTTTACCTCTGAGCTGCCACCCATATATAAAGTAATCAGGATCAACCCATGCTAGTATTTTGCCTTCTGAGCTACCACCCGATTAATCCAGATTTGTGTTACTTAGCTTATTTAACCTTTAAGATTGTTACTTTGGTGGTCATAAAAATATTGTACTTTTGAATAATAATCCACCAGTAAAAGAGATTTGAATAAGAACTTAATGAAATAATAATAATCTAGGAAATTTTGGTACAAAAATAAATGTTTACGAGCTGAAAATAATACATGGGTCATATTTGACTAAACGAAGAACTCTTGAAACTTTCTAGTTAAACTAAACATGCACACTTGATAATAAGCATGTATTGAGGTGCTTTCACATATTAGAGAGTGGGAATAAGGTTTTTAGTTCCATGGGAGATCATATGTTGCCATTATGTATCAATTGCAATAAGAGAACTTTGGAGGCCTACTTGGAGGGACATGTCTTTGATTTCATCCCAAAGAGTGTGAAATGAAGTATGTCTTACATACTTGGTCGTATAAATTCGATGATAAATCAATTAAATTCTTGCCTTTAGTATTACTTATCTATAATAAAGTATATGGTAAAACTAGTATTAGTAATTAACCGACATATTTGGGAACTTAACTTCACCAAAATAGTAGCCGGGTAGTAAGCCCTTACTATATCAATAAAGGGTGTTATTTTAACCCTTTTCTCCTCTAATTACATCCACATACCATATAGATTCTTATAAGATCCCTTGAAACAACTTTGGCTTTATTACACCCTTCAAATGATACACAAAATAGAATAGGCAATAAACATACACAATAATTAGTTTAGTAGTGTACCATCACACCCTTCTTATATATATCAATACAAAATATTCACACCTTTCCCCAACATCAACCCCAAAGTCTTCAATATAAAAACATAAAACAATCCACAAAAGAGCCCCAACTTACCTTTGTCATAATAACCAAATATTGAACTCATCATCCCTTAAGTTCTCTGAAATAACACATCTATAATTCTTTCCCAAATTCATATATAAGGAGGACAAAATGGAGCAGTAAACTTATCTTAATTTTCTGCAATTTATCCTTTTAATTCTAACTCTTCAAGAACTTTAACTTTCCTTCACACTTTAAAGAAAATAAGAAATGTCTCTTAATAACAAAGGAAAGTGAGTAGGTAGCTTGTTTTATAATTTGCCATGCATTTATAATGATGCACTTATAGCATGGTTTCCTAATCTTTCATGAGAGAATTAAGCTAAAACTTTAGTGTTTTCACTTACCTTGACTTGCAAAGGTGAGGGTCTCTTCAAGAACCCTAGAAGGAATTCTACGGCTAATGTTTTTATCCTTGATAGAAAAGGGAGAAAGATGAAGTTAAAAGTGTGGATATTGTGTTTAAAATGAGTAGAAAGACAGCAATATTGATTTTATATTGAGTCCTCTAGAACCTCTCTAATTGACCCACTTTCAGCTATAAAATAGTCCAAGTAGGTGATGCACCTACTTAAGGGTTCAAGCAGCTCAAAATGTCAAAGTAGGTGGTGCACCTACTTGCTTAATTCTTTGTTGGGCTCAATTAAATTGGGCCTTGGCATATTTAAGTGTTGGGTCATTTCTCCATTTTCTTCTTTTTTCACTTTATTTTGGCCCAAATCTGATCCATTATCTTGGTTCCATTAATTTAGTCCAAATGGCTCAAGTAGGTGACTCACCTACTAGCTTAATTAAGTCAACCAAGTACCTCAACATTTTATTCCATTTTCAATCCATAATCCTTTTAGTCTAACTTACAACTTGTATACACTTGGTGTCCTTAAACTTTATATTCAAATACTAGCTTATGATCCCAAGTTTAAATATTTATATCAATGTTAACTTGGTTGCGTAACATTAAAATGTATTTGCCGTATGTAAAACTCCATTTACACCATCAATATGCGATAACAAAGCTCGTCCACTACCTATACCATAAGGCTATATCAAGTTCCATTTAAATAGAAAAAAACATGCCAAATACGGGGTGTTAGATATCCTTCAACTCAGCAACAAGAGATAATTTATCCACTTCTTGAACAATCACGCCCCCATCCTCTGAGTCCAAAAGATGAACTCCCAAATTAGCCAGTCAGTGAATATCCTCCACTAATCCTCTTCTCTTCTCATCTACATGAGATAAGCTCTACATAGACAACCTATTAAGAGCATCAACAACCATATTAGCTTTACCTTGGTGGTGGTCTCAATTGTGTTTAAGTGTTCCTTTTATAATAGGATGATTTTTCCAAGTAGGGAACTACCTCCACATCATGAGGGCCATTCTAGGGGAGTAGGGGCCGCACAACGTGGGTCATTCTATGGAAGTAGGGGTTGTGTTGCACAGCTTAGTCTATTGAAATGGGTGTCGCACCGTAGGCCTATCGCGAGCCCCCACTTGAATTTACCTCTATTCAAAAAATTTACTCCTCCTTAGCTTATTTCTACTTTAATTACTTCCAACTTCAAATTCATTCTTTTCGAGTTTAATCCACTTCCTATAAAGTTTATACAATCAATCCCAAAGCATCAATAATCACTCACTTCCCATCATGCATCTAATTTCGTCCAATTCCATCAAAAATCCACCCTACATCACCAATCATGTCCAATAGACAAATCATGCAATTTCTCATCACACGCAATAAGAATAACACATTTTATCTCGTAGAACAAGTCCTATTACGAGTGAATATTTGTGATTGGACATATAAATTCTCATAAGATCACCACCCCACACTTAGAAACTTGTTTGTGTTTGAACAACTTAATGTAACACTATATTCAGTTAAGCTTAACGTCACAATCTAGGGAAAATACTTCTGTTGGGCACTCATAAACCAAACTATGACTTTTCCTCAAAACATGTCAATACACTTATATAAACATGGGATTATTATTTTCAAAAACATCCTTACCTCAAAGGTGAACTTCCAAGTTGTTGGCAAACTCAATCAAGTTACTCGATCAAGAACATTATAAGTCACCTGACTATTATCTGCATGCACCCTCATAACAAGAAAGTTTCTCACATTTATTCACAATCTTACGATATACAATAGAAGGGGAATATCAAAAATAAATATCTCACTCTCAACAAGGAATTCTTACATAATAGACAATGAACCGTAAGCTTTCCCTTAGTGTACTACTCCACTAATTGTCGAATGTTTGGATGAAGGATCAACTAGGTTTTCCAAGGTTGTAATGTAGGCTAAGGGATGGGTAGGACCTATTTTTGTAAATAGTGGCTAATATCCCTAAGAGATTTAGTACATCACATAAAAATTTAAATGATCAGATTAACAACCAAATTCTTTCCTCACAACCTTCTCTTCTTCTCTTGCTTTAGCCCTGTAATTTTAACTTATTATACACTATGGTGAGAGTGTATCTATTCACCAATTTTTTTTTCAATATTTTTTTTCTTCTATCTTTTTTTTTCTTTTCTTTATTTCATACTCCCAACCACCACTGATACCAACTTTCTATATCAGTGATAATCTTTTAAGGGCTTCAATTTCACCATAATCTTTATTTAAATTTCTTTTCATTACTCTAATAATTTTATCTAAAATGCTTAGGAGTTTTTTTGGATCAAATAATGGTTAAATAACAAATGGAGAATAGGCTACCTATGAGGCTACCAAAAATATTAATCTATAGGATCAATAGGGCTAACTTGGAATAGGCATATGAGTAGGTAAAAAGGTCTAAAATTTTGACTATCGACAAAAATGCCTACACCATTTCCTAAACCTAAAATCCTTCACTTTACTGCATAAATACACCGAGCAAGTTCCTAGACATCTCTATGCATGTATACTAACTAAACGCCTCTCTCACTCTCGGTGTATGTTAGATTCAAGTCAAATTCCTACTGGATTTTGATCTTGCACTTGAATAATTCAAACTTAAGACAACAAATCGATAATTACACCTTTTGAGATTAAGTGTCTAAAAGAGCTCCCTTTTAATTTATGACATGATTCTATTTCAAAAAAATCATGTTATAAGTTAATTCTCCACATGGCCCAAAAAAAAGCAATTTTCCTTAACTTTGTGATTCAGTTCTTATCACTTTTCAATTTTCTATGACTAACTCTTCTCAAGACATTCATCATCCATCCATAATAAGGGAAGGACCTAACTATGAGAACCTATTAACAATTTTCTTGAGGGGAAAAATAAAAATTTACCTCTATTTTAAACAAAAGTAACTATGAAGCAACACAATGAATAAGCTAACTACTACTAGGTAAATCTCATAAATACTAACTATTATAGACCTTATAGTTTCGAATAGTTCGAATGAATGATCTATCATACAGAAATAAAAACATCCAATAGAATAAAAATATCCAACAAAATAAAATAATAAGAGTACAAGCAATAAGATACCACCACACCATACGTAAAAAGAAGCACTGTCCTAATGCTTGGAAAGTAAACCAAGTATAAGGTGGGGAGCAACTCCTTGGCCATATCTCTTCCATGTCATCATCAGAATCTAGACCATAAGACTCATCTAATAAGTCTGGGTTATCAGCGCCATCCTCTATAAGTCACTCCAAATCTAAATCATGTAGACAATGTACCTCATTAGTGGGAACTTCATTGTCTACCAGCTCAATAAAGTCTGGCCCAATATACAACATGGTAATATGATGAAAGCCAAGAGAATAGTCAAGATCAATAACTCAAATCTCTTATTATGACATTGGGCGTCCCTTATCCTCAACTGCGGTAGCTGTAGCCAGTATATCAAGTCTATGATCTCATTATTTCAAGCCTAACTATTGATCATAGTCAATATTGGACCATGAGTCCTAGTGAACCCTTAGTATGAGATATATCTACCAGACGAGTGTCCACTGGCAGCCTATAATCGAGGTCCTCCATCTCTATAGAAGGATCCCTCAGAAAATGCATCAATAAATGACGTGTGAGCAATTTTTAACACATTTAAGACCTTTAACAAAGAATAATTACGAAGTCTTATGAACTTTTTTTGTTTTGATTTGTTTATGTCTGATTTATAGTTTAAGCTGATGGGATACAGAACCAACAAAAATGGAAGCAAAGAAGTTAAAATCTAGAGGAATCTAAGAAGATGTGTGGCTAACGACATCTGTGATAAGTCATAATCCCTGTGATAGGCTATCACAGTTGTCATTAGACTTAAGTATGATTTGAAGCCTATGATGACATTTGGTGATATAACGTCAAAAGTGTGATACACCGTCATGAATGTTGTCATCCTTAAACAGAGAATGGGAGTTGAAGAAATTTTTGTGATGACATCCATGATAAGCTGTCAGGTTGGTGATAAGGTGTCAACATTATTGTTAGCCTTGGACAAAAGAAGCCAGATGTGCAGAGGAGCTGATGACATCCGTGATAAGTTGTCAGACTCCTGATAAGCTGTCACAAATATTGTCGTCTATTTCGAGAAAAAGCTACAACTTTAATTTTATTTCCTTATTTAGGATTAACTATAAAAAAACATTGTTTAGGTTTTTTCTAAGCATTGGCACTTGAGTTTTAAGAGACATAATTTGATATTTTCTCTCTTGAGTTTCTTGGCTTGAAAAAACAAATACTTTGAAGAGATTATTATCATTATTTTGGAATTTCCATTGTGATATAATCTATGATTCACTAATTATTATTTATCTCTGTAAGGTAATATTCTCAATTATGAATTCAATTATGTATTTCATTCTTTGCATCATGAGTGACTAAACTCCATTAACCTGAATTATGGGATCTAGGGTTAGGTCATGATCATGTTCTAAACACTTAAAACTTAATAGGTGTTAGGATTTCTTGATAATTTTGAGATTTTAATTAACGTCTGTTGTTTGCAAACAGTAGACACACCTACTTTGATTTTCTTGATAAAGAAATCATATACAGTAGGAAGTGAATTATCAATAGGGACTCAAAAATACTTTGTTCAATAATTAGCATTGTAATAAGGTTGATTAACATGAGGTAAATCTGGGCAGTGAATAGCGACTTTCTAAGTCTGAGAGTATTAGGAAATTAGATGCTTAACTATGTCCAGAGATATTTGAGCATATCATCGATAAAGATAGCTTATTATCCTAACCACTGTGAGAATCTTGAACCACTTTTAGCATCTGTTATGTACCGGAAGCCCTAGTAAACATAATTCTGGTTATTTCATAAACACTTGATTTACAAATATTAAAATTAAAGTGACCAACAATTATTTGCTGATCATTAAAAACCCTCATTTTATCTTATCGTATCATATATTTGAATTCTACTTATAGCTATAGTCACAAATTAATTTAATCGCCACTCACATTGTTCCCTGTAGATTTGACGTCAACTCTAAAAATTAGGTAAATATATTGACGTTGAACGCCTTGCACTAAATTGATGTGTAAGTTGAGCATTATAAAAAATGGTGCCGTTGTCGGGGAATAATTTGGCGTCTTGAGTTTGTTTGGAATTTTAGCCTACATGCTTGAATTTAAACTTGTAAATATTTGTTTTTAGTTTTCTTTTATTTTTGGTGTTAGGTAGATATTTATTTTAGTTTACTTATTACTATGACATCTTGGAATGAACATGAGCTTGGTGGTTGGAAATCGTATCTTCATGATCCATGTCCATATTGTGATGGACCTCACTTTTGGCAAGATTATAGATATGCTCCTCGGGGAGAGATATGTGCACCATCTCCATCCTACTGGGAGTATGATTGTTCTTTATTTGTTGGTCAAGATGGACATTGGAGTGATTGCCTAAATTCCCCCTCCCCTAGTATGCTAACCCAAACTCTAGTTCTTCTTATGATTTTGATAGGTCTAATGGTCAAGAATAGGAAGAACAAAGCACCAGAAAGAGTGGTATTAAAGCTATGCTTCAACTAGTGTTGGATTTTTTGGACATAAAGAATGATATCATACGTGATATACATCAAGACATAAGGGAATATAATGAGGAAAGAAGAATGATAGAGGATATGGATATAGAGGTCAAGCATTCAAAGCACATTTCCATATTATGTTTAGATGATATCTTTTTTATGGATTCATTTAACATAATAGATGAGTGTGAAGTTGAGGAACAAGAATCCTATATCGATGTTGTGCTTGATGTTGAGCAACCCTCGATGATTTTCCAACCAACTATGAGAGATGATGCTAAGACTGAGAAAATGGTGCTAGAGGCAAAAGAAGAAACCAAGAAAATCTCTTCTAAAGACTCTAGCCTAATTCGGGGTGAGGTTGCCCAGAAGGATGCAACTCCAAAATTAAGGAAAAGACCTCATTTGAACCATTTTTCAACATTGTGCTTTGTGGATGAGATGGAAGTCCACTGACCCAAGCAACTGAGGTATTTTAAGGATGAGGAACATGATCCTTATATTTTAGAGTTTGGCATTCAAAAAAAACAAAATAAAACCCCTACACTTGAAGGTCAGTAAAGGTAAAATTCAATGAGCATCAAGTGGAGTATTGATAATCTCATCAATACCCAATGAGCCTATCCAGAAATTTGATATGAAGTTAGGAAGAGATTCAAGTCATCAAAGTGGTGAGACAAAGGAAGTGTCATTGTATTTGTATGTTTGCCCTATGTGCCTCGAAGATGTATTGATCAAAAGTTGGGTCGACACTTCAAATTCTCCAAGTGGAGACATAAATAATTATCAACAATATATCTTGATGAAGTCTAAGTAGTCAAGATAACTGAGTCATGCCGCGACACTAAATTAGGCGCTTCTTGGGAGGCAACCCAAGGTATTTTTTTAGTTTGTATTCGTATTATGTTATTGACATCAGATCTTTGCACCCGTGGTTCCACAGGTATGTTTCTAACTCTCTTATTTTAGTTTGATATATTGAGGACATTGCATAATTTTAAGTTCTAGGTGGGGCTACTTGTTGGTGTTGATTTCCTACATGGCTTTTTGTTACCATGCCACTTTTCCTCAGAGTCTTGTTCCTAGTGGAGCCGGCATGTTAGGCATATTTTGTTTTATTTTGTGATGTGTTTTGGTTAACTGGGAGAAAAATAAGAATCTATGACAGTTGATATATTTTTGTTGATTTTTTAACACCTCTCCAAAGGTTTATTTTATAACTGTGTGATATGCATTTATGTGTGACCACTGTGCTTCTTGTTATGGCATTAGTTCTAGTAATATGATAACCATTTCTAAACAATTGCATAAGCCAAATGGCTATTAGCTTGTGATATACCTTTGTACCATGTGTGTGTGAGTTACTATCTAGTTCTCGTTGTATGTTGAAATCCAGAACTTGCCAGGTTAGTCATACCTTAGTTGAAAGATAGGGGTTAGGAAAAGCTCATAGGCCGTTTTGATATTAGCTCACTTTTAGCCTAAATAACCTTCCATGTATGTAGAATATACCTTTATCCCTGCTTTGAGCCTGATTAGCCTATTTTTTTATGACACCAGTCACTTTTCTAGTTTATATAATAATGAACCTATTTTGGCCCTGACCCTCCTTGGACACTATGCACCTTGACTTAGGCAAATGGCCTAAGTTGAGGGTCGATATCATAGGGGTACATGATGTAAAATGAGTATGAAGAAAGGTTGAGTAAAAGAAAAGAATAAAAAGCTGGGTGCGGTGGAAAAGAGCAAGAAAAGGAAAAGTTGTGAAAAAAAAGTGATTGCAGGAAAAAACCGCACCCATCCTGAATAAGTGTGATCAAGAAAAGAGAAGAATAGAAAAAGGATAATGAGTGAAACCCTAAAAAGCTAGTGTAGTGTCAAGGAGGCTTAGTCACTTTAAATATCATAGAGTATTATACCAGCCCCTAGCCAATATTACAAGCCTAAGAAAAGACCTATAGTGATCCTAGTTGACCTGTCTGAAAGTCTTATTAATGAAATAAGGGCAAGCCTATGGTATTCAACATACATTGATTGGAACTTCATTTTGAGAGCGAGTGTCTGGTGACTGTCCCCATGGTTACATATGTAATGTCTGATATAAGTGACGTGAGACTTCTTTGTAATGAGGGCACACTTGTTACGTTGCTAGTTGCTAACTTGTTTGGGTAGTGTAATTTGTACATATACATAGTTATTGTTGTTAAGTTGATGCCATATCTTTATTCCTTTCTGTCACATTGTTGATCTTCATGGATATACACAGCCGTGTTTAAAGAGATTTAAAATGGAGAGAGTAATGTGTTTTGAACTAAAATTGATGATCAATTGTTAGAGGTATCTTATGTTTCTCTTGGTTAAGCATCGTAGTGTTGTGTTTTAGTTTCTTGAGGACAAGCAGTTGTTTTAAGTTGAGGGTGTTGATGTGTGAGCAATTGCTAACACATTTAAGCCCTTTAACCAAGAATAATTATGAAGTCTTAAGCAACTTTTGTCGTTTTTGATTTGTTTATGTCTGATTTTTAAGTTTAAGCTGATGAGATAGAGAACTAACATAAATGGAAGCAAAAAAGTTGAAATCAGGAGGAATCTGAAAAGAAGTGTGGTTGACGATAGCTATGATAAGTCGTCAACCCTATGATAGGCTATCACTGTTATTGTCAGACTTAAGCATGATTTGAAGCCTATAACGAGATCTGGTGATATGACGTCAAAAGTGTGATACGCCTTCATAAATGTCATCATCCATAAATAGAGAATAGGAGTTGAAGACATTTTTGTGATGATGCTCGCCGTCAGGTTGGTGATAAGGCATCAACATCGTCGTCAGCCAGAAACTGTAAAAGCCAGAAATGCATAGGAGTTGATGACATCCGTGATAAGCTATCAGACTCCTGATAAGTTGTCACAAATGTTGTTGTCTATTCCAAGAAAAATATGCAACTTTAATTTTATTTCCTTATTTAGGAATAACTATAAAAAGTATTGTTTAGGGTTTTTCTAAGCATTGACACTTGAGTTTTAAGAGACGTAATTTGATATTTTCTCTCTCTAGTTTCTTGGCTTGAAAAAGCAAATACTTTGAAGTGATTATTATCATTATTTTGGGATTTCCATTGTGATCTAATCTACGATTCACTAATTATTATTCATCTCTGTAAGTTAATCTTCTTAATTATAAATTCAATTATGTGTTTTGTATTTTACATCATGAGTGGCTAAACTCCGTTAACCTGAATTATGGGATCTAGGGTTAGGTCATGATGATGTGCTAAACACTCAAGATTTAATAGGTGTTAAGATTTCTTGATAATTCTGAGATTTTAAGTAACTTTTGTTGGTTGAAAATACTAGACACACCTACTTTGATTTGCCTGAGAAAGAAATCATATACAGTAGGAAGTAAATTATCAATAGGGACTCGAAAATACTTCGTTTAATAATCAGCATTGTAACAAGGTTGATTAACCTAAGGTAAAATCTGGGCAATGAATAGCGATTTCCTAAGTCTGAGAGGATTAGGAAATTAGATGCTTAAATAGGTCGAGAGACATTTGAGCATATCATCGATAAAGATAGCTTGTTATCGTAACCACCGTGAGAATCTTGTATCACTTTTAGCATCTGTCATGTACCAGAAGTCCTAGTGAACACAATTCTGGTTATTTCATAAACTCTTGATTTATAAACACTAAAACTAAAGTGACCAACAATTATTTGCTGATCATCAAAAAACCCCATTTTATCTTTTCATATAATCTGTTTGAATTCAACTTGTAGCTATAGTCATAAATTAATTTAATCGCCACTCACATTGTTCCCTGTGGATTTGACCCCTACTCCAAAAGTTGGGTAAATATATTGATGACGACTGCCTTGCACTAAATTGACGTGTAAGTTGAGCATTATCAATAAACTACAAAAACCATACCTGTGCATCGTATGAAACCTCGCCTTCTTTATAGCTGAAAAGATGACATCACTTACATTGAGATCAATATCATCATGAATTAAGGCATAGATAAGATATACCCTATCAATTGTCATCTCACTCATACGTGTCCCATGAATGAGAAAAGTTTAGATAATCTTTGCCTATATACGGCCCTCCCTGTTCATTTGACTGAAGGGGAACGTTAGGTGAATCCCACTGTCTTTATAATGCATCTACCTAACTGTAGAGTGGTTCCCACAAAATAGATGGTGGATTTATGCATAATCAGTTTCGATGTTTATCTACTTCAAAGGATCAGCATCTACCTTAGGTGTACCTAGAAGGACATTCAATGAATAAGAAGTGAAAGTTACTGCCTGGCCTTGTTTCTTGAATTCGAAGTCCCTCTCTTATGAGTCCTAATTTGCATAAAACTCCCTAATAAGGCTCAATTTGCATTCACGAGGCTACTCAAATAAGAAGTTCATACATAGGTCCTCTATGCGGGGCACCGTGCTGGGGAACTTTCTCAACAAGCTGGTTCGATCAATGAATTGGTCTGCAGAATAATTAGACTCATTGTGCTTTGTACACAAATTATTGTTGACATCTACAACCCATCTAGTGTTGTACCTCTTAGATTACCCATGTGGGATATCCAAAGGTTGGGGAACATGACCAGTTTGCCTATTTCTTTTATGTACCAGATCTGAAGGTCTAGCCAAGGTCTTACTGTAGTACATCATACTTCTACCTAGCTTAAAATTGTCCCAAAAATGTTAAATACTTGTTTCAAATATGAATCCATTTTTATAAATTTAGTTTTTTCAATATTTTATCATTTTATCATGTTGGAAATTGAATAAGCTTTCCATTGATACCAAATTCACCCAAATCCGACACCCGGGCGAATACTTAGAACCATTTTAGTAAGACAGTGTGCCACCTGAGCCATCAACGCATCGCAAAGCCAGACAAAATGGCAATCATTAAAATCCAGTATGGCTATAACACCCCGTAATTCGAGCTTCAAATAGACTATTATTTTGATGCGTTGTTAACCCAAAGCCATAAAATCTTATGCCAATATGGTATGTTAATTATTGTGTGGCATGTGAATCCACTCAAGCTTGAATTTAGACCATAGAGGTCCTTCAACTCAAGGATGAGTTGAAACAATTTCGGTCGACTAAGTTTTAGTGGACGTTGTAAAGTGTTTCATCTTCCATCGACCTAACTCTCTATATATGTCAAATTAGGAAGCCTACTATATGTCAAATGATAGGTATTTGAGTTATCTTTCCAGCGATACCAATTTGGCCAAAATCTGGCACTCGAGCAAGAAGTTATGGCCTTTAAAAGTGATAAGCATCACCTAACCAATCGCCCATGGCCACTGGAAAGCATAGGTCGTAGCCTAGGCAGCGCTATGTAAACATAGGTGATAGCCTAGGTGGTGCCTATGTAATCATAGGCGATAGCCTAGGCGGAGCCTATGTGAACATAGGCAATGGGATAGGCAGCGCCTATGTAAAGAATTCTAGTGACTTAAACACTCCGTGTTGGGGACAAAGTGGTCCTTTTCCACCCTTACTTAGCCCTAAAACATGAAATTTAGTTCCAAGGACCCCAAAATACATATTCATTCATCAAAGGTGCTCAAAGATTCTCCTTAGGGTTTCAAAATAAAAACCCAAATAGTTCAAGATTTGACCGTAGGTTTTCAATGATAATTACATATTTGGAATCACCAATCCGCAAGCTTCAAGAAACATCTATTATCCTTGGAAATAGAGTTACGTGGGGCAATCCAAAAATCTCATGGGTGTAGTTTTTATGAACATGCATGCTTTTAAATGGAGGTTTTCAATCAAATGCTAATAACTTGCTTTCAATATGATTTCTAAGTCATCTTTCTTGATGTAATGGGAATTGTTTGCCTATATACTTCAATGGTTGAAACCATGCATATGTCATTTGAGATTTTCCATGGAAATTTGATAAATATGAATGATAAATTGATTTCAAATTCCCATGATAATGTCTTGATACCCCATATTATATAGTGATCAACAAAAGAGAGCATGAATTTGAAATAAATATTGTTCACCACTTGCAAATGATGAAGCACCTTGGTTTTTTACATGGTTATGCATATGTGGAAGTGATATTGAGGACTTGCAAGTCGGGTAAGACGATACCCTCCAGAACATGATATGTGATTGAATAAGATGAAATTTGAATGCATTGGTTTTACATGAGAAAGGTGGATGCCCGTAGAAGGCGTTTGAGATGTAAGGGCTCATCGTTGGAAAACGTGTTTGCCGACACAGAATATTGGTACCATGCTAAGTGATCTTGTGTACTTTACTTCATGTCATTCCCAAATTGGGACTATACGTAGGAGTCCGTGCTAAGTGATCTTGGGCACTACCATTGGGTCGAGACACCATGCTATGTGATCTTGTGTGTCTCTCCCTCACTTATACTCTAGTCTCGGTGGCTACTGAGGTTAGATAGTTGGTGTAAATTATGTAGGGTATTCCACCTAGCTCAGTTGCATTTTATTGTTGTTAAGAAACTATTGTATTACACCCATGTGTTTTCCAATTATTTGATATGAAATTACTTTATAATGGCTCTCAACTATATATTGTAAAAATATTATGTTTTGTTTTGATATCTCTGCGTGCCAATACTTTTGTGCTGACCCTCTCCCCTCTCCAACCTCTCAGGTTCAGAGGCCCAATCTAGGGGTCAAGAGAATCAGTAAATCATTCAGACAGAATTGCAGAGACAAGTGGTGATCCTTCTATGTTTCAGAAGGTCTTATGTCCTGCAGTCTTTTTTTTCTTATATTCAATTTTGGGGTTTACTGGGGGCCTTGTCCCAGTTTATATACAATTACTTGACTCAGTCATTTGTTAGAGATTTTCGTAGATAATTTTTTAAAGGTTAATTGATGTTTAGGGAACCTTATCTCCCCATTATTGTTTCTTTTAATATTTATGACCATGTATCCAAATTATTGTGTTTTACTGCATTACTTTGATCATATGAATTAGGTGCATGATTGCCATATAGATAGGGGTGTTTCGGGCCTTCATGGTTTGAAATGCTCGTCACGGCTAGGCCCTGGTTTGGGTCGTGACAAACTTGGTATCAAAGCACGGTTCATGGTCCCAGGGTGTCTGCAAAATTACGTCAGGTAGAGTCTTGCTTATGGGTGTGTAGCGCGACACATTTATAAGCAGGAGGCTGCTAGGCATTTAGGAAATGTTTCCCTTCTTTGTGATTTAGTTCGTGCTTTAGAGTCTGAACTGTCCCCTAATCAATGATCACTTGTGTTTCAGAAACGCAGTTATGCCTCCACATCGTATCATCGATCAGAATGCTCAGTCAGATGATGTCTATCCCACCCATAGAATGCGGACCCGAACAGGTCTCACACTCTAGAATTTGTCCCTACTCTGGAAATCCCTCCAGTCCCGACCAATCCACCTCGGGCTCCGCAGACTAATGCCAACCGTCCCCCAACTGCTTAGGGAGATATTTCAAATACAGAATTCAGAAGGTCCATTCTTATGCTGACACAGTTGGTAGCTAGCCAGGGTCAATGATCAAAAGTTATTGGGTCTGCATCTATTACATCTGAGGCTACTAGAGTCGAACATTTCATGAAGATGAACCCACCTATATTCACTGGCACCAAGGTGGAGAAAGATCCACAGTTGTTCGTGGATGACATGGAAAATACCTTTAAGGTGATGTATGTGGATGAGGTTGAAGGGGTGGAGCTAGCAACGTATCAGCTCAAGGACGTTGTGAATCAATGGTATGCCGACTGGGAAGATAAAAAACGTAAAAGTGCTGAGCCCACAATTTAGGGCGAATTTATGGAAGCATTCCTTGATCGATTCTTTCCTCTAGAGTTGAGGGAGACCAAAGCGGAAGAGTTTATGAATCTGAAGCAGGGCAGTATGAGTGTCCAGAGTACACTTTGAAGTTTAATAAACTAGCCCGCTATGCACCAAAGTTGACTAGTAATATGAGAGCCTGGATGAGGAAATTTACATCTGGCCTTACTGATAACCTGGTACTTGAGTGCCAGGGGGCTAGGTTGAATAAGGAGTTAGAATTTTCTCGACTGACCGTTCATATACAGCAGATGGAAGAGAAGGAGAAAAAGATTGCTGAATCTAGAGAGAAAGACAGATAGGCTAAGGTATCTAGATCTGCAGACCAGCACCAAAGTCATCTGCAGAATAGTAACTGGGGTAATAAATGGTCAAAGAAGAAGAAGTTTTGGAATAATGCACAGTCAGCAGCTAGTGCCCCAGCATCCAGACCACCGACAAACAGACAAACTCAGAGTTTTCATACTCCTCATGGGCCCAAAGCTCTAGGTATACAATCTCAGGGCAGTGTGGCCCAGCAGCATCATACTTATATGTGGTGTGAGGTTTGTGGGAGGAATCATCTAGGGAAGTGCTGGTTTAAGGGGAGAAACTACTATACTTGTGGCAAAGTGGGTCACCTTCAGAGAGATTGTCCTTCTGCTGGAGTAAATGTGGGAGGGGAAGGGCTAAGTCCCAAGCCGCCTCCACAGCTCCTTTTCCTAAGGGTGCTCCTTCAGCTGCTGGAAGCGGTCGCAACCAGTTATATTCTTTAACTAACCGCCAGGAGGTGGAAGCTACACCAGATATTGTCACCAGTATGTTAAGAATCTTTTCTTGTGATGTTTATGTATTGCTTGATCCCGGGTCTACTTTATCTTATGTGACCCCTTATGTGGCTATTCGTTTCAGGTTTGATCCTGAAGTTATTGTAGAACCCTTTTCTATTTCTACTCTTGTAGGTGATTCTATTATTGCTAGAAGGGTATATAGAAATTGTGTCGTGTCTATTCATAGTAGGGAAACTATGGCAGACCTTATAGAACTGGATATGATAGATTTTGATACCATCCTTGGGATGAACTGGCTCTATTCGTGTTATGCCACCCTTGATTGCAGAACCCAAAAGGTCACTTTTTCTTTCCCGAATGAGACACCAATTGTATGGGAAGGGAGTTCTATGGAACCTATAGGTCACTTTATCTCTTATCTTAGAGCTCGAAACCTTATCTCCAATGGTTATATGTATCATCTAATCCAAGTAAAAGATTCAAAAGTTGAAAACCTTTCTCTGCAGTCAATCCCTGTAGTGAATGAATTCCCAGAAGTCTTTCCCATAGATCTCCTAGGGATACCCCCTGATAGGGAGATAGATTTTGATATTGATGTATTGCCAGACACTCATTCTATTTCTATTCCTCCATATAGAATGGCTCCCAAAGAACTAAAAGAGTTAAAGAAACAACTTGCAGACCTCCTAGACAAAGGTTTTATTCTTCCTAGTGTTTCCCCATGGGGTACACCCGTGCTCTTCATGCGAAAGAAGGATGGGTCCCTTCGGATGTGCATAGACTACTGTCAATTGAATAAGGTCACGATTAAAAATAAATATCCTCTTCTTAGGATTGATGACCTTTTGGACCAGCTTCAAGGTTCCAAGTGTTTTTCAAAAAATAAACCTTCATTCGGGTTATCATCAGTTGAAAGTTAGAGAGTCAAACATACCCAAGACAACCTTCCAAACCCGATATGGTCACTACGAATTTCTAGTCATGTCCTTCGGTTTGACTAATGCCCCTACAGCCTTCATGGATCTTATGAATAGAGCGTTTTGTCAGTTTATTGACTTGTTTGTCATTGTATTTATTGATGATATTCTGATCTATTTTAAGAGTAAAGAGGATCATGCCAATCCCCTCCGAATTATCCTTCAGACCCTTAAGGATCATAGCTGTATGCCAAATTTTCTAAGTGTGATTCTAGTTAGATGCTATTACTTTCCTGGGGCATATTGTGTCCAGTGAGGGGATAAGAGTGGATCCCTAGAAAGTTGAAGCAGTGAGAAAATAGCTCAGACCCACGACTCCAACCGATATTCGGAGCTTCTTGGGTTTGGCGAGGTATTACAGAAGGTTTGTAGAGAGTTTTTCTTCTATAGCTGCTCCGCTTACTAAACTGACTCAGAAAAAGATAAAGTTTGTGTGGTCTGACTTGTGTGAAAACAGTTTTGAGAAATTGAAGGATAAGTTGACTACTGCTCCTGTTTTGACCCTTTTCGAGGGTGTAGATAATTTTGTGGTTTATTGTGATGCATCCTGTGTGGGACTTGGTTGTGTATTGATGCAGTGTGGTAAGGTGATACCTTATGCATCTAGGTAGTTAAATGTGCATGAGTGCAATTACCCCACTCATGACTTGGAGTTAGCAGCCGTGGTGTTCGCACTTAGAATCTGGAGGCACTATCTCTATGGAGTGCATGTTGATATTTATACTGACCATAAGAGTTTACAGTATATTTTCTCACAGAAAGAATTAAACCTTAGGCAGAAGCTTTGGATAGAGCTTTTGAAAGACTATGATATGAGTCTGCATTACCGTCCGGGTAAGGCAAATATTATAGCCGACGCCCTTAACAGGTTGTCTATGGGAAGCCTTTCTCATGTAGAAGAAGGAAAGAAAGAGATGGTGAAGGATATTCACCGCTTTGCAAATCTGGGGGTGCAACTCTTAGATTCCACAGATGGAGGGGTGATTGTTCATGAGTTAGCTAAGTCATCCCTTTATGCTGAAGTTAAGGAGAAGCAGGTTGAAGACCCCATCCTAATGCAAATCAAGAAAGATAAGGGTCAACAAAAGGTTATGTCGTTTGAAATTGGTGGTGATGGTATTCTGAGATTTCATGGTAGGTTGTGCATTCCGAATGTCGATGGGCTACGAGAAAGAATCCTTAATGAGGCGCACACTTTAAGGTATGTCATTCACCCAGGATCTACTAAGATGTACCATGATCTGAAAACCTTGTATTGGTGGAATAACATGAAACGTGATGTAGCTGATTTTGTGTCCAAGTGTTTGAATTGTCAACAAGTGAAGGTAGAACACATGAAGCCGGGTGGTACTTCCCAAGAGATAGCCCTGCATTTATAGAAGTGGGAGATGATAAACATGGACTTCATTATAGGACTTCCAAGATCTTAAAACCAGTATGATTCTATATGGGTAATTATAGATCGGTTAACCAAGTCAGCCCACTTTTTGCCTGTGAGGACTAATTATTCGGGATATGTTTATGCTAAGATTTATATTAAGGAGATAGTTCGATTGCATGGGGCTCCAGTGTCCATTATATCCAATAGAGGTACGCAGTTTTCATCTCAGTTTTGGAGATCCTTTTAGAAGGGTTTTAGGTACACAAGTGAATATGAGCACAGCTTTCCACCCTCATACGGATAGGCAAGCTGAGCATACCATTTAGAACCTCGAAGATATGTTGAGGTCATGCGTCATTGATTTCGAAGGTAGTTTGGTAGATCACCTGCCATTTGTTGAATTCGTTTACAATAATAGCTACCATGCCAGCATCAAGATGGCTCCTTTTGAGGCTTTCTATGGAAGGAGATGTAGGTCTCCGATAGGATGGTATAAAGTGGGTGAGACTCGGTTGTATAGGCCTGATCTTGTTCATCAAGCGATGGAGAAAGTGAAGATCATTATAGAATGACTCAAGACTGCTCAAATTTATCAGAAGTCCTATGCCGATTTTCAGAGAAGAGAACTAGAGTTTGAAATTGGTGATTGGGTGTTTCTCAAGGTTTCTCCTAGAAAAGGAGTTATGCGATTTGGAAAAGGGGGTAAATTGAGCCCTCGTTATGTAGGGCCATATCAGATTTTGAAAAAGATTGGTACAGTTGCATATGAGTTAGAATTGCCTGCAAGTTTGGGTTCCGTTTATCCGGTATTCCATGTATCCATGTAGAAAAAATGCATTGGAGATCATTCTATGGTATTGCCAGTAGAGGGTATCAAAGTGACAGACTACTTGTCTTACGAAGAAGAGCCCGTTGAAATTTTAGATTGCCAAGTTCGAAAGATGAGGAGCAAAGAGATAGCCTCAATAAAGGTACTGTGGAGGAATCAAAAAGTCGAAGAAGCAACTTGAGAGTCCAAAGAAGACATAAGAATTAGATATCCTAATTTGTTTGCTTTGATGGAGGAGGAGATAGAAGGTATTACTCCTATCTTGTATTTCCTAGACCTTTATTATGCTTGAAATTGTGTCTGTCTGTGTCCCGCATCATCATTTGGGGACGAATGAACCTAAGGGAGGGATAATGTAATGCCCCACAATTCGGGCTACAATATAGACCATGATTTCAATGCATTGTTAATCTCAAGGCCATAAAATCCTATGCCAATTTGGCATGTTAATTATTGTGTGGCATGTTAATCCGCGCAAGCTTGAATTTAGACCATAGAGGTCCTTCAACTCAAGGATGAGTTGAAACTATTTCGGTCGACTAAGTTTTAGTGGAAATTGTAAAGTGTGTCAGATTCCATCAATCATAACTCTCTGTATATGTCAAATTAGGAAGCCTACTATGTGTCAAATGATAGGTATTCGAGTTAGCTTTCCAACGATACAAATTTGGCTAAAATCCGGCACCGAAGTAAGAAGTTATGGCCTTTTAAAGTGAAAAGCGCCACCTAATCAATCGCCCATGGCCACTAAAAAGCATAGGTAGTAGCCTAGGCGGCGCCTATGTAAACATAGGCGATAGCCTAGGCGGCACCTATGTGAACATAGACAATGGGATAGGCGGCACCTATGTAAAGAATTCTAGTGACTTAAACACTCCGTGTTGGGGACAAAGTGGTCCTTTTCCACCCTTACTTAGCCCTAAAACACAAAATTTAGTTCCAAGGACCCCAAAATATATATTCATTCATCAAAAGTGCTCAAAGATTCTCCTTAAGGTTTCAAAATAAAAACCCAAATAGTTCAAGATTCGACCATAGGGTTTCAAAGATAATTACATATTTGGAATCACCAATCCGTAAGCTTCAAGAAACATCTATTATCCTTGGAAATAGAGGTACGTGGGGTTATCCAAAAATCTCATGGGTGTAGTTTTTATGAACATTCATGCTTTTAAATTGGGGTTTTCAATCAAATGCTAATAACTTGCTTTCAATATGATTTCTAAGTCATCTTTCTTTATGTCACGGGAATTGTTTGCCTATATACTTCAATGGTTGAAACCATGCATATGTGATTTGAGATTTTCCATGGAAGTTTGATAAACATGAATGCTAAATTGCTTTCAAATTCCCTTGATAATGTCTTGATACCCCATATTATATTGTGATCAACAAAAGAAAGCATGAATTTGAAATAAATATTATTCACCACTTGTAAATGATGAAGCACCTTGGTTTTTTACATGGTTATGCATATGTGGAAGTGATATTGAGGACTTCCAAGTCGGGTATGACGAAATCCTACAGAACATGATATGTGATTGAATAAGATAAAATTTGTATCAATTGATTTTACATGAGAAAGGTGGATGCCCAAAGAAGGCGTTTGAGATGTAAGGGCTCATTCCCAAATTAGGACTATAGGTAGGAGCCCGGGCTAAGTGATCTTGGGCACTACCATTGGGTCGAGACACCATGCTATGTGATCTTGTGTGTCTCTCCCTCACTTATACTCTAATCTGGACAGCAACCGAGGTTAGAGAGTTGGTGTAAATTATGTAGGGTATTCCACCTAGCTCAGTTACATTTCATTGTTGTTGAGAAACTATTATATTACACCCATGTGTTTTAAAATAATTTGATATGAAATTGCTTTATAATGGCTCTCAACAATATATTGTAAAAATATTATGTTTTGTTTTGATATCTCTGTGTGCCAGTACTTTTGTGCTGACCCTCTCCCATCTCCAACCTCTTAGGTTCAGAGGCCCAATCTAGGGGTCAAGAGAATCAGTAAATCATTCAGACAGAATTATAGAGACAAGTAGTGAGCCTTCTATGTTTTGGAAGGTCTTATGTCCTACAGTTTTTTGTTTCTTATACTCAGTTTTGGGGTCTACTAGGGGCCTTGTCCTAGTTTATATACAATTACTTGACTCAGTCATTTGTTAGAGATTTTTGTAGACAGTTGTTTCGAGGTTAATTGATGTTGAGGAAACCTTATCTCCCCGTTATTGTTTCTTTTAATATTTATGACCATGTTTTCGAAATATTGTGTTTTACCATATTACTTTGATCATATGAATTAGGTGCGTGATTATCAGACAGATAGGGGTGTTTCGAGCCTCCTTGGTTCGAAATGCTCATCACGGCCAGGCCCTGGTTCGGGTCATGATGATGGCGCGTCTCACCAAGGCTCAAATTTAGAGTTTTCAAATTTCAGTGACACAGCGTGATAGCGCCGCATCGCGCCAGGGGTCCAGGTCAAGAAATTTTAACAGAATTAGAATATGCGTCCACAGGTTAAAAGTGTCAATTTTTCACCCCTATATATACCCAATAACACGTGATTCAGCCATAATTAACCCAAAATAAATTTTTTCTCTCAAGTTTCTCTGAAGAACAAGCTATGGTTTTTAATTAGGTATTCAAATCCAAGAGTCAAATTCAACAATCTCTCCATCAATCTTCGAATAATCAAGAACTAAGTTATGCACATTGTTCATTCTTGGATTCCTTTCATCCATGAAGCCCAAGAATCAAGTTTTAAATCTTGCATTGTGAATATTTTGTTGTGGGTTGATTATATTAATGTAATTATGGTTTTATGATTCCCGAGTTGGAATTTTTATATGTTGTTCATTAACCTATGGTAGTACGTGGTCTGAAACATGTGAAATTGAGTTGAAATATCGATTTTTGTTGTATTAATTTGATGGTCATGCCTATTCCCTAAGTTATGCATCCTAGGTGTTTGATAAATGGCCCTAGAGAATAGAAATTATTCATTATAGCTTAATTGTGACCCAAGTGATAAGTGCATGCTTTACCCTATGACTAAGAATGACTGTCATGATATTGTGTGCATTATGAATGGTTGAGGGAATGTCAATGAGATTAGGTTGATGAAAGTATGACATGTTTATATGCAATTCCATTCATTTACAAGACTATGATAACCATGTGCTTTATGAAATGCCCAAATTAATGTGTTATGAATTGTTTTTATTGGTCATGTGTTCAAGAAGTGTCATGTCCTATCAGTTTCATGCTATCAAGTCCTGAGGGTACTTTTACCAAAAAATTTAGCTGTGTGCCTAGAGCCATTGTCATGTTTTTATGACACTCTCAGTCAAGCCATGATCCTTATAATTCAGTCAGTCTCATGACTCAAGAAAACTCAGCAAATTCAGCATCAGTCTAGTCTGACTCAGTAATCTCAATGACCTCAGTGGTCTCAGTAACAATAGTACTCAGTAATCTCGATAACCTCAGTATTCGCAGAAATCTTATTAGTTTCAGTACTCTTAGTTAGTCTTTAGATCTCAGTAGTATTCTGTCAATCAAAGGAACTTAGTGAACTCAATTCAAATCAGTTATACAATATGATCAGTAATAGTACAGTTCAGTGTCTATTCAGTTAGGAGTAGGATTCAGTATCGAGTTAACCTAGAGAAGAGGACACACACTGTCAGCCAGTAGAAGGTGTGATCTTTAGTAGCAATCCCTGCATTCCAGAACTACGTAGCCAGCGTAGGTTGAGATTTAGCCCTACGAGTCTAGGGACTATACATATCTCATTTTAGTTTTCCTTATAGGAGGGGTTGACAAAAAAGCTCCCTGTCAGAGAGGGTTTACTCACAGCTTGTCTTTACCCATGGCACGGTACTAACACCATTCCAGCTGGGGTTACAATTTGGACCCCATATGTTCAGTGTTGGGGCATATCAGTTAGATAAGTACCTCCCATAGTCTCAGTTTTAGATCCAGTTTTAGTAATAGAACTCAGTTTAGTTCTACAGAAATCCAGGACTATCAAATACAGTCAAATTAGTACAGTACAGAACCCAGCTAGTTCCATCAGTATCAGGACTGACAGATATAGTCACTCATGTTATAAGTATTCAGAATCAGTAATCATAATATCATGAACTCAGTTAATAGTATATTAATTATACGAAACCCATGTTATCAGTATTCAGTTTCAAGACTGTAAGATACAGTCATTCAGACCAGTTCTTCATAATTAGAACCATCAAAAACAGTCATTCTTTTATTAATAATATGACATTAGTTCCTCAGTATTCTGTAGACTCAGTCATTCAGTATCCTAGTATCAGTACTCAGATATCATTAAATCTACATTATCAGAATTCATTAGTCAGCGTTATTACGATATCAGTTACAGTTACATGTTCATGCATGTATTCTCACATTCATGTTATACAGTCAGTTATTATTGTTCATGTATATGAACCCTTTCATTTATCCTACCTCACTTTCATACCAATACATTTAATGTACTGACGCATTTGTGATATGGTGTTTTATACCATAGGTTTAGAAGCACGAGCTCCCGGGCATCCTTAGTAGATCAGACGTTCAGCAGCCAGACTAA
>NC_061121.1:154192122-154219486 GCF_002878395.1 Capsicum annuum | reverse complement strand
ACTCATACCTTCACTACAAATTTTTAAATCATGCAAGCTACCCACATGTGCTATATTCCACTAACAACTCAAGGCATCAATCCATATCCCCAACAATAGAACAAGAAAAGCACATGTAGCATAAAAAATTTTTATAGAAAAAACAACCTTTATGAACTCAATATATCTCACCAAGTAGCAAGCAAGCAATTATATACTTCAATTATGCCTAAAATCCATTCACTTCATGCACTCAAATAAATTAAAGAAAAGAGAATATGAAAACTTACCTTAATTTTCAAATAAGATGATTGAGAAACTTCTTGTTGTTTGATTGAAAATTATACAAAATATAATAGAGTATTTTTCATAGAGAATAAGAGCAAGCACGAGTAGGGTTCCTTTGGGAGAGGGGAATTGGGAAAATAAGGGAGTAATTAAAGGGAAGGAGGAGAGAGGGGACCAATTTTTGGGTTTTAGCTCGGTTGCATGTAGACCTCGTGACACAAAACTTAGTGCATCGGAGTGGGCCTCGTGATGCAGATCTTGTTCCTCTAGATTGGGCCTTGCAACTTACCATGTAATTAATAAAAGTGGGCCTCGTGATGCGGGATTATCGCATGGAGAGACTGGAATTCACAATTTTGGCCAAGGATTTTAGCATTTTGGGGGTATATTTTATTCCCCCTTTTCTTTTTCATCTTATACATATCCGTGTTTCCTATTTCACTTACCCAAAAGCATTTTTTTGACAAAGTCTCCCTTACTTCTGATTCTACCTCATGCTATTGAGTTTTTCATTCTTGAACTCAGAACAAAATAATAAAATAATGTAAGAAAAAGTGGGTTGCCTCCCTCTCAGAGCCTTAGTTTTGGTTGTGGCATGACACATCTTTTTGTATTTTTCCTTTTCTTACTATATTTTATTTCTTTTTCTATAAAAAAAATAAGAAATAAACTACACTATTAAATTGCATTCCTGTGCTACCTCTAACACAACACCTTAGTTAATGTCATGGCATGACCAAACTATACTTTATTCATCTACCAAGGTGATGGACGTATTATGCTAATCCCAATGATCATCCCATTAATGCTTCACTCTATGTCTATTCACCAAGATTTTTTTACTCTAATACTTGGTCCAAAGTTCAATAGATCTATGTAGAGTTATTCTCACAACTTCAAATTTACCAAACACTTAGACCCCAGTTTACCTGGAAATAACTTCAACCTAGTATTGAATAATAGCACAAGTTGTCCTGGCTCAAAAGTTTGAGTCACGATATTTTTATCATGCAATCTTTTGGTCCTTTGTTTATATAATCTAGCATTCTCATAGGCATGTAAGAGAAACTCATCAAGCTCATGCAATTTGAACAATATCTTTTCTCCAGTATCCTTCATATCAAGATTCAACTTCTTTATAGCCCAATAATCTTAATACTTAAGATCCATAGTTAAGTGTCAAGACTTTTCATAAACCAAGTGAGAAAGAGAGGTCCAAATAGGCATCTAATAGGCTGTCCTATACACGTATAGTGCGTCATCCAGCTTCTCTGACTAATCCTTACATTGTCCATTTACCATCTTATATAAAATCTACTTAATCTCGTAATTAGACATCTTTACTTAGCCACTAGTTTGTGAGTGATAAATTGTGGCCACTTTATGCCTAATACCATATTTAGCTAATAAACTTTTAAACTAAGTGTTCATAAAATACGTACATCCATCACTGATAATTGCTTAAGGTGTGTCAAAACAAGAGAAAATATTCTTCTTAACAAACTTCATAACTACTCTCACATCATTTGTGGGGAGGGAAGAAGCTTTAACCCATTTAGACACATAATTAATAGCCACCAGTATGTATAAATTGCCATAATATGGGGAAATTTGCCCCAGAAAATCTATACCCCAAACATCAAATAGCTCAATATCTAAAACATTATTTAGGGTCATATCATGGAGCCGTGATATTGTGTCCACCTTTGACATTGGTCACATTCTCTCTCAAAAGAAACTGTGTCTTTGAATAATATTGGCCAAAAGAAGCCTGACTGTAACACTTTTCTAGTTGTTTTCTCATCCTAAGATTGCCCCATAAGGAGATAAATAACAATTTTGCAATAATTGTTTAGATTCAACTTCAGAAATATATCTGCACATAATCCCATCAACACCTTATTTGAAAAAATAGGGATCATCCTATACATATACATGAGAATCATGTAACAGCTTCTTCCTCTATTGACTGGTAGCTTTATAAGGTTAAACACCACTTACTAACAAATTCATAGTAACTTCATACCAAGGAATCTCAAACACATTTAGTGCCAATAATTTCTCATCTAAAAACTCTTCTCAGATGTTAAGTTTATCATTAGCAATGTGATCATGACTCTTAAGCCTTGACAAATGATCCACCACTTAATTTTCAGCTTTTTTTCTGTCAAAAACTTCTAGATAAAATTCTTGAAGCAAGAGTATTGAAATACCTAGGTTTTGACCCTTAGAAAATTTCCTAGAATTAAGTTCTCTGAACCCAATATAACTCATGGGTACGAGTGGTATGGTCCTGTTATATGCTGACCAATGTTTGTTGGTAGGATGTTTTTTATCACTAAAATGGTCACGAATTAGAGGTGTGAGTTGTAACGAATGGGTACGTATTGTATTGGCAAATCGTATAGTAGGAAATGTTTGATCCTTCTAGTATTTCATTCTACCAAGGATATAGATCTTGGATACAAATTGAATACTGAGGTTCCAACTTGGTTGGATGAGTCGTATACTAGACAGTGTCTGATCCTAAGTTTAAGGCCTAGGTACGACTGGTGAAAACCAATCATAAGGAAGTTTATGACTCATAGGAGGGTCAGTCGTATCCCTGTGATGGGTTTTTAAGGGATTTAAGTGGGGGTATTTTATACATTTCCCTACTTAACCTAATTATGACCCATGACTTTTAATATACTTAAGAGGTTATTTACCCTATTATTCTCTTCATTAACACGTAGAAACTATTCCAAAACAACCAATAATTCTCTCAATAACTTTTGAGGCAAGAAAGCTATGGTTTCAACTAAAGTATTGCTTTGGGGCTTACTTCGATGATTTCTTTCCATCAATTCTTTAGTTCAAGGCATGATTCTCTTCCCTCATTGTATTTTCAACAAAAGGCATGGTTTATATGATAGATTTCATGGTTTTTACTATTTTATAATTATAGGTTTTAAACTATTATTGGGGGTTTTGATATTGAATGCTTTGTTATGGTTTCCTATTGTTTTAATTATTCTTTGGTATGCATTAATTGTGGTTTTCGACAATTATATTGCATGGTAATCATTTAATGGTCTTTGGAATTAGTTTTTGTTATATTATGTCTCCAAGGTGTTTGATGAAATACTTATAAGGATATGTTCATTGCATTGACCTCTTTTGATGTAACTGTTGCATTTTTTAAACTAGATAAAGAATTTGTGCATGGTTTAAATGGTTTGAAAGGGCTAAAGTCTCAATGGTAATGTTTGTAGATAACATATAAGTTTTCCAAGTAGATTTAATATGGTATACAAAAAGGCCATCTAAGGTCCTCTTAACCTAAATGGTTCTGCTAAGGATATTACTTGCAACTAATGGGATAGTATGGCGATACCACCATTATTGGCCTTTGTTAATAAAAGGGTAAATGGATTATTTGGACATGGTTTTGATTGGACATTAATGTTAGGGTATTTAGCTCAGTCATGGAAGGTGATGGTCCTATGGGGGACCAAAACTAGAAACTCATATTTACCGATATGAGAGGTCCTTGATAACTAAGTACGAGTGTCATATTTTGTATTGGTGGGATGTACTAGTAATCCTAGGAGATATTGCTCAATTATGTACGGCTACACGTATTGGGACCCTTTTAGCAGGATAAGCTGAACCCATATCTCCCTTGGGTAGTTAGGATAGCAAACCTACACAACCTAAGTAAAAATTTTAAGTGCATGCTAAACTAGATCCCTTTTCTAAACACTTATATATGTTTGGTTGTATGCATTATGGATGGTTTTACTTTTTTGTATGCATGGCATTATTTTATCCTTATCCTAATATTAATGCTAGTGATCTTTTGCTAACCTCATCTACTGGCAGCTGTATACCCATACTATGCAGGAACTAACCATTCTACTCCTCCTATTTAGTGCACAAACTCAATATCAGCATTTGGACTGAAGTGGTGAGCTTCCATCCTTTAGAAAGGTATTATTTCATATTGTGGATTCTCTTTAGACACTTTTCTTTTATTTTGGATATTGGTTTTAACCATGGATGGGGCATGTCCCAATCGAATTTCTTTACTCTATTAGATAGAGGGCTTGTGGTATTTCTTGGGGGTTGGTATGGGCGGGATTGATATTTGTGACAACCTTACAATTAGAATAATTTGATTAGCTGACATCATTGGACAATATTATTGGTTGTTCTATCCTATTACATTTTGGATTTGCTTTTTATATTATGTTTTAGTATTCTATTTGGTTTATGGTCTATGGTTTGTCTTGGTATAGTTTGGTGGTTGGTGCGGTAAGGTTGGATTTGGTTGGTTCGATCACGGTTGTGGCCCTATCCCAAAGTCTCATTGAGAATAATAATGCTATCTCATTATATATTTAAAATTTAGCTCATCTAAGGCTGGACGCAGGTGGTTGGTTTGTGTAACAGGGGGCGGTCCCGAATCCAGGTTAGACTTGGGATGCCCATTATGACAACGCCCGGGGTTGGGTCTTGTCAAGTTTGTATTAGAGCTTTAGGTTCATGGTCAAATAGGAAGTCTACAAAGTTGTGCTGAGTAGAGTCTTTTTAAGGGGTATGAAGTGTGCCACACTCATAAGAGAGAGACTACAAGACATTTAGGATGTTTCACTATCTAGGTATTCTATCTTCAAGCTTGAGTTCACAATCCTAGAATCTTCTCTAATCTTTGTTTGTTCGTCTTTTAGATCATGCTACCTCGATGTGGAACAGAAGGAAAATCTTTTATCCCATCTGAAGTTAATTCTTAAGGGGTACATCCTACATCTAAAGAACATCTTTGATCTCATGGTCCTATTCCTAATGGTGCTAGAGTTCCTCCTATTCCAACAAGTTCTCCTCAGGACCCTTAGGGAAATATGATGAATGCAAAATTTTATTAGTCTATTTATGTGATTACTTAATTGGTTGCTGCTTAGTCTGAGTGGGGTACAACTGGTGCTTTATCTATTGAGGCCACAAGGGTTGGTCAATTTATGAAGATGGGTCCTCCAACTTTTACTGGGGTGAAGGTGGAAGAGGGTCCACAAGGATTCTTGGATAAAATGGAAAAAATTATCTTTCAGGTGATGTAGGATACTAATATAGAAGAGGTTAACTTTGTAGCTTATCAGCTCAAGGAAGTTGCTTATTAGTGGTATGGGGAGTGGGATAGGGATAGAGGTGATATCGAAGGGAAAGGATTATGGGATGCTTTTTCTAATGCATTCATGGATCATTTTTTTCCTCAAGAGTTGGAGAAGTAAAAATGGAGAAGTTTTTAAACCTCAGGTAAGGTTGGATGCCTATAAAGGAATATGCTTTGAAGTTCCATCAGCTATTAAGGTGTGCTCCTAATTTGGTGGCATATATGAGGTCAAGAATGAGGAAGTTCACTTTTAGATTAATTAGAGATTTGATTCTTGAGAGCAAGATTGCCTTGTTAATTAAAGATATAGACATCTCAAGGTTGATTATTCAAATGCAGTAGGTTGAGAATGAGAAAAAGAAATAAGCAGAGTTAGGGGATAGGTAGGGAAAGTGGAGCAGGTTTTCTGATCAGGGAAATGCTTAGTGTCAGATTGGTAAAAATAATGGCAAGTGACAAAAAAGAAGTAGGGGCGTTTGTACTCTTTTTCTGCTAGTGCTCCTTACCAGTTGGGAGATAGGTGTCACCAAGATGGTGATAATTCTCAAGCACAGGATGCCCAATCTTAGGTGAGAGAAAATTCTATAGTCGACATCATTGGGGTTATTGTGAGGAAAAAAGGGAAAAGTGCTTCAAGAGTGGCCAGGTTGGCCTTCAACTTAGGGATTGTCTGTTTAATAAGGTTTCTATGGGGGTGAATAAGATTCCAGTGGCTTCATCTTCTGCTCATACACCTGGTGGTGTGGCATCTACTACTGTTACTGCTCCTGGTTCTAGTGTTAGTCAGAATAGTTTGTATGTTATGGTATCTCGACAGGGATTTGAGGCATACCTGATGTCTTAATAGTACGTTATAGCTTTTCTCTTGTGATGTATATTGTTTGCTTGATCTGTGGTACACTCTTTCCTATGTGACTCCATATGTGGCTATCTTTTTATTTTGATTGAAAAATTATCTCCGATCCTTTTTTTATTTCTACCCCGGTAGGTGAATCGGTTATTGCTAAGTGAGTCTATAGGGGTGTGTGGTATCTGTTTGTAGCAAGTAGACCTTGGAAGATCTATTTGAGTTGGATATGGTAGGTTTTGATATAATATTAGGTATGGATAGGTTGAATTCTTTTTATGCATCTCTGGATTGTTGGAACCATAGGGTTATCTTTAAGTTTCCTAATGAACCAGTTAAAGAGTAGGAAGGTAATTCCTTAGATCCTAGGGGGAGGTTTATTTCTTATCTTAGAGCTCGGAGGTTAATATTTAAGGGTTTTCTTTACCACTTGGTACGGGCTAAGCATTCTAACTCGAAAGGTCCTTTTTTTCTTCAATCCATGTGGTTAATGAGTTTCCAAAGGTCTTTTCAAATGATCTTCCTGGTGTTCTTCCAGATATTGCAATAGAGTTTGGTATTGAATTACTTATGGACACTCATCCAATTTCTATTTCATCATATAGAATGGCTCTGGCTGAGTTGAGAAAACTCAAGGAGCAAGTTAAGGAACTTTTGGATAAGGGGTTTATTTATCCTAGTTTTTCTCCATGGGGTGAGCATAAAAAGGATAGTTCCCTTTGGATATGTATTGACTACAGGTAGTTGAACAAGGTGATGGTCAAGAGCAAGTATGCTCTTTCTCAAATAGATAATCTGTTTGATCAGTTAGGGCATGCCAAGTTCTTCTCTAAGATAGATCTTTGATTTCGGTACCATCAACTTAAGATTAGGGAGGTGGATATCCCTAAGACCAATTTTCATACTCAGTATGGGCATTTTGAGTTTTTAGTGATGTCATTTAGGTTGACAAATGCTCCAACAGCATTTATGGACTTGATAAACAAAATATTCAGGCATTGTTTTGATCTCTTCATCATTATGTTTATTGATGACATTCTGGTTTATGTGAAGAGTGAGGTGAATTACGATAATCACCATTGTGTGGTGTTGCAGACCCTAAAGGAACAACAGTTGTATGCCAAGTTATCTAAGTGTGATTTTTAGTTGAACCTTTTAAATTTCTTGGGTCATGTTATTTCTAGTGAAGGGATCATGGTGGATCCGCAGAAGGTTTCTGTGTTGAAGAGGTGGCCTAGGCCCACAACTCCATCTGATATCCAAAGCTTCTTGAGTTTGGCTGGGTATTATAGGCAGTTTGTGGAAAGATTTTCTTCGATAGCTACTCCTTTGACAAGGTTAACTCATAAGAGGGTTTTGTTTTCTTAGTCGGATGCCTGTGAAGGGAGTTTTGAGAAAGTTAAAGGCTAAGTTGACTTTTTCTCTAATCCTAACTTTATCGGAGGGCAATGATAGGTTAGTGTTTTATTATGAAGCATCTCGGGTAGGGATTGGTTGTGTTTTAATGCAGCATGGGAAGGTGATTTCCTATACTTTCAGACAATTGAAGGTACATGAGAGTAATTATCCTACTCATGATTTAGAGTTGTTACAGCTTTTTTTGTCTTTAAAAATATGGCGGCATTATTTATATGTTGTTCACATGGATATATTTTTTGATTACAAGAGTCTTTAGTATGTGTTCAATTAGAAAAATCTTAATATCAAGTAGAAGAAGTGGGTTGAGCATCTTAAATATTATGATATGAGTCTTCACTAATACCTAGGTAAGGCTAACGTGGCTGTTGATGCTCCTAGCAGGTTATCCATGTGGAGTTTTGCTCATATAGAGGAAGGTAAGTAGGAAATGGTGAAGGATATTCACCACTTGGATAATCTTGGAAGTCATCTGTTGGACACTAAGGATGGTGGTATAACGGTGCATGAAGTAGTTTGATCATCTCTCAGTGTAGAGATTAAGGAGATGAAAGTGCTAGATCCTATCTTGACGAAAACCAAGAGTGACATTGGTGAGAAAAAGGTAGTTGCATTTAAGATCAGTGGTGATGGTACTTTATGGTACTAAGGGATTTTGTGTGTTCCTGATGTCGATGGATTACGACAAAGGGTCTTGGATAAGGTACATAAGTCGCGCTATGTTATTTATCTCGGTTTGACTAAGATGTATCATGATATCAAGGAGATCTATTAGTGGAATAGCATGAAGAGGGATGTGGCTTATTTTATGGCCAAGTGTATGGTGTGTCAACAGGTTAAGTTTGAGCACATGAGGCCAGGAAAATTATATCAAGAAATTGATTTTCCTAAATAGAGATAGGAATTTATCAATATAAACTTCATTACTAGTCTTCCTCAGTCTCGAAATCAGTATGATTCAATTTGAGTCATCGTGGATAGGATGACCAAGTCTGCTCATTTCTTACCAATGCGGACTTCCTTTTTAGCGGAAGATTATACGCGGTTGTATCTTTAGGAGATTGTGAAGCTTCTTGGGGTACCTGTTTTGATTATTTTTTATCATGGTACACAGCTTAAGTCTTACTTCTGGCAGTCTTTTCAAAAAAGAAAGAGGACTAAGGTTTGTCTGAGGACTGCTTTTCACTCGTAGTCAGATGGGCAAACGAAGAGTAGTATTCAGACATTGGAAGATATGGTTAGAGCTTGTGTGATTGACTATATTGTCAATTGTGTTAAGCATCTGCCTTTGGTGGAGTTTTCTTATAATAATAGTTATCATTCTAGTATTGGTATGGCTTCTTTTGAGGCTTTGTATGGCAGGAGATATAGATCTCATATTGGATTGTTTGAGCTTGGAGAAGAAGATATGTTTGGTCCTGATTTGGTTTATCAGGTGATGGACAAAATTAAGGTTATTTGGGATAGGATTAAAGCTGCCCAAAGTTGACAAAATTCCTATGTGGATGTTAGGCGTAAAGACTTAGAGTTTTAGGTTGGGGATATGGTGCTTCTCAAGGTGTCTCCTATGAAGGGAGTAGTGCATATTGGCAAAAAAGGGAAACAAAACCCTCAGTTTATTGGTTTTTAAGTTTTGTTCATATGGTCTTTTATGTTTATATGTTAAGGAAGTGACTTGGTGATTCTTTTTCGGTTGTTCCATTGAAAGGATTGGGTATTTTGGGTTCTCTCTCTTATAAAAAAGTACCAATTGAGATATTAGATAGGAAAGTTTGTTAGTTGCGGACCAAGGATGTGGCTTCGGTTAAGGTTCAATGGCGGAACGATAAAGTGGAAGAAGCTACTTGTAAAGCAAAAGAGGACATGAAGTCCAAGTATCTTCATTTTTTTTCTACTCCTGGGAATCATACGGAAGGTATGTGTTCTTGAACACATCTTTATTTTCTGAGTTGGTTAAAGGAAAGATTAATATCTTTGGCTCTTTGTTTTCAAACTTTGTTAGTGGTATGTTTGATAATGCAAATGACTTTGTATGTGGTTACCCCTACCTTGTCTATCATTCGAGGATGAATGTTCCTAGTAGGGGAGACTGAAACATCTTGGGTTTTGACCCTTAGAAAAATTCTTGGAAATCCGTTCTCAGGCCCCAATACGATTCATGGGTATGAGCCATATGCTGGGTACAAGTGGTATGGTCCTATCATATGCTGACCTGTGTTAGCTGGTAGGATGGTTTTGATAACTGGAATGGTCACGACATAGAGGCATGAGTTGTAAGGGATTGGTATTTGTCGTATTGGGGACTCATATGGTGGGCAGTGTTTGATCCTCTTGTTATTTCATCTTACCACGGTTAATGATATTATGTATGGATTGTATGTTGAGGTTAGGACTTGGGTGGATGTGTCGTATATTGGACAGTGTCTGAACCAAAGGTTAAGGCCTAGGTACGACTATTGGAAACAAATCATTAGGTAGGGCGCGACTAGTAAAAGGGTAAGTTGTATCATTACTATGGATTTTTAAGGGATTTAAGTAGAGGTATGTTGGACGTTTCCCTACTTAACCTAATTATGACCCACGACTTCTAATGCACTTAGGAGGTTTTTTACCCTATTATTCTATTCATTAACACTTAGAAAGTATTCCAAAACACACAATAATTCTCTCAAGAGCTTTTACGGCAAAGAAGCTAGGGTTTCAACTAATGGATTACTTTGGGGCTTGCTTTGGTGATTTCTTTCCATCAATTCTTTGGTTTAAGGCATGATTCTCTTCCCTCGTTGTAATTTCAACTTAAGGCATTGTTTGTATGATTGATTTCATGGTTTTTACTATTTCATGATTATGGTTTTTTGGCTATTATTGGGAGTTTTGCTATTGAATGCTTGGTTATAGTTTCCTATGGCTTTAATTATGCTTTGGTATGAATTAATTATTGGTTTGGATAATCGGAGTGCATGGTAATGGTATAATAGCCTTTGGAATTATTTTTGGTTATGCCCCCAAGGTGTTTGATGAAATGCTTATAAATATATGTTCATTGCATTGACTTTTTTTTATGGAACTTTTGCATGTTTTAAACTGGATAAATGATTTATGCATGGTTTAAATGGTTTAAATAGGCTAAAGGCTAAATGGTAATGCTTGTGGAGAACATGGAAGTCTTCCAAGTGGATTTAATATGATATACTTAAATGGCACCTAAGGTCCCCTTAACCTAAATGGTTATCTATGGATATTACTTGCAAGTAATAGGATGGTATGCCGATGCCGCCAATATTTGCCTTGGTTAATAAAAGGGCAAATGGTTGCTTGTACATAGATTTAATGGGGCATTACTGGTGGGATGTGTAACCAACCTATGGAAGGTGGTGTTTTCGAGGGGACCAAAAATGGAAACACATATTTGTCGATATGTGGGGTCCTTGATAACTGCGTGAGAGTGTCACATTTTGTATTGAAGGGACATACTAGTCATCTCATGGGATATTGCTTGGTTGTTCGGCTACATGCACTAGGACTCTTTTAACAGGGAAGCTGAACCCATATCGCTCGTGGGTGGTTCAGACAGCAAAGCTACATATCCTAGGTAAAGGTTTTAAGTGCATGCTAAACCCAGTCCCTTTTCCTAGCCCTTATATATGTATTGTTTTATGCAATATGGATGGTTTTACTTGGTTTTATGACTATTATTATTTTATCCTTATCCTAAGATTATGCTAGAGGTAATTCGCTAACACGATCGACTGGTGGCTGTATACCCATACTATGCATCAATTGGCCATTCTACTCCTCCTGCTTAGCAATCAAACTTGGTATCAGCCTTTGGACCGAAGTAGTGAGCTTCCATCTTTTTAGAAGGCATCATTCCATGTTTTGGATTCTCTTTAGACATTTTTCTTTTATTTTGGATATTGGTTTTGGCCATGGTTGGGGGTATGTCCCAACCAGATTTATTGACTCTGTTAGGTAAAGTCTTTGTGGTACTTCTGGGGGGGGGGGGTTATGGTCTGGATCAGTATTGGTGTCGATCTTGGATGACATCATTAGATGATATTCTTTGTTGTTCCATCTTATTATATTTTTTATTTAATTTTCATATTATGTTTTGGTATTCCCTTTGGTTTATGGTCTATGGTTTGGTTTTGTATGGTTGGGTAGTTGGTGCAGTACTGTTTGACTCAGTTGGGTAGGTCACGGTTGTGGCCCTATCCCAGAGTCTTAATGAGAACAATAATTCTATCTTGTTAGATGTTCTAAATTTAGCCCATCTAAGGATTGACATAGGTGGTTGGGTTTGGCAACAAGAGCGGTCCTCGGTCCTAGTTGGACTTAGGATGACCATTACGACAAGGCCCGGGGTCGGGCTGTGTCAAGTATCCACCTAGTCAACCATGGCTTTGCATATCTTTTATTAAACAAATACTGGATGGCCACATGGTCCATATGCACGATTACCTTGGTACCCACCAAATAAGATCTAAATTTATCGAATGCAAAAACAAATGCTAACATCTCATTCTCTGTTACTGTGTAATTCATCTGTGCTATATCTAAAACTTTACTTGCATAGTAAATAGAGTGAAATACCTTGTCTTTTCACTTCCCCAACACTGCCCCCACAGCCATATTGCTGGCATCACACATTAACTCAAATGGTAATGCCCAGTCAGGAGAAATCATGATGGGTGATTCTATCAACCTTTTCTTTAGACCATCAAATGCTTGCAGAAATTTAGTCCTAAAATTAAACTTAGCCTCTGTTTCTAACAACTTGCATATGGGACTTGTGATCTTTGAAAAGACTTTGATAAAGCACCTATAAAATCTCACGTTCCCAAGAAAGCTTCTTACTGCCTCCACCGACATAGGATGAGGTAGCTTTTCTGCAACTTCAACTCTAGCTTTGTCTACTTCAAGTCCTTTGTGTGACACCTTATGACCAAGGACAATTCCTTCCTTGACCAAAAAGTAGCACTTTTCCCAGTTCAATATAAGATTTTTCTCTTCACAATAGGCCAAGACTCGATCTAGATTCTACAATCAAGTATCAAATGAGTTACCACAGATAGAAAAGTCATCCATAAACACCTGTACAAATTCTTCCACCATATCATAGAAGATAGCCATCGTGCATCTCTGAAATATTGCTGGATCATTCCAAAGGCCAAAAGGCATGAGCCTAAATTTATATGTGATATATGGATAGGTAAATATGGTCTTTTCTTGATCATCTAGTGCTATTTTTATTTTATTATACCCTGAATAGCCATCCAGGAAGAAATAGTATTCCTGCCCTGCCAACCTGTCCAATATTTGATCGATGAATGAAATGGGATGGTGATCTTTCCTGGTAGAATCATTCGATTTCCTGTAATCTATACAGATCTTCCATCTAGTAATTGTATGGGTTGGAATCAGCTCATTATCTTTATCAGTCACAATGTTTATCCCTCATTTATTTGGGACACAAGGGACTGGGCTGACCGATTTGCTGTCAGATATGGGATAGACCATCCCAGTATCACGTTACTTTATTACTTCCTTTCTTACCACTTCTTTCATAACTGAATTCAGTCTTAGCTAATATTGCACAATCACTTTGTATCCCTCTTCCATATATGTTTTGTGCATACAGAAGGCTGGATTGATTCCCCTGATATTTGACATATTCTATCTATCTGCTTTCTTCCTTCTTTTCAACACCGTCAATCCCTTTCTCACTTGTACATCAGACAATCCTATAGACAAAGTTATAGGCAAAGTGTTATCCTCACCAAAGAAAACATATTTTAAATAAGAAGGAAGAGTTGAAAGCTCTAATTTAGGTGCTTCATCAACAAAAACCTTTGGATATGGTCCAATAGGTCAATTCAAATGTTCAAACTCAGTAACTCTAGTGTCAATCAATGCCAAATCCATAATTTGCACCATTTCAAGTTCCTCAACATCACCATAGAGATCATACCCCATCAAAGCTCACTCAAGTGGGTTATTGGATAATTGAAGGTGGAGCTCAGATTCAAGGTGTACAACTGTTATAGCATATATATCTTCATATATAGCAGGGAACTTCATTTCCTTATACACATCGAATACCTCAACCTTGTTATGAGATCTCATGGTAATCTTCCCTACAGCTATATCAATAAGATATTGCCCAGTTACTAAGAATGGATATCCCAAAATAAATGGAATGGCCGGATCAGCATTAACGTTAGGAATAATAAAATCCACTGGGAAAATAAGCAATACCACTTGCACTAAACATCTTCAATGATCCTGTCAATCCTAGAAAAGGACCTATCATCCAACTTTAAGATAATAGTCGTGGGTTTAGATCTCCCAAGACCATCTTTTTGTCCCAAAATCTGGGCACCAGATTGATGTCTGCCCTTAAATCACATAAACCCTTAGCACTAATAGATTTTTTAATGGTAATCTGCAATGTGAAGCTTCATGTATCTTTCAGCTTTATGGGCAATTTATTCTGAATATTGGAGGCGCACTCCTTAGTAAGTGCTATTGTAGCATATTTTGTCTAACTGTTCTTGTTTGCCACTATTTCTTTCACATACTTTGCATACTTCGCAACACTTTGCAAAATATCAACAAGAGGTAGATTGACATGAACTTGCTTCAAAATCTCAAAAAACTTCTTGTAACTAGTCTCCTCTTGGTGTTTGATAACTCTTAACTTACACCTCAAATAAGTGCAAGGCGGTCGTCGTCAATATATTTACCCAACTTTGGAGTCTAGGTCGAATCCACAGGGTACAATGTGAGTAGCGATTAAAATAGTTAGAAACTATAGCTATAAGTTAAATTCAAATAAATAATAAGAAAATACAAATAAGGGTTTTTATCAATCAAACAAATTATAACGTTTCAACTTATTTTAGAACTCAAACCTTAGATTTCAATATTTTGAATCAATGATATAGAGAAACTAGAGTTGTGATCACTATGACTATTAATCTCTATTGAATAATAACTATTCACGATTATCTTGATAGTTGGGAACAACAGATTATCCCTGCCGATGATACTATCTGACTTATCTCTCGACCTCACCAGACAATTTATTATCTAATTCTCTCAAACTTAGATAAATTATCTATTTCCAACCGGATGTTATCTCAGGTAGATTGATCCAGTTACGGCATCAATCATTAAATAGAAGGTTGGTAGATTCTGAATCCATGTTGATAATCCATGACCTCTAGTCTATTTCTCCGTTAGAAGAAAATAAAACCTAAGGCATAACCTAATGTTTGCAACCAATAGATTTAAGTTGAAACGACAGAATTTGAAGACGTTCCCACAATCACTCAAACCCTAATCCAACAATTAAATCAATGAAATAATAATCATAGATCCCACAACCCTAGTTGTGGGTTTTTAGTTGCTCATAAGATAGAAAGAGATAACAAAGATTGAATTCATAACTTAAAGCAAGTGTTCTTACAAAAATGAAATTCAAAGTTGTTTCTCCTTCAAGTACAATAAGAATTTCCCACAACTAAATCAAAGGATGGAAAATTGAATTTCTAAGTTAAGAGACTAAAAAAAAGTAAAGTTGTCTTTGTAATAAGTTTTAGACGTTCCTAGATGTCCAAGATGCCCCATGAAACCCTAAAAGTTGCTATTTATACCCGTACTTTAAGAAAAAATTTGAAATAAAAATTTCAGAATTTTTACTTTTTGTGACGCCATTTGTGATAGGCTATCACAAACCTAACGCCCTCCATGATAGCCTATCACAACCTGATGCCCTCGGTGATAGCCTATCACAAACCTGACGACCTCCGCGATAGCCTCTCACAAACCTGACGGTTTATCACTACATTTCGTCAGAAAATCTTCAATTTTCTTGTTGTCTGCCTAAACCTGACGACCTCCATGATAGTTTATCACAAACCTAATAGCTTATCATGACATGTCATTAGGAAATATTCAGAAACTTTTCAAAACTAAATTTCTTGCATCTTTTCACCAAAAATCATCCTTCTTGATGTAGTTTTCATATTTTTCCATGCATCTTTGTTTTCCTACAAAATCATAAGAAATATCATCAAAAAAACCAGTAGTTACTTAACAACTTACAATTATTTTGAGTTAAAAAGTCTTAAATGTGCTACAAAAATCTAGCACATCAGTATTTCTGAAGACTTTGGGGGAAAGGTGGAGGTAGAGTCTTCCTATACACCTTGGTTTCATTACTTGCAGTTTTTTCTTCAATTATTTTCTCCTTATTCTTTTTAGTATCACCATCAGTATCCTTGGGATTTACTTTTATGGTTCCAACTCCTTTAGATGGAAACCGCTCTTAGTAGTGACTAAATTTACCTATTTTGGATTCGCCTCATATCACTAGGTAGATCTCCCTAACGTCTAGTGCTTTGTGCTCCCGCAATCTAACCAATTTGCATATCTAAATTCTTTATGATCAATATTTTACTCTTTATATCTGCTCCCAGCTTCTGTTAAGTAGCTATAACTTGTTTTAACAACTCTTCCATATTGCTTGTTTGAGTCATGGTCTGATTACTGTAAACTTACTACTGTTGATTCTATTGTACTGGCCCCTTGTAATTATTATTGTTCTGTGCTTGATTTCTTGCCCATGAGATGTTGGGATGATTCGTCTAATTTGGATTGTAAGTGTTACCCTAGTTCTACTTCCCTTGACAATTCGTATTCCCCACATAATTGACAAAATCTGGATTTACTACAAAGGCATCTGTTGCATGCTCGCTACTTCCACAAATCTCACACTATGCATTTACCTGTTTAACTTCATTAGTTGTGGCTGCTAGTTATGTAACCATAAACTTCATACTATTGAACTGTATAGTAACCTTATTTTGTAGTGCAGCAAGCTAAGCTGATAAAGCCATGAACTGATCTACCTCCAACACACCTACAACCTTCTTAGGAGCACTCCTTGAGTCAACATACCACTCTAGATTCCATTGTGAAATTCAATTAATCAGTGCATATAATTCATCATAAGTCTTCTCAAGAGCTTTCCCGCCTACCGTTGAATCCAAAAGAATATTGGTGTCTGACTGAAGACCCTCTATGAAAGTATGAACTCGTACATCATTAGACTGATGGCAGTGAAGGCAATTTCTAAGCTTACCCTTAATCTTTACCATTCTTGGTAAATATTTTCTACTTCTTCCCACCTGAAACTCAGAATATTGCTTCTCAAGCGTTCTATCTTCCTAGATGGAATGAATCTCATAAGGAATTTCCAAGCTAGATCTTCCTAGAATTGATGGAGTTTAGTGGTTCAAAATATAACCACCTCTTCATTTCCCTAATTAAAGAAAAGAAAGAGAGTCAGTCTCATATAATTATTAGATACGCTAGTAGGAATATAGTTATCACTGATTTCCAAGAAAGTCCTCATGTGCTGCTGAGGATCTTCATTTGAGAACACTGCAAATTGTCCACTCGAACACAACAGTAGTACCATATTTTTCTTTAATTAAAACCAACCACCCGCCTCTGGCTTACGGATAAAATTAGTAGCATGGTTCATAAGTGGGATTGCCACTTTACGAACAGGCCTGGATTCTACTCGAGCTGGCATAGCTGGAATCATCGGAGCTGGACCACATGTAACATTTGGATCAATTAGATCAACGAGATTAGGATCTCTTTGCTATGCCATTTAAACTTTCTGAATTGGATAGTGAATTCTTTGCCTCTAATGAAATGTATGTTTTGGTTTTGAAGAATGCTCTACCAAATCTCTATCTCTTGCTAGTCTGATACCTCGCAAGTCCTGCAAAATTCAGCCACTAATATCATGTCGTTAACACTTAAACTTATTATAAAAACTAAAAATTAGAAAATTACTAATTATACTAGTCCTCGGCAATGTGGTAAGAACTTGTTGTAGTCTTATGTACACGCAAGTGAACGGAATCTTATAAGTAATATAGTGACTGAGATAGTCAGACATCGTACCTATGAGGCCTATTTAACTAGCAATTCAACCAACTTTAGTTTTCGACAAGAATGTATTAAGTGTTTTAAAGTATCAAGATGATTGTGGAGTTTCAAGTAAAAATAGAATTAATAAAGAAAAAAAATGCAGCAATAGCAACATAAGCAAGGTTGTAAACAATAATAGTGAGAATTATAGGGTTAAGACACATTTAACAGGGTTAAGACACATTTAACAATCTTACAAATCTCTATTCTTCTTGTAGTTTAGTTGATTATCGTATTATTGATTCGCAGGGTTCAATGTATGATCATGGTCTCTTGATTCTCTAATCTTCTACATAACTGGACAATACTACTACATCGTTGATTGGGTAAGCAATAATCCAATTAAATGCACTAATCTATCTTCCTGTAAATTAACCAAACAAAGCTTCTAGGTATATCTGTATCCTAGACGCTGATTCAAATTCCCTATTTTATAAAAGAATAGGAACTTTGCTCCTTAAGCTCTTCGTTCTAAACTATGATTCTCCTCTTGAATTCACATATGAATATAGATATATTTTAATGGTGGCCAATCATCAAAATAATAATCACAAGAGATTAAGAATATCCAATATGATATTTCAACAATAAATAAGAATAAAGAATATAAAAGTGCAATCATATTTTTGGCCTCAACCCCTGAACAAGGGTGTTTAGCCACTCATGTTCGAATTTAACATCAAAAATGAATAATTAAACATACCAAAAAGTAATATTGGAATAATGAAGTTCAAAGAACCCTAAGAGATATATTGAAAGTGTTTTTACCTTTGTAGTACATTTCCAAAGTAGTCTCAATTGTGTTTAAGTGTTACTTTTATAGTAGGAAAATTTTTGCCTAGTGGGGATCCACCTCCACGTCACGAGGGACAGTCCAGAAGAGTAGGGGTCATGCCACATAGGTCATTACAGAGGAGTAAGGGTCGCGACGCGTAAGTCATTCTATGGGAATGGGGGTCACGCCGTGAGCCTATCGCAAGCCCCTAGTAGAATTCACCTCTATTCCAAAAAATTTATTGTACCCTAGTATATTGCTTCCAACTTTTAATGCATTCTTTCCGAGATCAATCGACTTATTATCAAGTTCATACAATCAATCCCTAAGCGTAAATCATCACTCGCTTCCCGTCATGCATCCAATTTTGTTCATTTCCATAAAAAATCTACCCAACATCACTAATCATGTCCATTAGCTAAATCATGAAATTACACATCAGATACAATAAAAATAACATATTTTAGCATGTATAACAAGTCCTATTATGGGTGAATATTAGTTCTTGGAAATATAAATACGTCAAGGATCAACTTACCTTTTAGGTCCTACAATCCAAGGATGCATATCATGAATGAAGCCAATCCATCATAAGATAACATCAAAATCCACAATATCCAACTCTATAAAATTGACCAATATCTCCCTCTGAAAGATAAGACATTACACAATACCTACATGCCTCCTTAATAACTACAAAATCACCCACCGAGGTAGAAATAGAGAAGGGAATGGAAATATCTTTAGGATCAAAACCAAGATGTACAACCATATATGGGATCACATAAGAGAGAGTAGACACTGAATCAAACAAATAATACATATTAAGAGAGAAGAGTTACAATGTACAAGGATATAGGGAAATCAGTCTCAATAGGCTAGTGAGACTAGGCACCCTATGCCTTAGGACCGCTATTAGCCTAAAATTGGTGATCACCAATTGACTTAGGATATACAACACTAGCTAACGAATAGGAATTAGAAATTTCTTAAGGGGAAATCAGGCTCATCAGCTCCACCATTTACTTCTATAGTTCCCCATATCCTATCGACTTTTGGCATAGTTAAGGTGTCATAAGATTTCTTACAATGGTTAGTTGATAAAAAGTCAAAATTGGTTGAACAGTTCACATTAATACCTAGTTGTTTATGTTGTTGACCAGGATTAAAATATAGGTGGGTACTACTATTGATACATCTAAGGAATAGGTTGAGTCTTGTGTGATAACCATGATAAATCAATTTATGAGTGAGTTGTATGGATCAATTGATAGTTTTAAGATTAGGATGTGGAGAGATTGTGATAGGCCTAGATATTAGATTTATCCACTATGAGATAGAAAGTGGCAACATTATGGTCCAAGGTTCCTACTTTATCCGAAAATAATACTTCATTAACACCTTATTATACCACACATCTCGTACCCACTGCCTAAAATACTAGTATTGTGTTTGCCTTATTTAATGATGATGAGCCCCTCAATGATAGGCAAGAAAGAATGGAGCCTCAAAATTTTATGTTATACTTTAGATGAACTTGAGAGGGACTTGAAGATAGTAGTTAAAGAGTCCAAGATTGAGTATCATCTTGATTAAAATACCCATGAACACTGGGAGATGTGAGCCTCTTTTAGTCACCAACCACCACCACCCTGCACTGAGCCCAATGTGCTTTCTAATGTCTTGGTTAAAGGCGAGTCCATATTTAGTGTCTAGAGCATACTAGGTATGTCTCCACTTTCTTGTTCCTATTACTCTCTTAGATATGCACGAGGATAGTGCATAATCTCATGTCTTGGGGCGGGGGTATACCACCTCTCGAGGTTTTTATTGTCGTTCCTCTTTCCCTTAAAGTTTATTATTATAGAAGACCTGACATATTTAATATGTATTTTGTTTTTTTTTTGTGTTATGTGTTTTTGGTGTTTGATTGGGATAAAAATAAGGAACCTTACTACAGTCAAGTTTTTGAATAATTTGGTTGTGATGTTTTAATGTGTAAATGATTTTTTATGCTTAAAGGATACCCCTCCTAATTTTTTTTAAATTGTGTGTGGTGGATATGTAAAATTTTCACCATTGTTGGATATTGAGAACACATTTGTAATAGAGGTTGAATGATCATAGCTTAGTAATGCATGAACAGGATAGGTAGTAGTAGATGGTGTAAACCTGTGCTGTGTGGGTATAAGGATGTATACTTAGTTAACTTGGTGTGTGCGATCTTGAACATTATCGTTAGTCTTCTCTCTATTGTAGGATGGTTGGGAAAACATCAAAGGTTGTTCTCGAATAAGTCCAACTTTATCTTAAATCACCGACCAAATGAAATAAGTATCCCTTAATCCTAAATTTGAGCCTTAAGTGACCATTTTTTATCCGTTAACTCATTCACCTTACAATTTTAATTAAAATAAACCTATTTTTCCCTATTCCTTCCTTGGAAATTGTCTACCTCAACTTAGGCAAATTATCCAAGTTTAGGGTGGCAATCATAGAGTGTGTAGTAGGATATGGGTGTAAAGAAGTAGTTAAGAAAAAAAAGAAATATATTTGGGTGTGGTGAAAACAAGAAAAATAAAAAATCAGAGATGAATAAAGTTTGAAAAAAATAGAATGTATAAAGTAGAACCACACCCAAAATCTAAAACATAGTAACAGAAAATAAGAGAGAATAAAACCAAAACAGTCTATAAGTGGAGCCATAGTGTAAAGGAGGTTTGAGTCACTTTACCCATATTTACCATACTTTTCCTCAAGCTTACGTTACAAGCCAAGGAAATTTCTATAGTGATCCTATTTCAACAGTCCAAAAAACTAAGTCATATAAAATAAGGGCAAGCCTATGGTATTTCATATGCAATGTTTGAACTTTTTTTAAGGGTTAATGCTTTAATGTAGTCCCTACATTGATATTAATTATTATATTATGATTGTATGGGCTATGAGAGTACATGGGTCGTATTGTTAGCTCCTATTTTTTTAGTAATGTCATTTGTATATATGCTTGGTTATTTGTTTAGAATCTGATGCCATCACTTGATCCCTTTTGTCTAATGATATTGTGATACATATATACACATGGTGCGTTTAAATTTTTGCATAGTAAGGGGTTCGAATTTTGTTTTAAACTAAATAAATTGGTTGTCGCAGGTCCCTTATGTTTCTCTTACTTAAGCATCATATGTGTTTATTATGTTTTTTTTACCTGAGGAATGCAAACGTTCAAAGTTAAGGGAGTTGATGTTCCATGTATTCATGTAACTTTAAATACTTAAAACAAGGAAAATATGTAAGAACTTAGGTACTTTTTTTGGCTATGATGTGTTTATGTGATGTTGTATAGAAAAATAGGGTTCAGAGGTAAAGTTGAATAAAATAGATGAAAATTTACCTAGGAAGGAAGAAAATGGACTTCCATAGGTGTGGTCTATGATCCATGAACTAGACTCACAACCTATGTAATATAGTTGTGAGAGGAGTTATGAGGATGAATTAAGAATCTGAGTTCCATGACTCAGACCCATAATTTGAGGAATTGATCCATGACTCATAGAACTAGTTCATGAGTGAGACCCTACAAAAGATGACAGTGTCTGATTTACATGAAAGTGAGAACCTGCAAAGGATGACAGCATCTGATTTAACAAAAGGAACCTATGACTCATTAATGAAACCTACAATCCATGACTTGAAAGAGTTAATAAGGTATTAAGGAAGGGAACTATAACTTGATCTCCATGACAAAGACATATGACAGATAGACTAATTCACTACAGACTATGAGTTGTAGGAAGCTACCAACCTGATTCTCCTACATTGTTTATGATAGGATTCATTTTGTATCTATAAATACTCCCATTGGGTTTTGAGATTATTTTACTCACTATTACATTATTTTGAGGCTCTTAAACATATTTTTTGGCTTGGAATTATTTGCACTGGCATTTTGGATTTTTATTCAATTTGAAAATATAGTTTTTTTCATCTTACTCTTATACATACACAATTATTATTTCATCTATGAATTTTTTTCATGAGCTTACAATGTGGATTTGCTAACACAATAACTAGGGTTGTTAGAACCATGATGAATCTGGTTAAGTATGAAATCATTCTCGACTGTGGTTCTTTCATGTATATATATTTCCTTTATTTTGATTGCTTTCTTGGAGGTTGCAAATATTAGGAACTTGCCTCTATTCTAGACTTGTTTTAGATATAGGTAGAGATTGAGAAAATGAAATAACAACAAAATTTTTAAAGCTATCAACTTTCATCTAATTAAATTAAACCTTAATCGGGATAGTTAATCTAAGATCATACAATAGAGGTTAGTAATGCAACACTCTGAGTTTGAGAGAAGATGAGTGAACTTTATTTACAAAGATTAAGATAGGGTTAGATGATACATATCTTGTTAGATTTTGTTTTCAAGGAATTAGGAGTCTGCCAACACACGAACAACATGTGGAACTATGAAGTCATGGGGATCATATTCCCAGTGCTTATCAAATTTGATAACAATCCAATCAACCAATAGTTGTTACTATCATAATTTACTTTCACAAAATCCCCCATTTTTTTTCTAACTTGTAAGTTACATAGACAAAACTCTTAAAGGACTTTCAGACTTTTCCTTGTGGGATCGACCCCAACCTTTTTAGGGTTTATATTTTATTTAATGATTGCTTTATACTTTTTAGAGGTGTAATTTGGGCAACATCACAGTCAAGATGGAAATTCTTATCATATTCTTCAATATCCTTGCTCCCCTTGTTCAACAAAACACACACCAAATTATTACTCACAAAATCTTCTTCCATAGCACTAGCTACTTTTTCATCAGCCTCATTGATTAGAAGGATAACTTGAAAATTCATAGGTTGTTTCATATACATGCACATGTTGAGTGACACCTCTTAATTACTTACCTAAAATTTCATTTTCACCATACACAACATATACTAATCCTATCCGATAGCCAATAATGGTTAACAAGAAAAATAGTGATCTCATGGTCGATTTTGACAATCCAAAATCACAAAAGTGGCTATACAAATAAAGTTGTCCACCTTCATAACTGCATCATACAACACACATATAGATTTTATTATAGATTGGTTGGTCATTTAAAGTGTCATTATATTTGCTTGGGGGAAACCAAATTTAGCTTACAAAACACGGCCAATGACATCAAATTAATAATTGCCCTAAGGTCACATAATGTTTTTCTAAATTAGTAGACCCTATTAAATAGGATGGTGAATGCTCCAATATCCTCTTTCTTCAGAACCATTATGCTAGAAATTATTACACTATAATTATCTGTCACTTTAATTATTTCAAAATCCATGACTGATTTCTTCGTTCCCAAGACATTCATGAACTTAGCAAACCCAGTCATCTCTTGCAAATCATCCAAATCTCGGATCTATAGCTTCTCAGCATGATGCACATGATGAGTGGTAAATTCTCCACTAATTAGCACCTAACATTCGTGCATATTACCAAGTTTTTAATGAATAAGTGAGACATATTTTTGATAAAATGCACTAATATCCACATTTTTCAGGAACATAGGTAATGAGATAAAAATATATGGACACAAGGTGAAAAAGATTAAAAGAATGAAAAAAGTACAGTTTGAAGACCTGGAGTAGAACATAGCCTCAGTTACTATAATCGCGGTTCAAGGACCCTGATCACAGTCAGTCAAGACGGTTAACATACCGTGATTGCATAACTCTAAGTGTGGTCGAAGTAACTACGAACACGAAGAAGCCTGGATTAGGGGAAAAGCAGCAAAGGGCAAAGATATAAATGGACAGAACTGTTCTCAAATTTCACCTTAAGATACTCAAACCCTATATCTTTGGGATTATCTAATTAATTCCCAATTATTAAAACTTTGTCTACTTCTTAGTTTCAAATTTTGAAAGACAACTATTGTACTATTTCTTAGTGAAGAATACATTAGAATGGCTTCTAAGTGAAAGATTACCAAACCCCCATTGAAGATTTGTTGAAGTTCAAAGTTTGACGTAACATTCACCTAGTTTGGAATAAATCAAATCAATGGAAATGTTGGGTAATCTTGCTTATTATTCTTATGAGTAGCTAGTTCTTCCTCTTGGGATTATGCTAGATTAAGGTGCAATAATGTGTTGGATGTGATTTATTTGAACAATTACTAGTTTGTGGTGATAGGTTCTATGATTGTTTGATTAAATTTGTTGGGATTTGAGGGTTCGCTACAAATACCCAAAATAGGTTTGTTGGTTAAAACCCCAAGCTCATCTATGAAAGAGGGGTTTGGATGAACTTTTGCAACCCAAATCATCTTAAAAGAGGAATGTGGGAACCAAGGCAATAGTAGAGAATTATTGGGTTTATTTTGCTAATTTTCACTATCTTTGACATAAGGGTGATTATGAGGTATACTATACCAGGACTATCATCATAGAAATAGGGATACACAATTGAGGTGTTGGTTAGATTTAAATGAAATACTTTTTAATCTCTCGAAAGGGTCAATGAGTTACATTCTTGAGGTTTTGTTGACAAACTATCCTCAAGGACTTTCAACCTAGCCTAATACATCAACAACTTTTAGAATTTACATCAAATTATCATATTACACGCATAAGTTTACCTTAGGAAAGCATAATCCCAAGATCCATTTTAACTAATCATACTCAAATTATTCATAAGCTCGAGTTATTATTTTAGAAATCAAAATTAACACTAGTTTTGGTATTTACTCAAACCCCCTTCCAAGTTATAAATACTTGTATCTTAGGTTTGAACTTAACAAGTAACTTTAATTTAGAACTTGTTTAATCATCACTCAAATTTTTCCTCATGGATTTGACCCCAACTGAAAGTTGGGTAAATATATTAACAATGACCTCATTTCACTTAAATTGACGTATAAGTTGAGCGGTATCAAAAATGACACCGTTGCCAGGTAATAATTTGGCGTATTGAGTAAGTTTGAAATTTTAGCTTACTTGCTTTGATTCAAACTTGTAAATATTTGTTTGTAATTTTCTTTTGTTTCTTGTGTTAGGTAGATTTTTGTTTTTTTTACTTTACTCTATGTCATCTTGGGATAAATATTATTTTGGTAATTGGAAATACTATCTTGACGATCAATTTCCATATTATGATGGACCTTACTTTTGGAGAGATTATCGATATGCTCCCCGAAAAGAGATGGAACCACTCTCTCAATCCTCTTGGGAGTATGATTGTTCTTTATGTGGCAGTTGCAATGAACATTGGAGTGATTGTCCAAACGCTCCCTCCCCTTATTATGCTAATCCAAATGATAGTTTGTGTTATAAGTTTAATAGGTCTCATGATGAAATTAAAGAAGAAGAATATGCCGAGTACAATAGTTTTAAAGCAATACTTAAAACTATTTTTGATCGGGTAACTACAACCGGGGAGAATGTGCACGACATGCGTCAATCTAATGAGGCATTTGGAAAGGAGATTTCCAAGATAGAGGAAATGAGCAAGGAAACAAATCATGTAAATACCATCACCTTTCCCACTTCCCAAGAACAAGTTAATCAAGAAGAGAAACCAAGTTATATGGTCACTGAGCTTGGTAATGAAGAGTCCTCAGTTATTTTCCAACCAACAAAACCATATGTTGTTGAAAATGCCAAAGTCAAGGAAATGGTGCTAAAGTCAAAAGAAGAAGCCAAGCCAATCTCTTATGACGACTCTAGTCTATTTTTGGCAAAGATGCCAATGAGGATGAATCTTCAGAACTAAGGGATACACCTTATTCAAACCATTTTTCAATATTGTTCTTAAAGAATGTGCTAAAAGTCTATCTACCTAAGCAAATAGAGGATCATGGGGAGAAGAAGTAGCACCCCTACATTTTGGATTTCGATATTCTAAAAAAGCTCATGGGAACCCCATACTTGAAGGCCAAAGAGCTCAACTTCCATTGTCTAATTAGTGTCCTATTGATGTTCCCACCATTACCGAAGGAGCTAAATCAAAAATTTTATGTGAAATTGGGTAAAAGGTTAAGGTATTCAAAGTGGTAGGATAGAAGATTTATCGTTATGTCCTCATCTCTATCATGTTTCACCTTGGAAGACTTCAATCTTTTGTCCCTATGTCGCCCAACTCATAGTGAGTGACAATTGGGACGGTGATTCAAATCTTTTATGTGTAAGCATAAATGATAGTCGAAGAGGTATCTTGCCACAAAAGATGGGAAGAAAATAATCATGCCACGAAAATGGCATGTAACCTTTTATTTACAAATAATTAAGAAGATTTTGTGTTAGTTTTTACATAATACATAAAATTATGGTGATAAGAGGAGTATTAATTAAAATTAAAAAAGGGAAAGTGTGAAATTATCATTTGTTGGACTGAACTAGGGAGTATAGAGGACCTAAAAAATGTTCTCAGTTACCACGATCGTGGTAATACAGTGTCCATGATTGTGGAGATCAAACCGCCATTACAGTCAATGTAGCTTAAAAGACCATTTGACCGCCATTTTCCCCCTAAACTCCTTTATCAAATTCTCTCAATATCTCACTTATCTTAAACTGTACGAGTTTCCTAGTTGTGCACTTTAACTCAATTGCTTCTTCTAATCGGTATTGGCCTCATCTCTCTTGTTTTAATGATTGTTTTAGGCTTTAAACTTATTTTTAGGAGTAGCTGTAAAATAGTGTTTTGAATTCTAAATCCATGCATGTTCGTGGTAATTATTATGGGTAGCTATTGAAGTTGGTGTACACAACAATGGGAAAGTCTTAAGTACCAAATATTTTGCCTAAGTATGATTTAATTGATGTGTGCACCATGTGTTTGATTGAATGCTCTATAAAAACTTTTGTAGATTTCTTCACTT
>NC_061121.1:154145917-154189122 GCF_002878395.1 Capsicum annuum | reverse complement strand
AATACACAGATGAGAATTAGGGGACAAAGGTGCATTTTGGAGGTGGAGAAGATCAATAAAGTATATATGCTCCCAAATGCCACATGACTGAGTTCCACGCAAAGAGGTGTGAGTCAGGGACCTAGATGGATAGAATATTATACCTTGGTGGAGAGGTCTCTTGGTCCACCACGAAAAGAGAAATCTCTATGAACAACTTCACAGCAGAGGCCCGAATCTTGTTAAATATCATATGCAACTGAGTTTTTCCTTGGACACATTTGACTGCTATCATAGATCTGCAAGCATGGATGGTGTCTTGTATCCTATCTTAAATTTCTCTTAACATGGATGAGATTGTGATTTCAGATTAGAGATATTTCAAGTGTCAGGGTGATACACTTCTTTCCTCCTCTTATTACTGAGTTGTACAACAGGGTCAATGTAGAGGAGTACCTGTTATATACCTAGGTGAAAAAAAACTCCCATATCACTCGACAAAAAATTTAGGGTGAGGGATCACCTAGAAAAAGCAAGAAGAGAATGGTCTATTTAGGAAGGTCGACAGTTGAGGAGTCCAAGTCATGTAGATCATCCACCATTGGGCCTCTAGAAGATATTATTTTTGATATTTGGGTAATCAAGGAGATAGTTTCAGGATTTCCTCAAGGGATGAGAGAGTCATCCACTAGACGCCACTCTTATGTATCCCTCTAAAACTATGAGAAGTATAAGGAGGAGCAGGAAAAGAAAGAGGCCACAGTTGTGAGACTCGAGAGGGCATACATACCATTGGTAGAGTCTCACAGGGAGCTTCACGACTCACATAAAAAGATAAAGAAAAGGGAGAAGAAGTGGGACAATTTCTTTAACAAAATATGAAAGGGGGTAAAGGGCTTGTGGAACGTCTTGAAACCCCAAGATAAACTGCATTCTTCCAGGGTCGAGAGTGATGATGAGGCCCCTACTGGGTGGCCAGATACTAATGATAGTATAGATGATTTAGAGTCTGTAGGGGAGAGCAGCTCTTGATATAGATTTATTGAGCACTATTTTCTCTTACTTTATTTCTTATACAATGAGGACACTACTTAATTTTCTATTAGGGGTGCCAGTCCATGGATTTGTATTGTTTTGATATATTTCTGGATGTTTATGATATTGATTTTATGACATTGCGAATGAATTTTATTTTGTTTTTGGATTGCTATATCTGGGAACTCTATTGGTGCCTATATTTCATGGATTGGTCATTTTGTTTTTGCTTTTAGATTTTTTGTTTTACTTTATTTTTGTTTTTATTATGGTGATATCTGATGAACTTCTCCCTATGATAAACTGATTGATGACATTATTAAGGGAAAATCACCATGATCGGGTTTTAAGCCATGGATGCAGGGAAAGTCTGAGTACCTGTAGATTTGAGATCACAAATAGAAGGGAAGTCTGAGTACCTGTGGCATTGGGATTTTGTATTGCACGCAGGCCATTAGCGAAGTTTGAGTAGCCATATGGTTGGCTTGCCTATATTAAGCAAAAATGTGAGTCAAAGGCTTGGGGTTTTTCCTTGGTTACCAAATTGTGCATGGTGCAAATGCAAAGCAAACACCCCCTTCTATTTTTCAAAAATCAAGCGCATGGACGTGAGTAACCTTGTGACAAAATGTTCTCTTTTTATGACTCCAAAATTTTTATCTTGTTAATATTGATAGATACTCCATTTTTTCTCTAACGTGAGGGTCAATTGATCCTCCTTGGCGAGTCCACATGACATTTGCGGTGAGTTTATTTTTCTATATCTCATGTATATTTGTGTCATTTAGAACTTACTCTGTTAGACTCTCAAGGCTAAATTTTTATTTTATTTGGTTGGTGAGATTATATTAGGCCATCTTTGTGACATTGGAAACCCACTTAGTCTTAAAATCCTTCCAATGCATAGATGGTATCCTTAGTCACCCACTTTAAGCCTTTGGACCTTCCTTTTGCAAACACATTACATACTGTGAGCCTTTAAACTTTTATCCCTATTTTGATCCATTAAAAATGCAACTTAAGGCTAACAACCTAAGTTGCGGGTGGTGCAGATTGAAGGAAGTAACTTTGGGCCACGAAGTTGTTAGTGAGTGCCTACGTGCTTAAGCATTGAAAGAAATGAATAGAAGAAAAAAAATTCAGCAAAAGGAATGAAAGAAAAAGAAATGGAAAGAAAATGGGTGAAACAAGGGAATAAATTTAGGCACATTTGCAACCAAAAGAAGTGTCCCATAGTCAACAAATGGATTAAATAGTGTGATGTAGATGTTAAAGGAGGATATAAACCATGTTTACCTAAAATTATATGCTACCCTACTCCGAACCTATGTTACAAGCTCATAAAGCCCTTTGAGATCTCCAACAACTTATTTTCATTGGAGTGGCGATTTAAAATAGGGGTAAGACTATGGTATGCCACTTGTTAACATAGAGAGTTCTTAACAGGGAAAGAGTTTTGCATTTAAATTCCTTATTTCCTAATTGGTAGCTTGGTGTGTGAAATTTTCCTTCTTATGAGGAGGCAGTGCACAAGTTGAGGTAGGTGATTTTCTCATCCTCCGAGAAAATAAACAAAAAGAGTATAGTATAGTTGAGGTAAAATAAAAAAAATGAGTCACTTCTAGAGTATCGGTGATTGTTACATTATTGTTCTTTGAAGTCTTTTGCATCCTTATTTATTGCATTTTATGTTCAGGGGTGTCGGGAAAATAACTTTACCTATGTTTGAAGAGCTACTTGAGGTAGTAACTAAGCTTGATGTCATTGTGATTATTGGGTCATCTTATGTGGGAATAAAAGTGCATTGTCTCATGGTAAGAGGTAATGTTACTTGAGGAGAAGCAAGGCTTTAAGTTGTGGGTGTTGGAATTTACCACTCATTCTCACTCAACATTCATGCACACTACTATGTTTTGAATTAATAAGTAAGACATATTGGTGATTAAATGCACTAATATCCACATTATCCAGGCACATAGGTAATGAGATGAAAATATATGGATCCGATCTGAAAAAGAATAAAAGATGGAAAGAAGTGCAACTTGAAGACCTGGAGTAGAACATAGCCTCAGTTGCCGCGATTGCAGTCCTCCAATCACGATTGTGATCAGTCAATCAGGTCAACATATCATGATCGCATGACATTTAGTGCATTCTCGGTGACCGCATATGCGGACAAACTCCTGCAATCGCAGCTTAGTGGATAAAGAACCAAAGGGCAAAGATGTAAATGCACACAATTGTTCCCAAATTTTCCCTTAAGATATTCAAACCCTATCTTTTTAGGATTATCTAATAAATTCTAAATTATTTGAAAATTGTCTACTTCTTAGTTTCTAGTTTTGAGAAGACAACTATTGTACTAATTCTTGGATGAAGAATACATTAGAGTAGCTTCCAAGTGAAGGATTAGCAAACCCTCATTAAAGATTTGTTGAAGTTTAAAGTTTGAAGTAACATTCACTTAGGCTTTAATAAATCAAATTAATGGAGATGTTTTGGTATATCTTGCTTTTTATTCTTATGTTTTGTTGGTTCATCCTCTTGGGATTATGCTAGATTAGGGTGCAATTATGTGTGGGATGTGATTTATTTGCCCATTTGCTAGTTTGTGATGATAGGTTCTACTATTGCTTGATTAAATTAGTTGGAATTTATGGGTGAAAGCCCCAAATACCCAATATGCGCTTCTGGTGAAAACCCCAAGATCTTGAAAGCTAAACCATCCTTGAAAGAGGGATGTGGGAACCAATGCAATAGTAAACAATTATTGGGTTTAGTTTGCTACTTTTTACTATCTTAGACATAAGAGTGACTATTAAGCTGACCATACCTTGCGTATAATCCTAGAAATGGGGATATCCAATTGAGGTGTTGGGTGGCTTTAATTAACACAATCTTTAGGCACTCAAAAGGGTCAATGAGTGACATCCTTGAGGTTTTGTTGACAAACTATCCTCAAGAAATTTAAACCTAGCCTACCACATCACCAACTTTTAGAATTTGCATCAAATCATCATACCTCTCAAGAATAAGTTGCCCCTAGTAAAGCATAATCTGAAGATCCGTATTAATTGATCATGCTCTAATTATTTGTAACCCTGAGTTATTACTTTAGAAGTCGAAAATAAACATTAGTTTTGATACTTACTCAAACCGTCTTCCAAGTTATAAATACTTGTATCTTAGGTTTCAACTTAACAAGTAACTTTAGTTTAAAACTTGTTTAATCGCCTCTTACATTGTTTCTTGTGGATTTGACCCCGACTCAATATTGGGCAAATATATTGACAATGACCGCCTTGAACATAAATTAGCGTGTAAGTTGAGTGTTATCATACACTCCAACAATAAGAACTCATACTATGATCTGCAGGCTGCAAAAGTGTAGTATGAGTACAAACACATGGTAGTCAGTAGTCCCGAGATCCAAAGATAATGCAAGCATAAATAAAATATAAAGTAGGAATATATGCTATATCCAACTAAAGGGAAAGATAAACTTGATAATGCTACGGGAGAAATAAGGATAAACTATCCCTAGTCAATATATGAAGGAAGAGTGAAAGAAGGTTATATGATAATGTACAATGCCAAGAATACATACATATATGTATATAGGACTACTCAAGCTAATGAACTAACATCTCAAGGAATCCTAACAAAGTAGGAATGATAGTGCTAGCATAGTTAAGGTCCCTAACCATAATGTCTATCCATGAGGTAACTATCTATATTGTAATTTACCATAAGAAGGAAAGGAATCAGAATCACACTAGTAATGGCAGTAACAGTCCATAATTAGTCTGCCACTAACTAACCATAATAACAACAATACATTAACGAACTAGTCCGAACAAATAATACCCAATTGGGTCACCATAAACCCAGAAGGATCAGTCAATACTCAACAAACAACAATCATTGCCTATCCCTATGCAACCCCCCCCCCATAAAGCTGATAGACATAAGCACCAAATAATCTATTGGTAATAGATAATGTACATGAATGAATGAATGCATATAAATCCGTAGTACCATATTTGATCCCAGTACAATAATATACCATGTATATACATCTCCTCAAGCCTAATAGCTTATAAATACATGACCTATGACAATCTCTCTTCTCCAATACATCATATGTAGTTTGAAAAGCTCATTAATGTTAAATAAGGCGGTACGATTCTCGTTATATCATAATCCATTTAAAATTGATAAATAGGAATAATATCATTTTTATAAAATAACAGGAAAATCATCGTTTGGTTAGCATCATACCACTAAGTAAGCATGAATACACATAATAGTATGCATGCCATCATTAGTATCCAGACAACATATCTGTAACCGCTTAAGAATCCATAACTAGAATCACTCAATTTTCTAATGGTAGAATACTCACCCAGAGTCAAACTAATATTATAGAAACATACTAGGGCCCAACAATATATAACTAGCATTATAGTAATACTACAATATAGAAAACTGTGATCCAATTCACAAAGTCAAATAGTAAATTTTATATTAAAGGGGTACTTAGCATCATCTATGATCAACTGCATATAATATAGGGTGATAGGGTTCTATAGCCATAAAAAGTGTTTCATCTTAAGGTTTGGTTCACCTTTTTATCCTAACTCCCAAATTAGGCTAAGTCATGATATTTTAATCACAAGAATGTCCTATCATACCCACCTAGCATTTACTCTACACTAGCACAATCTTAAGAAGAAAAGCAGACTGAAGCTTACTCAATGCCACGACATAATTCATGAGTCATGATGGTACCTAATTTATCCCTATAGTAGGTAAGCAAATCATAGCTCAGAGCCAGAAGCAATGAGCTAATTTGGAGGAAAATGGCATAAATTTAAGAAATATGAAAATAAAAGCTTATAACCAATAAAGTACGAAATAATACTATCAATACGGATGATAAATAAGAAATTTATTACATCACATGAGCTAGTAGTGCTGGTATAAGATCCACTAACAAAAGGAATATGAGTACAAAAATATTCAAATATACATCAGTCTCGAATAATAAAAGACAAAGAAAAATTGGAAGAAAGAGAATACGGCAACTCTGGCTAGGAGAGCTTACCTTGTCACTAAACATTAGTCAGCAAGATCTCAGTTTCAACAATGGCAACTAGTACTCAAATTTGCACAAAAAAGGTACAGAAGTCTAGTATGAGTACCAACACCACGATTACTCAATAGGTGTCATAGGCCAACTGAGCTAAATCATAATATATGAATAATAAAAATGTGAAAAAAGTAAACTAAGTCATGTTTGAATGGAAAACTTGGAAAAATTCACCAAATTTTGTAATTAAATAACCAAAACAAACAAAATATGAACAAAAAGACAACTTACACAACAAAACTATCCCACATACTCCAGTAAGTACGGAAAACTAAATAAGCAAATACAGACCCCCATAAACTTAAAAGGTACAACTCAAGATAATAAGTAATTTAAAATATACTAAATAACCACATCTTGTAGACATATCCATGAATTGTTCTATACCAGAAATACCACAAACAAACTCTTAATGCTTGACTTGAACAAAAAATGATGCAATCAATTGCCAGACTTGAATCAAAACTCATAGATCCTAAATTGTCGGACTTGAACCAAAATTAGCATCAATTCACAAGGACCAACATAGCACAACTATCAGGTTTCTTGACATGAATCTCCCTAGGTCTTTGTCATAATAGGCACCCCAAGTCTGACTAGGACCAAAGACGACCCCCGTTACCCAACCCAACCTCCAGCCGCCTTTTCTGAATTGGCTGAATTTCAAGCATGTAACATAATAGTGTAGCAACTCACATAATGACTATAAAATAAGATCATAATCGTGAACGACCCAACTAAATCTAACTATCCTATACCAATAATCTAGCCATACCAAAACAAGGGCCATAAACCAGACTATAACCAAGGATGTTCCAAAACATAATATAATTAATCCCAAAATGAAATATGGTGGGAAAGTGAGAAACTATGTCCGATGATGCCAGCCTCCCAGCTTATTTTGATGTGGCAGCTGACATAAATACCGATCCCACCTATTCCAACCCATAGAAGTATGACAAAGACTCTAACTAAAGGAAAATTAAAATTAAGTTGGGATATGCCCCCAACCATATCCAAAACCAATAGTAAAATAAAATCAAAGTGTCTAGTAATATCTATAACATGAACTGAAGTCTTTAAAAATGATAAAAGCTCACCACTTTAGTCCAAATGCTAATCCTTGAGTCAATCACTTAGTAAGAGAAGTAGAATAGAGGGTTCCTGCATAGTGTAAGTATACATCCACAGTAACGGGATTAGCAAGTGACCGCTAGCATGATCTCAGGGTAAGAAAACAATAATGTCATTTATAAAATCAATTAAAACCATCCGTATGCACATAACCATACACACATATATATAACCATGCCGGGAAAAGAGATCGGGTTTAGCATAACTTTAAAACCTTTACCTGGGTTGGGTAGCTTTGCCATCCTAAACCACACATAAGATATATGGGTTCAGCTCTCCTTGTTGAAATGGCCCAAGTGTGTTTAGCCGCACGACCAGGGAAGAAAACCTTGGGATAACTAGTACATCCCCCAAATATAGTGTGACATCATGCACATGCTCACTAAGAAAAACCTCATATTGGCAAATATAATTATCCAGTTTTATTCCTCCCCCCTCTTTAGGAACTCAACCTTTCACGACTTAGCTACACCTCCTACTATTATTGCATAATTAAAGTTAATTTCCCAATAATCAAGCCATTATCTATTTATTAACCAAGGCCATTAATATTGGTATCAACATACCGGTCTTTACTTGAAAGTATTATCCATAGCGAACCATTTATAGGTTTACGGAGACTTTCAAGTGACCTCCCATTTAGAATATTAAACCACTTGGGGGATTCTGCGTGCCCCTCAAGCCTAACCATTAGAGATTTACCATTCCAATCCATTTAAACCAACATAATTCCTTTACCAAATTTAAAACAATAAAGAGTTCTATTAAAAGTAGTCAATGCAATGAAAAAATCTTTCTAAGCATTTTGTCAAACACATTGGGGGTATAATATGACCAAAAAAATTTCTAATTACCATTAAAACATTACATGCCTTCCAATTATCCAAAACCACCATTAATTTATATAAAATCATAATTAAAACCATGAGAACCCATAGCCAACCATTTAATCTCAAAACTCCCAAAATCATATTTGAAAATAAAAATCATAGAATCAATGAAATCATGAAATCATGAAATCATGAAAATATTCATACAAATCATGACTTTATCTTGAATTAACAATGAGGGAAGAGAACATGACTTAAACTAAGATGGTAAAATTAAAAAATCACCAAGACAAGCCCCAAATTGATCCTTTAGTTGAAACCCTAGCTTCCCATGCCCATATGATCTTAAGAGAATTATGGAGTGTTTTAGAAGAGTTTTTAAGATTTAATGAATGATATAATAGGGTAAATAACCTTTCAAGTAGGTTAGAAGTATTGGAACCTTATTAGGATAAGTGGGAAAATGTCAAGAATACCCCCACTTAAGCTACACCACAATCTCATCACTAGGATACGACTAAACTTCACGAGTTGTACCCTTCTAATACAAGTCGTATCCAAGGCATACGATTTGTACCCTTCATCTGTACCCCTGGCAGATTTAAGCTCAAGGAAGATTCAGACATTGTGCACCCTATGAGTCCATGGTATAACTTATACCTTGGATTACGAATCATAGTAAGCCTTCATACTCAAATCCAAACCAAGTAACCAAGGCTATGATTAAGTTAAGGAACCAAATGATCTGTTCTACCAAGATGACTCGTACTCCTAAGTCATATCTATTCCAGTAATAAAAATCCATCCTACCAACCAGTACTGGTCCGTTTACAACTGGACCTTATAATATGTACCCTAACATATATTATATGGGCACGATCATAAAGATGGATTTTTTTAAATTATTTTGAATGAAACCTACAAAGTGTATGAGTTGAAGTATGAAAAGGGTTCCAAAGTCGCCCCTATATTGAACTTCATGGGTGCCATTTTGTTTATTTAACACTAAGGGAAACTTTTGTCAATTTTTCTATTATTTATAATAGCCTATATAAAGAACATGTTGGGGTTTTAGCTTATTAGTTATTTAATGTTGATAAATGAACACAAAGAACACATCTCTTGAGAGAGAGAGAGCCTCCCTAAGTGAAACTAGGACATGAACACATGTGGATTCACTTGTGAATGTGTATTTGTTGGAAACCTTGTTTCTTGAATAGTGGAATCCCTCTTGTGTCATGTAATAGTGTAGTGTTGCTATTTTAAGTCTTAGGGGTCCTTAAATTTGATATATCTTTGGGTTCCTAATCTTGTAATAGTGATTGTCTCACTATCTATCTTTACATTTCATGTCTTAGTTTGGGTTGTCAAGTGAAATCATTTGTTCTTGTTGTTCTTATATTCTTGTAATCGTTGGATTTTTGTCATCCTAGTGCTCTCTTCTTATCATATTTATGGTTATATCTAGTTGTTGTTAGTGTTTTTGAGGTCATTTATACCTTGTTTATTGTTGTTGTTGGACTTCAGAATTGTATTTGTATTGCTCTTGTTTTTTTATTCTTCATGGACTATTTTTAGAGTGTTTTTCATATATACCAAGTTTGTATCATATTATTTTGTATCAAATCTTTGCTTGATATTGTTACCGCAAGACCAATCTTGGGCTCGTAAACTTGAAAGTCAAAAAATTATTAAAAACTAAAAAATCTAGAAAAATAGTAATCAGCCTGTGTTCGTGTTGTTGGCCAAAATTGTGTTCTGATTGCGTATTTATTGAGAATTTTACTTATCTTATGTGTTTATTGTGTTATTTTTCTTCTTCACTAACACTTTGAGTCGATCTTAGTTTGAGCTTGTAATTGTTGATTTTGTTTTTGTGAACATAGGCTTGGCTGATTGTTGTTGTTGTGGTTCACGGTTTGGAATTATAGTGTAAACATTGTTGTTGTTCTTAGCTTTTCTGTGTGATGTTGTTGAGAATTATGGCTAAATAACATCTTTGTTGAAGTTTATGTAGTCTTTGCCGAAGGTTGAAGACATTATTGTTGTTAAATTAAGTGGACCTTGTGAAAATTATTGGTGTTCTTGGAGATTTTTGTTGTTGTTCTTGGTGTTGTTGTTGTTGTTCTTGATGTTCATCACCACCTTCATATATTGTTGAATATAAAGTGCATTTTAGAACCATAAAAGTGAAGGAAAGAGGTGTAGAACTTGTTGGTCTTGAAAGACTTCTCAACCACCAAAGACTTTATCAACCACTTCCAACAACTTTCCATGATTCAAGGGCCCATGTCTTAAGGAGAAGTATAAGTACAGGTCTAGTCAAAGACTTTTGAGTCTTGAAATTTGAATTGAAAAAGAGCTTCAAATACTTATATTTCCCTCCTTAATCAATTCCACCAATCCAAATTTGAAAATTGGTTAAGACTTGAACATTGGAACCTAAAAATTGATAAAACCGAATGAATAGTGGACTACCACATCATCAAGTTACTATTCACACATCAATTTTAGGCTCATATTTTGATCTCTTGGTTTCATTTTGTTGTGTCCTTCGTTTCGTTTGTAGATTCCAATACTAACTTACAAGCTAGTGATCATTTACTAGATTGTGAGTTGATTTTGAAACCGTTCCTTGTATTTATGTCCCTGTGTGTATTTCTTATTCTTTTGAGTCATTGTAAACATTTCGTTCACCTCTCAACACCTCATATATTATAAGAAAGTATACAATAATTGTGAGATTAAGTATGAGGAATCCAAGAATAAAGAAATAAAGGGAGAGTGTGAAGACCTTTCTTTTACAACTAACTCATTTGTTGTTTGTAGTGAAACTTCTTGGAAAAACTCAATTGATCCGGATGAGATTGAAGGTAAATCTCAAGATAGAGAGGAATCCAAGGTACAAAATGAAGATGTTGGTCGAGACTTAAGATTATTGTGTTCTCGATTTCTTCTTATTTTTTGGACTGTTTTGTGCCATTTTATTTAGTTGTACCATGAATTTGAGGTCCAATTCCTCTCAATATGGCGAGGATGATATGGGAACGATCATTAAGATGGATGCTTTTTGAGTGTGTTGAATGCAACCTACAGAGTGTACGAGTTAAAGTGTGAAAAGTGCTCCAAAGTTGTACCTATATTGCACTCCATGGGTTCCATTTTGTTCATTTAACACTAAGGGACACTTTTGTCATTTTTTCTATTATTTGTAATAGCCTATATAAAGAACATGTTAGGGTTTTAGCTCCTTAGTTGTTGAATGTTGATAAATGAATAAAAATAACACATCTCTTGAGAGAGAGAGGCTCCCTAAGCCAAAACTAGGACATGAACTCGTATGGATTCACTTATGAATATGTATTTCTTGGAAACGTTGGTACTTGAGTAGTGAAATCCCTCTTGTGTCACATAAGTGTGTGTTGTTTCTATTGTAAGTCTTAGTGGTCCATTGATTTGATATATTTTTGGGTTCCTAATCATGTAATAGTGTATGTCTTACTATCTATCTTTATATTATATGTATTAATTTGGGTTGTCGAGTGAAGCCATTTATTTTTGTTGTTCTAGTATTCTTGTAATCGTTGCATTATTTGCATCCTAGTGTTGTCGTCTTATCATATTATTGGTTATCTCTTGTTGTTGTTAGTGTTTTTGGTGTCATTTACACCTTATTTCTTATTTTTGTTTGACCCAAGAATTGTAATTCTATTGGTCTCAGTTTTTCTCTTCTTAGTGGACAGTTTTTAGAGTGTTTTTGATATGTACCAAGTTTGTATTGTATTATTTGGTATCAAAGCATTGCATGATCTTGTTTCCATGAGATCAATCTTGTGCTCATCAACTTGAAAATAAAAACAAATTGTTGAAAACTAAAAAATCTAGTAAAATAGCAATCTACCTGTGTTGGTGTTCTTGGCCAAAATTGTGTTCTTATTGTGTCTTTGCTAAGATTTTTACTTGTCTTATGTTTTTGTAGTGTTAGTTTTGTTATTCACTAACACTTTAAGTCAATCTTAGTATGAGATTATAATTGTTGATATTGTTGTTGTAAACATAGGCTTGGCCAATTGTTGTTGGTGTTAGTGTGAGTCACGGTTTAGAATTATAGTGTGAACATTGTTGTTATTTTTAGCTTGGCGATGCAATGTTGTTAAGATTTGTGGCCTAAGAACATCTTTGTTGAATTTGTTGTAGTTTTGGCTGAAGGTTGAAGACATTATTGTTGTTGAATTGAGTGGACCATGTGAAAATTGTTGGTGTTCTTGGAGATTGTTGTTGTTGCTCTTGGTGTTGTTGTTGTTGTTCTTGATGTTCATCACTATCTTCATATATTGTTGAAGATAAAGTTCCTTTTAGATCCCTAAAGGTGAAGGAAAGGGGTGTAGAACTTGTTAGTCTTGAAATACTCCTCAACCACCAAAGACTTTATCAACCACTTTCCAACAACTTTCTATGATTCAACGGCCCATGTTTTAAGGAGAAGTACAAGTCTAGTGAAAGACTTTTGAGTCTTGACATTTGAATTGAAAAAGATCTCCAAAGACTTATATTTCCTCCTTACAAAATTCCACCAATCCCAAATTTAAAATTGGTCAAGACTTGAACATTGGAAAATAAAAACTTGATAAAACCAAACCAATAGTAGACTGCCATATCACCAAGTTACTGTTCACACATCAATTTTAGGCTCAAATTTTTATCTCTTAGTATCATTTTGTTGTGTCCTTAGTTTCGTTTGTTGGTTGCAATAATAACTTACAAGCTTGTGACCATTTACTAGATTGAGTTGGTTTTGAAATCGTTCTTTGTATTTACATCCTTGTGTGTATTTCTTATTCTTTGGATTTGTTGTAAACATTTGGTTCACCTCACGGAGTACAACAAAGCATACAACACTTATGAGATTAAGTGTGAGGAATTCAAGAACAAAGAAATAAAGAGAGAGTGTGAGGACCTTTCTTTACGACTAACTCATTTGTTATTTTGAAGTAAGTTTCTTGGCTAAACTCAATATAGATGGATGAGATTGAAGGCAAATCTCAAGCGGGAGAGGAAGTCGAGGTACAAAATAAAGATGTTGGCTGAGACTTGAAATTGTTGTGTTCTCGATTTCATATTATTTTGTGGACTGTTTTGTGCCATTTCATTTAGTTGTGCCATGAATTTCAGGTCAAATTCCTCTCAATATGGAGAGGATGATAAGGGCACGATCCTGAAGATGGATGTTTTTTGAGTGTGTTTAATGCATCCTACAGAGTGTACTAGTTGAAGTGTGGAAAGGGCTCCAAAGCCGCCCCTATATGGCACTCCATGGGCTCCATTATGTTCATTTAACACTAAGGGGCACTTTTGTCATTTTTTCTATTATTTGTAATAACCTATATAAAGAACATGTTAGGATTTTATCTCATTAGTTTTTGAATATTTATAAAAGAACACATCAAGAGAGAGAGCATCCCTAGGCCAAAACTAGGACATAAACACGTGTGAATTCACTTGTGAATGTGTATTGCTTGGTAACATTGGTTCTTGAGTGCTGGAATCCATCTTGTGTCATGTAAGAGTATGGTGTTTCAATTGTAAGTCTTAGGTGTCCTTATATTTTATTATATCTTTGGGTTCCTAATCTTTAATTGTGTATGTCTCACTATCTATCTTTACATTTCATGTCTTAGTTTGGGTTGCCTAGTGAAACTGTTTGTTCTTGCTCTTGTATTCTTGTAATAATTAGATTTTTGTCATCCTAGTGTTGTCTTCTTATCATATTATTGGTTATCTCTTATTTTTGTTGTAATACCCTGCAAAGTTCTCTTAGTCTGAGCCTTAGAGCATTTTTTGGTAATGCTAAAATCTGAGTCTAAAAAGATCAAAAATATCTTCCCAAGTATGAATCACTTTTAATCATGTCGTATTTCTATAATTTCAACTTTTTGTCATGTAGAGCATTGAATAAGTTTTCCATCGATAACAATTTTATCAAAATCTGACATCGAACGAGGGAGTTACGATCGATTTACTAAAAGGTATCGGAATTGCCCAAGTTTGATGGTTGACCTGGCGTACCATCAAATGTCCCATCAGGCCAAGACAGAACATCCCATACCTGACCCCCGAGTGATGTACAATCTGGTGGACCTTCAGATTCCTAATGGACTGTCACTTCAACCGTCATGACGAGGCAGAATGACCCAGATTTGGTACTCGAGTGACTGACGACCTGGTGGACCGTCAGTCCCTCTGATGGACCATCAGATCGACCGTCACAGACCCTGATCAGTAGTTTTCAAATCTTTTTCTTTAAAGGGTATTTTGGTATTTTCCACTCATTCCTCAAACTCTATAAATACCCACTTAAGTGTTGAAGGCCTTATTTTCTTTTCTCTTCTTTCACCCAAAAACTAGGGTTTCCAAAATCAAAAATTCTCTCTTCTTCCACCAAAAATTAAGAGAGAATCAAGAGCAAGGATCAAGAATTCTTCTGAAGACTTTCAAGAAAGAGTTTCCGCAAGGTATGTAGATGTTGATTCTTGGGTTCCTTTCATCCAAGAAGTTCAAGTACCTTTTTCTAAATCTCCAAGATTATGTTTATGAATTTTTAATGATTCTTGTGAGTTGAAATTAATGTTCTTGCTATGATTGAGTTGTTGTTCATGTTTGTCTACAAGATTATCAAGCCTTGGCCTTAGTATGTGGTATTTTTGTGCTAAATGGATTATGTACTTGTTGTTGATGTTTAATGACCTCCAAGATGGGATACTTATGTGGTTTGTATGAATCTATGATAATATATGAGTGGAAATATGTAAATTTGGTTGTTCATGATGAGTAGTTGGGTTATTATAATTATGCCTAAGTTGTGCATGTGAGGTGTTTGATAAAATGTCTAAGAGACTAAAAATTAAGCATTGTAGTTAAATCGTGATCTAATGACTTCTAAGATATGATTATGTGTTATGATTGTTGATGTGTTTATGACTTTTGGGTGTTGAATTGGTTGATTTAGCAGAGTATGTCTCCCATAGGTTGATAAAATCTTAGAAGAAGAATATGGGCCATTATAGCATGTTGAATAGGAAGCCCTAAATTGTGAGCTAGTCTATGCATGCCTAGTGTTTGATAAAATGACCAAGTGAATGAATTATTCCATGCTAGTAGGAAATCCCCAAATAATGTGAACCTATGCATGTCTAGTGTTTGTTGAAGGACCTTAGTGAACGAGTGGAGATGTGATGGTTGTAAATTCCCCATTATGTGCCCTTTGATATATGCTAAGTTTTTAATATATGTTAAGTGATTAGCAAGGAAGCTATGACATGATAGTATGAAGTTTCCCAAGCAGTGTGAAATCCAAACACATGTTAAGACTGATATAGGTATGAAATGGTTGAGGTAAAACCTTGTTGAATGGAGTTCGATATAATAGCATGTTTCCCCTATGTTATTATATGATTATTAGCCCAAGATGCTTAAAGTGACCCTTTTGTGATTATGATGATAAATAGAGGTTTATGTTTCCAAAATGCTTGATGCAATACTTTAAGGATTTTTGAGGGGGAAAAGTACGTTATGATTTTTAATTACTTGGAGAGATGCTTTAATAATTGTGATGATGCATTAATGATGGTGACGATTAAGGTATGATTGCGATAATACATGAATGATTGTGATGGTGAATGGATAATTGTGATGATGTGAGAATGATTATGTTTTACTTTTATGTTATCGAGTCCTGGGGGTATTTATACCCGACAATAGAGATGTTGTCTAGAACCCGTGTCAGTTTTGAGATAATTCCAATCGAGCCACTATTTTCAGAAATCAGTGAACTATAGAACTATGTATCTTCAGACAAGTACGGAGCTTAATCAGGCTCTGTAATCTCTGTATCGCTAGTAATCTAGCCTCCGTCCTATAATCAGCTCTGATCTAATAGTATTCAAGTGATTCAATTCTAATCTCAGAAGTGATTTGAATAATCTATTCAAGATCTGCATCGTCAGTCAGATGCTATGATTCGATACCTTTTCGTCAGATATGGAACTAAGTAATCTCAGAGTAACTCAGTAAGATCTCTTGAGAAATATAATTAGTATCAAATTCAACTCAGTCTAAGTTCAATTAAGAATCAAATCAGTGTATTTCAGTTAGGAGTAGAAACTAGCACTAAGTGAGCTCAAGGATAGGGACTCACCTGCTAGTGGAGGGTGTGATTCTTAGATGCGATCCTTGTGCTCTAAAACTACGTAGCCAGCGTAGGTTGAGACATCACACCTACTAGATGAGGGTGGATGAGAGACATCAGACCTGCTAGAGGAGGGTAGATAAGGTGGCTTGACCTGTTAGATAAGGGCTCCACCATTCTCGTATGAGGACCTAATAGATGAGGGTCATATAAAGATAATGTCTTTACCCGTGGCACGGTATTGACACCCTCCCAACCGGGGTTACAGGTTGGACCCCTAAGATATAGCAAGGGCATGTTGGTTAACTAACTACTTCCCACGGTCTCAGTTTCAGAATCAGTCTCAGATTTCAAGAAAGAGCTCAGTTCAGTGTACAAAATTTAAGGTTGTTAGATACAGGCCATTAAGTATAATTACTTGCTAATTCAAAGATCCGCTGCTAGATAGGCCGATCTCAAAATCATTTATGAAGAAGTATTGTTATCTACAGACTCAAATACAACCTGTTAGATAGGGTTGCTATCTGTTTCAGAAGCTTCAGATACTCGTAATCTCAGTATGTTCAGAGATTTCAGAACTCACCCCTTGATGAAAGTGCATCCATATTTTCCAATTATCAATATCAGATGAGTCAGTGATTTAGTATCTCAGTGTCAATAGTGAGTTCAGTTTGCAGGAAAGTGGTATCTGAGTTCCACTCCCTAGAGTTGTGATGATTGTGATTATGACCTGTGCATTCATGTATGTGTTCTCGTGCGACGTTTTCATGATTATTCAGTTTAAAAATTGTGCATGCATGAGCCCTTTCATTTAGCCTTACCTCGTCCACATACTCGGTACATTTTGTACTGATGCATTTATGCTATGGTGTTTTATTTGACACCATAGTTTCAGAGGCACAAGATTCGGAGTTTCCTCAGCAGTTCAGTCCCAGTTAGAAGCAGTAGCAGTGAGTCCTCTTTCTTCGAGGATGAATCTCAGTTTACTATTATTGCATCAAATTTTTTTTATATTATCAGTTGACGGAGTTAGTTGGGGACATGTCCCATCAACTCCACAGTTCAGACAGTTTAGAGGTTTTTCAGACGGATGTTGATGTATTAAGTATTCGGTTTTCAGTTTTGAGTATGTGCAGATGCATTGAACCTTATGGCCAGTTTCAGTATTTATTTTAGATATTATGTAGTGTACAGGTATAGATATCAATAAAGGGTTAGCTTGTGGTCCTTCGGGTCCATAAGCACCATGTGACGTCTCGGGATGGAATCTCAGGGCATTATAGTTGTTAGTGTTTTTAGTTTCATTTACACCTTATTTCTTGTTGCTGTTGGACCCGAGAATTTTATGTGTGTTGCTCTCGGTTTTCCTCTTCCTTGTGGTCTATTTTTGGAGTGGTTTTGTACGTACCAAGTTTGTATCGTATCAATACGGTTCGTACCCTCGGGTCGTATTGGGTCCAGATATTTGAATTCTAGGAAATTTTCTAAGGGTCAAAACCCAGGGTGATATAGTCTCCCCTACTAGGAACATTCATCCCTAAATGACGGACAAGATAGGGTAAACAACATGTACGAGTCATTGGCATTATAAAATATATCCCTAATCTATAACAAGGTTTGAAAATAAAGATGCAAAGATATTAACCTTTTCCTTAACAAACTCATAACATAAAGATGTGTTGAAGACACATACCTTCCGCACAAATCCTAGGAGCAGAAAACATATGTTGATATTTGGAGTTCATGTCCTCCACTGCTTCCCTTGTCATTTCTTCCGCCTTACGATTCTACCAAAAGAACCTTAACCGAAGCCACATCCTTGGTCTGCATTCAACGAACCTGCCTATACAATATCTCAACTGGTACCTCTTCATAAAATAAATAATCCATGAGACCCAATCCTTCCGAAGGAACAACCAAAAAAGGATCACCTATGCAATTTCTCATCATGGAAACATAGAAGATCGGATGAACCAAGCTCAAGCTGGAAGGCAACTCCAGCTCATAAGCCATATTACCAACTCTTTATAAAATCTCATAAGGACCCACATACCGAGGACTGAGCTTTACCTTCTTGACGAATCGCATTACTCCCTTCATTGGAGATACATTAAGGAAAACCTTATCCACAACCTTAAATGTAAGTCTCTACGCCTAACATCCGTATAGGTCTTTTGCCTACTTTGGGAAGCCTTAAGCCTATCCCAAATCATATTCATCTTCTCCATAGACTTGTAAACCACATCGGGACCAAACAGGTCTGCCTCACCAAGCTCAAACCAACCAATAGGAGATCTACACCTCCTATAATACAATGCCTCAAAAGGGCCCATACCAATACTAGAATGATAGCTATTGTTTTAAGCAAACTCCACTAAAGGTAGATACTCAACCCAATTGCCACCAAAATCAATCACACAGCCCCAAAGCATATCATCAAATGTCTAAATAGTTCTCTCTGCTTGCCCATCCGTCTGCGGATGGAAAGCAGTACTCAGACTCACCTTGGTCCCCAACCCTTTCTGAAAATACCACAAGAAATGACATGTAAACGATGTGCCTCGATTAGAATTAATCAAAATAGGAATCTACTGCAGTTTCACAATCTCCTGAAGATACAACATAGCAAATCCTCCTCCAAGAAGGTAGTCCGCACTGCAAAAATGTTTGCAAACTTAGTCGTCCTATCCACGATGACCCAAATCGAATCATATTAATTCTGAGATCGAGGAAGACCGGTAACGAAGTCAACATTGATCAACTCCCACATATATTCGGGAAAATCAATTTCTTGAAAAAACCCTTTGATCCTTATGTGCTCAACCTTAACCTGTTGACATACCATGCACTTGGCTATGAAATCAGACACATACCTTTTCATTCCATTCAACTAATAGATCTCCTTAAGATCATGATAAATCTTAGTCGAGCTGAGATGAACAACATAGAGCGACTCATGTGCCTCAGCAAAAATCCTTTGTCTCAACCCATCGACATCAGGAACACACAACCATCCTTGGTATAGTAAAGTACCATCACCATAGATCTCATTCACAACTACCTTTTGCCCACCAACATCACTCTTTATTTTTATCAAGATAGGATCTAGCACTTGTTTCTCCTTAATATCCGCAACAAGAGACTATTGAACCACATCTTGCACCATCACACCACCATTCTTAGAGTCCAAGAGGTGAACTCCAAGATTAGCCAAACGGTGAATATCCTTCACCAATTCGCATTTTCCTTCCTTCACATGAGTCAAACTCCACATAGATAACCTACTAAGAGCATCATCAAACACATAAGCCTTACCTGGGTGATAATGAAGACTTATATCATAATCCTTGAGAAACTTAAGTCATCTTCTCTGCCAAAGAATAAGCTCTTACAGATTGAACACATACTGTAGACTCTTATTATCAGAAAATATATCCACTTGCATACCATAAAAATAATGCCACCATATTTTCAAAACAAACACAACCCCCAATAACTTCAAATCATGAGTAGGATAATTCCTCTCATGCACCTTCAACTGTCGGGAAGCATAGGCAATCACCTTCCTATGTTGCATCAACACACAACCAAGACCTACCCAAGAAGCATCACCATAAACCACTAACCCATCATTGACTTCCGATAAAGTTAGAATTGGAGCCAAAGTGAACTTATTGTTTAATTTCTCAAAGCTTCCTTCACAAGCATCTGACCAAGAAAACTTGACCTTCTTCTGAGTTAACTTAGTCAAAGGAGCAGCTATCAATGAAAAGCTTTCTACAAACCATTTGTAATATACAAATATACCCAAGATGCACCGAATGTCAGTTATAGGCATGGGTCTAGGCAACCTCTGCTACAACAACCTTTTGCGAATCCACCATGATTCCCTCACTAGAAATAATATGACCCAAGAAAGTTACAACATTAAACTAAAACTCACACTTGGAGAACTTGGAATACAATTGGTGTTCCTTTAAGGTCTACAACACCACATAGAGTTGATTAGAATGATCCACCTCACTCTTCGAATATACCAGAATGTCATCAATAAACACAATAATGAAAAGATCTAAATACTGACGAAAAACCCTATTCATTAGATCCATAAATGCTGCCGGAGCATTATTTAATCCAAATGACATCACCAAAAATTCAAAGTGCCCATCTCAAGTACGAAAAGCCATCTTAGGGATATCCACCTCCCTAATCTCTAGTCGATGGTACCCAGACCAAAGATCTATTTTAGAAAAGAACTTGACACCTTGAAACTATTAAAACAAATCATCTATCCTTGGAAGTGGATACTTATTCTTGACCATCACTTTGTTCAACTGCCTATAGTCAATGCACATCCGAAGGAAACCATCTTTTTTTGCACAAACAACACCGGTGCACCCCAAGGATATACACTACAATAAATAAACTCCTTATCCAGAAAATCCTTAAGTTCCCTTAATTCAACCGGAGCCATTTTATACGGAGGAACAGAAATCAGATGAGTATCTGGAATTAGATCAATACCAAACTCTATCTCTCTATCTGGAAAAACACTAGGAAGATCATCTGGAAAGACCTCTAGAAACTCATTAACCATTGGAAATCACTAGAAATAAGAACCTTTCAATTTAGAATCTTTAACTGGGATCAAGTGATAAAGACATCCTTTAGAGATTAAACTCTAAGCTCTAAGATAAGAAATAAATCCCCAACTATGATCTAGAGAAATACCCTTCTACTCTATAACTGGCTCACCATGGAACCTAAGGATAACCCTATGGGTCTGACAATCGATTGATGCGTAACAAGGGTGCATCTAATCCATACACAAAATAACATAGAAATCCACCATACCCAATTTAAATAGATCCACCAAGGTCTTCTTACCACCAATAGATACCAAACACCCCCTATAGGCTCTCTTAGCAATAACTGAGTCACCTACCAAGGTAGAAATAGAAAAAAGAATCCGAAACAACTTTTGGATCAAAACTAAATAATACAGCCACATAAGGAGTCACATAGGAGAGAGTAGACCCTAGATTAAGCCAATAACATATGTCACAAGAGAAAAGTTATTACGTACTGGTAATGACATCAATTGATGCCTAGGATTCCTGTCGGGATGCCAAAGCATACAACTTATTTCAACCAACACTAGAGCAAGAGTAGTAATAGAAGTAGATGCCATACCACCAGGTGTAGGAGTTGAAGATAAAGCCACATAAATCTTATTCCCACCCGCAGCAACCTTATTAACTGGATAATCACTGAGCCGATGGCCTGCTTATCCATACTTGAAGCATTTATCCCATCCTTCATCTCAATAAACCCAATGAAGAAGACCACAAAACCAATAAGGAAGGCATGAAGAAATTAACTGACCTCTGCTTGACTGAGATTTGGTACCCTACTCCCAAAATGGTAAGGACCACTGGCGGAGGAGTATGAACTAGAACTCTTCCACTTCTTTTTTTTACAATTTCAACCATCCAGACCACCCCGAGACTAAGCACCTCCTTTGTTAGAAACCTGCTTCTATTTTCCTTTCTATCCCCAAACTCCAATTGCTTTCTCTTTTCATCCTCCATTTGCAGCATATGAATAGTTAATCGAGAGATGTCTATATCCTTAATTAGCAAGATAGTCTTTCTCTCAAAAATCAGATCCCGATTTAACCCAGAAGCGAACTTTCTTATTCTAGCCTGCATGTCAACCACTAAACCACGAGCATACCTTGACAATTGGTGAAACTTCAAGGCATATCCCTTGACAGATATCCTTCCTTGCTTGAGGTTCACAAACTTCTCCATCTTTTCTTCCCTCAACTCTTGGGGAAACAAATGATCTAAGAAGGCCTTAGAAAAAGTATCTGAAAAGACTGATTCTTCCACATTACCCCTGTCCCTATCATACTCTTTATACAACTAATAAGCAATAAATTTGAGCTAATAAGCTATAAAGTTTACCCCCTCCACATTGGTAGCCTAGATCACGTGAAATATTTTTTCCATTTTATCCAAGAAGCCCTGTCGATCCTCTTCCACTATCACTCTAGAAAAAATTGAAGGACCCATTTTCATAAATTGGCCAACCCTTGTGTCCTTAGCAGACAAAGAACCAGTCAAACCCCGCTCAGCCTTAGTAGTGACCATCTAAGCAATAACATGAATAGACTGACAGAATTTTGCATTAGTCACCTTTCCTTGAGGAGGACTTGTAGCAAACAGTGAAACTCCAAAACTATCTGGGATACAATCGTGAGATCGAAGATGAACCCCAAAAGTAGGATGTACCCCTTCATCACTAACCTAGATGGGATAGAAGAATTTTCTTGTGTTCCAAATCTATGAGGAATGATCTGAAAGATGAACAATAAAGGATTAGAGATGATTTCAGGACATAGACTCTAAGCTTGAAAATAGTATACCAAGAAAGTGAAATATTCCTCAATGCCTTGTGGCCTCTCCCTTATGAGTGTGGCAGTCTCTACTCGACATGAATTTTTAGACTCATAATAGAACATGAACCTAGGATCTGATACCAACTTGACATGACCTGCCATGAGGCCTTATCATAATAGGTATCCCAAGTCTGTTCAAAACTGGAGACCACCCCCATTACCTAATGTAACCTCCAGCCGCCTGCCATGAGCTGGCTGAATTTTAAGCATGTAACAAAATAGTGTAATAGATCACATAAAGACTCTGGGATAAGATCACAACCATGACTCACCTAATTTAGTCCAACTATCCCATACCAATAATCCAACCATACCAAGACAAGGGCCATAAATAAGGACATAACCAAGGATGTTCCATACTATAATATAATTAATCCCAAAATGAAATATGATGGAACAATTGGAAATTATGCTCAATGATGGCAGCCTCCTAACTTAATCTAATGCCAAGGTCAACACTAATACCGATCCCGCACATTACAACCCATAGAAGTACCACAAAGCCTCTAACCAAAGGAGATATGAAATCTTATTGGGACATACCCCCAATCATAGCACAAACTAATATCCAAAATAAAATCAAAGTGTCTAAAAATATCCATAACATGAAATGGATCCATCCAAAAGGATGGAAGCTCACTACTTCAATTTAAATATTAATCCCCGATTCAATCACTATGTAGGAGGATTAGAACAATCGATTCCTACATAGCATGGGTATACAACCGCCAGTAGATGGGGTTAATGAGTGATCAGTAGCATGATCTTCGGGTAAGGATAAAATAATACCATTTATAAAACTAAAGAAAACCATCCATATGTACATAACCATATATATAAATATATAACTATGCTAGGAAAAAGGACTGGGTTTAGCATGGCTTTTAAACCTTTATCTAGGTTGTGTAGCTTTGCCATCCTAAACTACCCATGGGCTATATGGGTTCAGCTCCCCTGCTGAAAGGTCCCCAGTTCCTATAGCTACACGACTAGGGAAGAAAACCTTGGGATGAAATATACATCCTCTAAATATAGTATGACATCATGCACATGGTCACTAAGACCAACCTCATATGGGCAAATATGAGTTTCCAGTTTTTATCCCCCCTGGGACCTCCACCTTTCATAGCTTAGCTACATCTTCTGCCATTATTGCCTAATTTAAACCAATTTCCAAATAACAAAACTATTATCCATTAAATTACCAAGGCCATTAATATTGGTATCATCATACCAATCTTTACTTGCAAGTATTATCCATAGCTAACCATATAGAGGTTTAAGGGGACTTTCAAGTACCCTTCCATTTAGTATATTAAACCACTTGGGAGATGCCATATACCCGTCAAGCATAACCATTAGCCATTTACCATTCCAAGATATTTAAACCATGCATAATTCTTTTACCAAGTTTTAAAATAAGAAAGAGTTCTATTAAAAAAAGTCAATGCATTAAATATATCTTTATAAGCATTTTGTCAAAAACATTGGGGGCATAATATGACCAAAACCAATTAAAATTGCCATTAAACCATTCCCATGCAATCCAATTATCCCAAATCACCATTAATACATATAAAAAAATCATAATTAAAACCATGGGAAACCAAAACCAACCATTTAATATCACAACCCCCAAATCATACTTGTAAACCAAAATCATACAATCAATGAAATCATGAAAACATTAACAAAACCATGCCTTTAGTTAGAATTAACAATAAAGGAAGAGAACTTGCCTTAAACTAAGATGATGATGGTAACAAATCACCAAGACAAAACCTAAATTGATACTTTAGTTAAAACCCTAGCTTCCCTTGCCCAAAAGCTTTTGAGAGAATTATTGAGTAATTTAGAAAAGTTTTTAAGTGTTAATGAATGGAATAATAGGGTAACTAAACTCCCAAGTAGGTTATAAGTCATGGGACCTTATTAGGACAAGTTGTGAAATATCCATAATACCCCCACTTAAGTTGCACCAAAATCCCATCATGGGGATACAACCGACCCTCATGAGTCGTACCCTTCTATTATGAGTTGTACCTTTCACTCGTACCCTAGCCTCAACCTTTGGATCAAACACTATCCAACATACGACTTATCCAATCAAGTCATATCCAAAGTATATGATCTGTTCCCTTAATTCATACCTCTGGGAGATATAAGCTCAGAGAAGATTCAAATACTACCCACCCTAAGAGTCCATGGTAAGACTCGTACCCTGGCTTACGGCCCACGATGATCCACTCGTACTTATATCCAACCCAAGTAAATAAGTCAAAGATTAAGTTAAGAAACCAAATGATATGTACTCCAATACTACTCGTAATCCTAAGTTGTATCCATTCCAATAACAAAAATCTATCTCACCAACCAACACTGGTCAATATACGAATGGACCTTACCATTTGTACCCCAACATACGGCTCGTACTCTCGAGTCGTATTGGGCCCAGAGATCAGAATTCTAGGAAATTTTCTAAGAGTCAAAACTCAAGGTGTTATATTTATATCCTTTTCAAACTCTGTAATAAATATTTATAAAATGGGTATAATATTTTTTTAAAGTCTACATTGAGATAATCATAGTCTTGGCCTAAGGTGGGTCAGATGGGCTTACTTCTAATCCCTATAATTTAATTCTAAGGCAAATTCTACTCGGATAAGGCTAAGGTATATAATCTAACAACTTTATATTAACTAAGAAATATTTTGGTCCTAAGATATCATTTAACCCTAAGAATAAGTAACTAGATCAACCATTATTAACTAAGAAATACTTCAAAGGCCTAATTCTAAACCCATATCTAGCACATTATCGTAAATATACTACAAATTATCCCAATCTATTAAACTTAGCCTACAAGAACACCAAAGAAAGTGCAAAGAAATCCATGAAGTTGGTAAATTTCCCTACTGGGAAGCTTTCGCACGATGCCACATTCTCAAAATGATAATATACTTATCAACATGATAACAACAGTACACATATTGTATTTTTGTGCTTTGCGTAAAAAATTATGTAAAAATTTCATGTGGTTCCCCTTGCGGAATTGCACTTTCAAAACTAAAAAAAATCCCTCCATGCTAAAGAAATATTTACCCTCAAGAATGGGTAATTTCCAAGATTAAAAGGTCTAAATTAACCCACCATTATTTCTAGGGATTTTGGGAAATTATGAGAATTTAACTATGAATTCAGTGAGAACTTACCAAGAAGATTAGAGGACAAATAAGAAATTCAAGTTCAGTAACACCCATAAATCACCTATTAATGTCTCTCCCAAGTTTCCATATATTCAAGGGGTTTTCACTCTTAAAATTGAGTGAAAATAGGATAGGAAGTGGGAAAATTTGACTTTTAATGGCTTCTAGAGATCGCTAAAGTAGGCAGTAGGGATATTAGAGGTCAACACTAAAGCTACCAAGTATCACAAAATTGATACCAACTGATACATGGCAAGATGCTAAAGCAAACAAGCCGACACTAAAATGACTTGCACTTTAGTAGTCATATTGCCACTAAAGTGGCTCACTCAGGCATGTCTAGCCGCTAAAGTTCCTAGCTGGCCATTAAAGCAGCCTCCACTAAGTAACATAAAGGGTTGCTTTAGCAGATGTACTAGCTGAGTGTATTAACTGAAGACTTGGATTTTTTCCAAGTGTCCACAGAACCCTTAAGATTCATTCAGAATCCTCTATGTGTAAACAAACTATGCTAACCCATCAAATTTAATGTATTGGACTCAATGGCATGTTCCCATACGATGACTTTTCTATAAACTGCAGGTCTCCCACTAAAGTGCCATTTTTCTTAATTGTTGGCTAATAGCTCGAAATGAGTTCAAAAACCTTTTGACCTAAATAAAGGTCTACCTAGACTAAAATCGATGTCCTAGAGTTGTCAGAACTGTCAAAACTTGTATACAAGGTTATTTGATTGATGTTTTTTCTAGGTATTCAATTCTGACAAGCAAAGACTTCAAAATAGGCAATTGACTCTTAAAACCAAATGAACTGCCAGTAACTGAACTATTATCTCCATAAAATTAGAAATGACTTAGGGAAGCTATAGGGAGGCTCTATCAAAAAATGAGTAGAAATATAGAAAATGGCTGAGAGGGATATTATAATAACCACTACTAAATCAACTTTCACCTGCAAAAGTAAGGAGTTAGGATGTACCAGAATCCTCAAATAGGTGAGGATATTGGTCTTGCATCTTGCTCTTACTCTCCTAAATATCCTCTTCTACTAGTTAGTGTCTCTAATAAATCTTAACTATTGAAATCTCACTATTGGGCAACCGTCTGACATACCTAGATAATATGAACACAAGCTCCTCTACGAATGTCAACAACTCATCCAACTGAACTGAGTCCTATATGAGCACATGAGATACATCTGGAATATACCACCGTACATAAGTTTCTTTCTCCCAAACCTCATCACACCTTTCATCGATGATACTCAAAGGAATACCCTATCACTAACTCCAAATCTCAAGACATAAAGTTTATGATCTATATAATAAATCTATCTACTTTTAGCTGCCCTCAACCTATCCTAAATTATCCTAAAACTATCAATTGACTCTTGGATCAAGTCAGTACCACATTTTCTAATCTGAGAGGTCTCAAAAAAATCGATCAAAGAATTACATTGCCTACAATTTAAAGCCTCAAAAGATGTCATCTCAGTACTCAAATGGTAGCTATTAGTATATCCAAACTCTACCAAAGCTAAGTGCTACTCCCACTAACCTCAAAAAAGCAAAACATAGGCTCGGATCATATCCTTAAGAATCTGAATAATTTGCTCTAGCTTCCCATAAGTTTGAGGGTGAAAGGTTATGTTAAGATCCACCAGAGTACTCAACTACTCCTTAAAAGCTCTCCAAAATCTAAAATTGAAAATGATGCCTAGTTTAAAATGATAGATAAGGCACATCATAAAAATTACACTATCTCACAACTATAGATAAGTGTTAATCTCTCGATGCAGAAGAATATCTGAATAGGCATGAATATGTTAATTTTGTAAACCCATCCACAATGACCCAAATACCATTGGAACCATAAAGGGTATGATAAGTCCTAAATTTGATGAATTTCTAGCACTTTTTAAGCTTAACTTATCACGATTTCCATTGAATTAATGTTAAATTCAAACTTAATGCTTATTTTTGCAACTAATGGTCGAAAAAAGTAAATGAGCAAGCCGTTTAAGTCAACTAGAGCTCAAATATGAAAAATTCCCATCTTCTGTACATCTACTTTAGATTTGATTTCCATTTGCTCACCATCAGCTCTCCATCTTCTTTCCATTTGCTTTGGATTTACTCAAGGGGATCAAGGGCAAGGTATCATTTTTTTAATATTTAAAAAATATGGATTTCAGGCTTAAATAGGAGTTTTTAGCTTATTTTTATCTTTGAACATTATTGTATTACTCTTAAGTAAATAATACATAAGAGTTATTCCCAAGTGAAATATTAGTACTTTTTATTGAAGATCTATAGCTTGGATTTGCATTCCCTTTATTTCTCATGGATCTTAATAGAAACTTTGGTATATATTAGATTTCTCTCTCTGTGAGTAGTTAATTCTTCATCATGGGGTTATGCATGAATAAGTTGTGATTAGCACATGGGGGTTATTTATTTATCCTCCTAATTAGAAATTTGTTATGGGTTTTGCATTTATTACATGATTTAACTAAGAATTAGGGGTTACAAACCCCAGTTACATTTGAACCTATATCATCCTTGAAAAAGGAGATATAAGAGAGGGAAAATGTAAAAAAATAACTTGAGTTTTTTCATTTAATTGTATCTCCTAGATGTAAGGATGTTATCTTAGGGAATATATTGGTTAAATTGTTGCACTTATGAGGTGTTCAAAAGAACCCATCTGAGAAATTTGGTGTTTTATTGAAAGGTTGACATCAATACCTACAAATCTAGCCTTCCCCTAACTCCTAGATAAATTGGGATATATTTATAATTATACATGCATGAGTTCATACCTACAATTGGATAACTCCAAGGTCTATTTAAACTTATTACACTCTAATTATTTTAAACCTCGAGATAGTATTCTAAAAAAAATAAATTTTCACTATAAAAACAATCTAACTAATCACCCTATTTTACATTTTTGTTTGTTTTATATACACAGTGAGTCAACTCCTAGTTGAATTTTAACACTCTCAAGCTTTGAATTTTGTGTCTTCACTCCCTATGGATTCCACCCCAACCTAAGTTGGGTTATTAAATTTACGATGATCTCTTACACCCATTCAGGAGTGTAATTTGGGAATTATAAAAAATGGCTCCATTATCGGGGAGTGAGACATACTTTTCACTTTTATAATGTTTTATTTTATATTGTTTTTGGTTTTTTGTTCTTTATTTTATGAGGATAATAGTATATAGAATACTATGAGACAACAGGATAATAATGCCAGTACTTTTGATGGGCATATCAGGGATGATGATGTCCTCAAAGATTTGGGTCATGCTAGTGCTATTCGTATTCCACCAGTTGAAGAAAATGGAGAGTTTTATATTAGTACAATGATGATTCATTTGCTTCAAATGAAAGTATTTTTTGGAGGTGAAGCACATAAAGATGACAATCTACACTTAAAGAATTTCATTGATGTGTTTTCTCCATTAGACATATCTACATATCTTGAGAATCAATCCATTTATGTCTTTTCCCATTATCATTGATAGTAGAAGCAGTTTTATGGTTGAGGTTTTTGCCTACAGGATCTTTACATATGGGTTGAGCTCACGGATGCATTCTTTGATAATACTTTTCTCTTTCCAAAATGATTCAACTAAGTGATTAAATCATCAATTTTTGCTAACTTAATGGTGAACAATTATATGAGGCTTTGCAATAATTCAATAATAAGATAGTGCAATTCCAAAATCATGACGTACTAAATAAAATGCTTCTTCAAATCTTCTCTAGGGAATTAGATTATTCCAAAAATATGGTAGCCAAAAATACAATTGGAGGACCTATTATAAAATAATATTATGGAGCTGCAATGGATTTATGAGATCAAGTGATCATGAAAAGTAGAGTTTAGCACAAAAGAGATACTAAGGTAGCCGTGGAGCTCCCTCTGCATCTTTTTTAATCTATGTAAAAAGAAAAAAGGATGAGGAAAGAGATAAGAACATGGATAAAGTAATGACACAACTTGATCTTCTCAATAAGAATATAATGGAGGTGCATCCAAAAACGGTCAACATCATTAATTCTAAGATTGTTCAAACTTATGATGAGGAGGAAGTAGAGTATCTTAAAGAGGAAACCTAGTTTTTGTCAAATAAAATAGGGGATTTCCTCCTTAACTATTAAAGGCAAGGTGGGAATTAATGTTTCAAGAAAAGGGAACATGATAGAGATTGGTGTTAATGAGATCATAGTAGAGACCAAGATTGGAGAGATAAGGATAGGTATATGACAAGTACATACCTCCACATAATAGGGCCAAGGGTTAAGAGTTAAGCCCTGTTGACCTAGAGAAATTTAAAAGTGAGGATGCCATTACTCGTAGCTTGATGCATGTTGAGGGAACTGGTAAGATAATGAGAGAGTTAAAATATGATTTCAGACAACCCAATTAAATGGTCACTTCACATTCAGTCTCTATCAAGCAACTTGAAACTCAAGTGGGTCAAATATCAACTCATCTCAATGCAAGTCCAAAGGGTGGATTGCCTAGTGACATGGTTACTAATCCTAATAATGATGATCAAGTCATGGTCATTCTTACTAGGAGTGGTTGGACTCTTGGGAAAGATGTTTTTGATTTTTATAAAGACCCTAATAAAAGGGAGAGTTATGAACAAACAAATGAAAATAAAAGTGGCTAAAGGAGTCCAATGATGCAGTTCCAAAGAGAAATGAGTTAATTGTTAAAGGTTGAAGTTATTCAAAGAAAAAGGTGAAAGTGAGCAAGCTTCAAAAGCAGTTGATGGTGATGCTCTAAAACTGGATAAAATTTTAGTTATTCCTTATCTTGAATAAAAATTCCTCCCCCATTCTTACAAAGGCGCAAGAATAAATAAGATGATACTAAGTTCAAAAAATTTCTTGCAAAATTTAGCAACCTATCTGTGAACATTCCATTGTAAGAAGCATTATAATATGAAGAACATGGTTTGCAATGAAACAGGTAATGGATGTTGAAACTATAGAGGTGAAAAACAATTGTAGTGCCATAATATCTAGTAAATTGTGACAAAGAAGGAAGACCTAGGTGCATTCATTATTCTTTGCACTATCACGGGGAATAAGTTAGGAAAAGAATTGTGTGATCTTTTGGAAAGTATTAATTTTATGCCACTTTTCTTGTTTCAAAAGTTAGTCTTGGATGTCCCCATACCCAACTCAATGAGGCTTTTAATAGTCGATCCTTCTATCAAGAAGCTTGTAGGAGTGCTATGTAGTATTCTTTTAAAAGTACATCGATTTATCTTTCTAGATGACTTTCTTATCTGGATTTGAGATAGATCACGGGGCCCCATTTATTTTGGGTAGGCAATTCTTGGATACTGGAAGAGCGTTAGTGGATGTTGAATTGGGTGAAATAAAGTTCTGAGTAAATAATGAAGAAATCTCTTTCAATTTATGTAAGTTTATGAAACAACCTAAGGATTGAAAAGTTATTTCAGTGATTGATATGGGTGATGATGAGGTGATAACACCGTAAAAGAGAATCTTTTGAATGACCACTTTGTGGGTACATTACAGAACTTGGAGAGTGAGATTTTTGAAGAAATAAACGAGGTGGTTAATTTGACGATGAGTCTTGGCCCTAATAATAGAAACATTTGTAAGAACATCACTTTGAAAATTGTTCTTGTGGATAATCTATCACCTCGGCAAAAGAAAACTTACAAATCTATCGTAAAAAAATTCACTAGGATTTTTGGGTGGCCTGTAGCGGGCCTAAAAGGCATCATTGCAGGACATTGTTCAAATAAAGCCAAAAATAAGAGGTGGCATGATATTATGATTTTTAACTAAGAGTTCCACATGGGTGGTAATGTGTTCCTTATAAACTATAGGTTGAAACGTTCCACGAAAAATTTTATATGGTGGGCCCATTCATTGTTTTGAATGTGTATTCGAATCAAAAAAATTGTATTAATGGACCGTCAATAGAATAAGTGCATGATTATTAGACAACAATTGAAGTATTACCACATTTGTGGACTCGAAGCGACTACGGTTGAATTGCTTAAATTTAAAAATATGAAATAACAATTAAATGATGTTGTGCCACTAATTTAACTAAGGAAATACTTGGGAGGCAATCCAGGGATTTTTGATCAATGTTTTCTAATGTATTTGATTCTATTTTTAACTTATTGTTTGTAGGTGACAACATAATTCGGGATTTGTAAAGTAAGGTTTGGGGGCTCAAAACTATGCCCTGAACTGCTATTAATTCAAATCTTTACTTTAAATATGGTCACACAAGCTTGTACCTGCACGGACATTGTTGAGCAGTCCAGGCGCATGACTTGTGGTGGACTTGCTGCAGTATTCCAAGCACAATCCAAGCACATACTAAATGGAGAAGGAAACTGCAACACTGCCTGGACCTCTATTGGGCACACTGGAGTGGTTTACGAGCAGAGTAGGAACATTTTGAATGTAGGAAGCCACAAAATAGCTAGGAACAATATGGTTTGACCTGCGTTGAAGTTACTTGAGCAGTCCAAGCACAGGTCCAACAATGGTACACGCATATGGGCAGATTTTTTGAGCCACATAATTTAAGTTTTTCACAAAAATTCTATATCATTTTAAACTCTATATTTCTTATCTCAAGAATGCAAAATCAGATAAATGATTTTGGATTTTATTTCTTTTTTTATTTTTCCCCCTTAAGTAAACTTAGAAGGTATGATCTTTAGTTAAATTTTCTTTTGGATTCTTTTTAAAGTATGAATAGTGATCAGATTCCTTGGTTTCTTTTGGTTTAAATTTAATTCATTTGTGATTATTTTGGAAGAATATGGTTGTTGGGATGAAAATTTTATAATGTGCGCTTATTTTACATGCTCAATTGAAAATTCTTTCTTACACACATTAGTACACCATGTGATCGATGAAATACCCACTTGAAGTTTTCTTGATAAATTGAGTAATGAGTAATCTAGTTGGGTTATTTGGAGTATAAATGGAAAGATTGGTAATGGATTGGTAGATTAAGTTTGCTCACATGTGCCTCTATTTTCTTTTTCCAATCTCATCGTTTGCATGTACACAATGTGTTTGTTTAAATGTAGATAAGAGATAAATGCCTCATATATTTGTAATGGTTCATGTGATCTTTCTTGAGGCATTATGTAATCATTTTTGGAGCATAGTTTTGAGTCCAATTGGTCTTAAATATTGAATAACTGGATGTTTTTGGTGAGTTTGTTGATAAATATCACTTTCATGGCTTTGGTAAGTAAATATGCTCGTCATGGCATTCTCAAGTGAAGTCATACTAACCTGAGATATATGAATGCTTGCCTAGCCCTACTATAGGCTGGGTGACACTATTCTTAAGGAAATAGGGTGATTTGTGTTTTTATTGTTACCATGATTTTTTTATGAGCCAAATGGGTGATATGTGAAGATTTTTCGACAATGTCAAGTTCAAAGAGAGTTGTGACAAATGAGTCTCATGAGTTGTAATGATAAATTCACCTTGCATCCACCTTAATTTTTATTTAGTTTTATTTTCTTTCTTCATATATGAAAATCACAAAATATGTTTTATCATTTTTCTTTTACTTTGGTTTTGGTCTTTTCCTTTTTTATAAGGATGTCTCCAGGGATGACCTTGCCACGGATGCTAAGAAGGGCAAAAATCCTGATAGGGATAAGGCACAAGCTACAATCAAAATAGGAATAGAACCACCCTTTAAAGTGATCCAACAAGGCTCTAAAGTGCAAACCAAGATGATTACTTCTGTAGCGCATTTGCTTAAAGAAGCCTAGTCTAATGAGGCTCATCCTGAGATAGTATGACTACTCACTGACATGGACTACGGCACCTTGTGTGTCACAGGGATTCTTTACCCTCCTATACTCTTTTTCTATTTTCATTTGGTTAACGCAAGGCTTTTTAGGGGACATGGGGAATTCATATTATTCATTTTATGGTTTGTAACTATTGTTTCATTTGACGGAATTAATTTTGTTTATTGTATAGACTTACTCATACTTAATTTTTATGTTTTATATTTATATTATTTATTTACTTTATCCCTCGCTGGGCTTGCACTTTGTTTTTTATTTACTTTAGCCTTTGTAGGGCTTGTTACTCATTATCAACATGGGTTTAGATTGGACCTTATTGGGTTGATTGATAATAATGTCGCATGATGCTATTTTTTTGACTTGAGTTATGTACTTAATATTAATGTGATACCTAATTTGTGTGCATTTCTCTTGCCACATTTTGTATTTACAGGTCCAATATAATCCAAGGATTTTCTTTGAAACTCATTTCTTTCCTAAGGAACGAAATTTTGTTTTCTCTTTCTTTTGATATTTTGTTTTTATTTTAGTGTAGTTTCTTTGTCGAACTGAGAAATAGTTCAGCCATGATAGATGAGAAGGCAACATCCTAACGTGAAGTATCTAGTAATTTGAATTGATTTGGAATAGGAAAAATTTTGAAAACACTTCCGAAATGTCATTGGCAAGGAATGAAATAATTTTAAGAACAATCAAAATATAGTTTCGTTTTGAAAAAGAACAAGGATGTTTATGAGATTTTCTTTTAGTGAAACCATTAAATTCATTTTTGGTTGTTCTTTGCATGGATGACTTTGACTCTGAGTAACTCATAAAACTCAAATTACTCAAATTGGTTGGGAGAATAACCTTTTTCTCTTTGAGTATGATGCCATGTGTAGTGATATTTTGGAATGTTTCTTGTACATACATGTTTTCTAGAACTTCCCCCAAGTGTATTCAAAGAGAAATCAAGGCAATCTTGCTTTGGAGGATCACCTTAGGCCATTTTTGACCCATCACTTAACCAAACTCCCACCTTAACATTGTTCCCTAGTTAACCCTTTTGAGGTTTTTGCCCATTTTTATTTCATTTTGGAATTAACAATGCTAAAACACATAAAACCTTCTAAAAATCATCCTTTTGGCACTTAACCTTCTTTGATTCATCACAAGATTTTGAATAATAAAACATAGGCAAAAGCCTATGTTTGGGTAGGAGGGTTGTGTATTTTGGAGAATAGTTCAAGGGTGGAGTTTGGGGGGAGAAAGTGATATAATAAGATGATCGAAGAAAGGTGTAGGTAAAGATTTCAAAACATATTCTTGTAAGACAAAAGATATGCTTGATTATAAAGTTTTATAGCCTAGCCCATAGAGCATGCAGAGAAATGAGATAAATAAGAAGCTAAGAAGGCCTTAAAGTTAGAAAATCTCTTGAAAAAGTCAAATAAGTGAACAAAGAAAATAGTGGGTTAGATTTGTTTGGCATTTGCTAAACTAAGAGTTAAGGGAAACAAAAATACATTGTATGAAGGTGAATTAGATGGATAGGTTGAAAATTGTAGGGTAGAAGGGGATAAGCGGTTGCTTTGAAGGAGGTATTTAAGTCACTTGATCTATATATATATATTCCTTCCCTTACCTGAACCTTCATCTAAACTCGTAAGACCTTGGTGATTCCAAATTAGTTATGTCTTCATTGGTGGTGAAAATCACAAAGGGCAAGCCTATGGTTTTACTCGTTGTACTTGAATTTACTTGCTAGTGTGAGTTTGAATTCTTTCTTTATTTGAGCTCCATTTCAAATTAAAATGTCTTTTGTGTATGGAGCTAACTCTTGTATGTTACCTACATCGATATATTGGGATAGAAGGTGAAGTATTACTATCGATTTTCGTAAATGGACGAGGTAAGTTACATAGTGAAAATAAAGATGATCTTTTAAGATTTTGTGTCACCTCTTGAGATGCTTTGTTTATTTAAAAGGTTCATTCGATACAAACATGTATCCTTGTTTCATAATTAGTTTCTTATTGAAAATTTTTGGTTTACTTATTTCCATGACATGTTTGGAAAGTCTTTGTAGAGATTTGTTAGCATAGTCCTTTAGTATAGCTTTATTTTGGGTGGATTTGAGTTAAATACCCTATATTTTTTAATTACTCTCAGTTTCTTGAGGACAAGCAATAGTTTATGTTTGGGGAGCTGATAAGTCATCAATTTGACTACTTACTAGGACATTTTAAGCTTAAATTATGATTTTTTTCCATTGTCTTGGATTTAGTATCATGCTTAATTCTCATTTATGTAGGTAAAGGTTGAAAAGGGAAGATGTCCAAAACATTCAAGTCAACGAGAGCTCAAGTGTGAAAGAAAAAAGCCCTTCTTCTTTGCATCTCCTTTGGACCCGCTTTGTATTTGCTCTCCATCTGTTTTTGTTCTGCTCAAGTAGATCAAGAGCAAAGTGGCATTTTTCTAATATTTAACAAATGTCGAATTGGGGCTTAAATAGGATTTTTTAGCTTATTTTTTTTATCTTTGAACATTAATGTGTTACTCTTGAGTGAAGAATACATGAACTGATTCCCTAGTGAAGGATTAGTGCTTTTCATTCATGATTTAAAGCTTTTATTTGCATTTCCATTAATTTTCATGGATAAATTTAATGGAAACTTTGTTATACCTTTACTTTGTCTCTCTATGAGTAGCTAATTCCTTATCTTTGGGTTATGTTTGAATAGATTGTGATTAGTGCATGGGTGTTATTTATCTATCCTCCGAATTAGCTATTTGTTTTAGGTTATGCATTTATTCCATGATTTAACTAAGAATTGGGGATCGTAAACCCCAATTGCCATTTAACCCATATGATACTTGAAAGAGGAGATATGGGTGAGGAATTACTATAACAATAACTTGAATTATTTCATTTAATAACATTTATTAGACATAAGAATTTTATTTGAGATAATAGATTGGTGAAATTGTTACACTTATGAGGTGTTCGAAAGAATTCATTTGTAAAATTTGATGTTTTATTAAATGATTGACATCAATACCTATAAATCTAGCCTACCCGTGACTCCTAGTTGAGTTTGGATAAATTCTCAAGTACCCATGTATGAGTTCACACCAAGAATTGCATAACCCCAAGATCTATTTTGAATTGATTACACTCTAAGTATTTTCAACCTCGAGATAGTATTCTAAAACAAAAGAAATAATCACTTTAAAAACATTCCAACTAATCCCCCCCCCCCATTTAATATTTATGTTTGTTTTATACAAACTATGGGTCAACTGCTACTTGACTTTTAACACTCTTGAACTTTGTATTATGTGTCTTCACTCCTTGTGGATTCGAACCCAACCTAAGTTGGGTTTTTGTATTGACAACAATTACTTAAACCCATTTAAGAGCATAATTTTAGCATCATCAAGGAGCAAGGTAAACCACTAACATAGTTCATGGTAACGCACTCTTATTTGCACTTGGTAATGGGCAACCTCTAAATTAAGCCACATCTCACTTCATGCCACTCCACCAATAATGATGCCTCAAATCTCTATACATCTTAGTTGCACCAGGCTGAATAGAATATATGAAGCTTTGAGCATCATGTAGAATCACATGAATCAAGTATCCAACCCTCGATACACAAATACAACCATCAAATCTCAAGACACCCTCAGAATCTATGGTATCCCTCTTGGATTCACCACTCAACACCTGATCACGAATGAAGCAAAGTCTCATATCCTCAAACAGATGACTCCAAATCTTCTCAAATAGGCAAGACCTCACCTTAATACTTGCAAGAGTCATCCTAGGGACTAAAATATAAAATTGCATTATCAAGTTTTCTGAGGAATGGGTGTACCATGCCAACAGCCTCTGAGAAACTGTTATTAAAGCCATGTTACCCATTCTTGCCGCCTTTCAGCTCAAGGTGTTCACCACCATGTTCACCTTCCCAGATAATACAAAATATAAATGTCACAATCCTTAAGAAACTCTATCCATCTCCACTTCTTTGAAGTAATCTCTCTCTGGTCATAAGATGTTGAAGACTACAATGATCTGTATAGATCTCACAATGTAGGCCATAAAAATGATGCCTCCAAATCTTATGCGTGAAAACTATTGTTGCTAACTCTAGATCTTGAGTGGGTAGTTACACTCGTGCACCTTCAACGGCCTCGATGTATAAGAAATAACTCAACCTTCTACATCAAAACACAGCCAAAACAACACTAGAAGAATCATAATTTATGATGAATCCCTCACCCTAAATAGGAAAAGCCAATATAGGAGTTGAAGTAAGATATCCCTTGATCTTCCCAACGATCAACTCACACTCCTTGGAACACTATAAAGGAACCTCCTTTTGAGTGAATCAGGTCATCGGCGATGCAATATTAGGAAAAACGCTTAATGAATCGCCTGTAGTAATTGGCCAAACCAATGAAGCTATAAACAATAGATGGAGATGTAGGCCTGGCATAATCATGAATAGCCTCAATCTTCACTAGGTCTACCATAATCCCATCCTTAGAAACCATATGTCCAAGGAATGTTACCAACTTAATCCAGAACTAACACATACAAGAATTTTGAAAAAATCCTATGATCTCTTAAAGTATAAAGCATAATCTTAAATGCTTCATAAGCTCCCTGTACTCCTCGAATGCACAAAGATATTATCGATGAACACAATCACGATGAAATCTAGATAAGGCCTGCAAAAATGATTCATCAGATCCATGAATGTTCTTGGGGCATTAATCAACCCAAAAGAGATCAGCGAGAACTCATAATGGCGATAACGAGCCCTAAATTCAACCTTTGTGATATCCTAAGCCCGAATGCTCAACATATGTTAATAAGAACTAAAGTCAATCTTAGATAACACTGTTGCTCCCAAAAGCTGGTCAAATAATTCATTATTACAAGGCATAGGATACTGGTTCTTCACCATCACCTTATTAAGTAGCCTATAATCAATACACATACGTAAGGAACAATTTTTCTTATTTACAAATGAGATAGAATCACCCCAAAGTGACATACTCAATTTAATAAAAACCTTTCCCAGAAGATCCTGAAGTTGAAACTTCAGATCCTTAAGCACGGTAGGAGCCAAATGATATAGAGCCATAGAAATAGGTCAAGTGCCTAACTTAAGATGATTAATAAACTTTCTATGGAGCTCAGCTGGAAGATTATGTATATCAGTAGAAAAAACATCAAGAATCTTATGAACTATAAAAATAGAGTCAAGTGACAGACTCTCCATGCTAGCGTCAAGAATATAAGTGTGATAAGAATCTCAAACCTTTAAAATAATTCTCCTAGCCCAAATATAAGAAATAATCCCCATAGACTTGTGTGTAATAGACCCCTGCCACATAATCGGGGGTATGCTAATCATGACTAAGATAAAGGTATTGGAATAACAATCCAAGATCGTGTAATAGCAGGATAACCAATCTATTCCTATAATCACATCAAAATCCACCATGTCTAACATAATAAGATCAACTTAAGTATCAAACTCCAAAATAATCATAATACAAGATCAATAAACTCGATCCACTACTAAATAATCACCCATGGCAGTAGATACACACAACAACACACAAAAAGAATTCCAAGGTAACTCTAATCACAAAGCATAATTAGCAAACATATTAGAATAAGTGGATCCCAAATCAAATAGAGCAAATGCTAGATAATGGTGCACTAAAATAATATTTGTAATAATAACATCTGAAGACTTAGCCTCAGGGATAGAAGGTACAATATAAAACTGACCACGCCTACCACCTAGTTGGGATTTTATCCAATCGCTTATCCTAACTACTCAAGAAACTCCAAGAGCACCCTGGGGTCAACCACGATGACCATACATACCACCTCTAGCTGGGGAAGAATTTCCCTAATCAATAAAACACTCCGAGAAGAAGGAACCATTACTCTATGTTAAGGCACTCTCTCAAGAAATGTCAAAAGTCCCCATAAAAATAACATGGCATAAATGCAGTATAAAAATAAAAAGAACTGGCTCATCGAGAATAACCACCACGACTATAATAACTAGGAGATGAACCCCTCATAGGCTTACCACTACTTTGTTAAGGTAATCAGTATAACATTACTGACCTATATCAATGATCTAAAGTGTAGCATAGATGCACCTACTAGACTATCTTCGATGCGGATAAGGCTAATGGAAAAATACCTTCCCTGAGAAACACTACCTCTGAACCATGAGCCACTATAGCTTCTATTAAACTACTCTAATATGGAAACCTCTTATTGCTGCCTCCTTAGGCCTTACAATACATTTCCTTCATAGCATGTTCATGATTAAAAACCTTAGTCGAAGATCTACTTGCTACTGCAAAACTTTAAATATCCATGTTGAGAGGAAGTCTCAATCCTCAAAGAAAATATCAAACTCACTCTTACTCGATTGTTAAAATAGATATAGCATATTAGAAAACTTATGAAATAAAGCATCATACTCCACAGTAATCATAGACCCCTGCACCAACCTTTAGAACTTATCTCTCAGATGATCCCAAAGACTGTGAGGCATATATTTCTTTAAGAAGACCTTAGAGAACTAAGTCCTTATCAATGTGGGTGATTCTGCTGCATGGAATTAAGATGACCCTTCCATCAATATTGATCCATTAAATCCAATAATAAAGTATTATAATCCAGATAGCGAGTCTAAATTAGACCCAAATAATAAAGACAATCCTCATAAGCAACTAAGAATTCATATGCATTCTCGCCTGGTGCACTTGAAAACCTAGGCATAGTCAATGTCAAAAATATACCCAGCATTTTTTGCTCCTAAATAGACATAGCAGGTTGAGAAACAACCATCTAAGAAACTACCAGTGCAAGAAGGACCTTAACTTAGAGATTCATAGCTATAGGTTGTGCCCCCACCTCAGTACCAATCAAATCCATAGATTGTGTGCCATCAGACGATGCACCACCAACTAATCCCAAGATTTAAACCATTTTATCCCTCAAAAATGAAAAAGTAAAAACCCCGAAAGAGGATGGGATGGCGTTTTCCCCATTACTAGTTGGGGTAGAAAACTCTCAAACGCAGGAAAAATAATAAGGTTTGATGAAGGACCCCATATCCTTGATCCTGCCTGAGGCTACATCTCTCGGCTTTCCTTAACCTCTAGGTCATCACAAACTATAAGAGGATCCCATGTTCTAGAGTTAGAATTCTAATCTTATGTAGCAGCAGCACATATCGTAGCCAAATGTGAAAGAGTGAAACCAAGAAAATCTTTATAAACCAACTCATACTCTTAGCATGAAATAAGAGAAAAAAGTAAAGATACCCTTATAAGATCCTACAACCTCTCAAAAATAAGAAACAAATGTCATCATTTTGATCCATGGGACTCTACTCAAAACTTGCTCTTATACCAAAAATATTATTGAGCCAAGCATTCTGGTGCCAATTTGTTACGACTTGATTAATGAGTAATGATGGAACCTTCATTATCCCACCAGTTGGTAAACAAACTACTAGCTCGGAGCTAGATAAAATGGGCTAATTTTGTAGAAAATGGCATAAATGTCAAAAATATGCAAATAAAAGCATATAAGCAATAAATCAAGGATTGATACATAAATATGAAAGGTAAATAAGATGAAAAAAATATCCCACGACCTAGTAGTGTCAGTATAAGATCCACTACAAAAAGAAATATGAGTACCAATCTAGTTAAATAGACATTAACTTTAAATGATGAAATACTAAGCAATAGATGAAGAAGGAAAAAGGGAACTCCTACAGTAAGAGCTCATCCCATCTCCGAACTCTAGGCACATGATCTCAGAAGCAATGGCAGCAACTAGTACACAGATCAACACCAAAAGGGTTACATAAGTATAATATGAATACCAAAACCATGGGTACTCAGTAGGAATAATTTACCGACTAAGCTAAATCATAATATAAAAATACTAATAATGTAAGATAAATATATTAAGTCAAGGTAGATAGGCAAACCTAGAATAATGCTCCAAATATTGTAATTAAATAACTTTAAAAAACATGATATGAAATAAAACATAACTAACACTATAAAACTGTCCCTCATAAGCCAGTAACTGCACAAAAGTAAATAACTCGATGCGGGCCTTTATAAGCTTGGAGGGTGTAAGTCAAGAGAAGAAGTAACTAAAAATATCAAAGCCATAATAGCGAATCCATCCATAATATAAATACCATGAAAAACCCCTAAATTCAAAATTAAAACTAAAACTAAAATTATAACTCATCGGACTTAAACAGAAACTCACGAATCAAAAATAGCCAAACTTGAACCAAAAGTAGCATCAATTAAAAAGTACCAATATAGCACAAGTATTAGGTATTTAGTATCTTCAAACTCCACTATAAACATTTAAAAAATGAGGGTGCGGGAGTATAACATATTTATGATATCTACTAGGAGCTAATGATATGCTTTGCCTAAGATGGGCTGGAGGAGCCCACTCCTAGTCCCCTAAATTCTATTCTAAGGTAAATTCTACCCAAACTATGGTAAGGTATTATAAAGCCCTGCGTGTTTGGTCCTAGGATATTTCCAAGAATTTTGTGCTCACTACCCTGGTTATGACTTGGCCCTATAAGTCGTAGAGTGTCCTAACGAGTTATTAGAATGAGTCATAACCAAATCAAGAAGTTTGTGGCTAGATTATTATATGATTATGAGTGTCTCACTAAGATCCATATGGATATGTTATGAGTCATTAGGTGTATTCATAGGGTGTCTAGTGTATACCGTAATTTGGGTTCTGTGTTGACTACAACTGACCCTCTGAGTAGTAGGGTCCCATTATAATTCCTATGGCTGAGTCATAAGGTAAATAATGTAGGGTGCCTTGGTTTTAATTCCTTGGTTATGACTCATGGTGATGATTCTTAAGGAGTGTCTACGAGTCAGGGGTTGACCCGTAGTCCAAGGCTTTCTGGATATTTCCCCTCTTAACCAAATTGAAACCCACATTTTATAATCTCTTTAAGGTGTCACTAGCACTCAAAAACTAATCCAAGTAACTTCCAAAAAATTCCAAAAGGCTCTCTGAATTCCCTCAAGAAAGTCAACCTAGGGTTTCATCAAGTTGGTCATCTAAGGGATGTAGAGTAAAATTATCTCCATGAAACTTGGTATTTCTGGCGTTTGAATCTTACCTTAAACTTATTATTTATATTGTATGAAATCTCATGGTTATTTTCATGATTTAAAAGTAAGGATTTAGATATGAATGGTCAATTAATAGTTTTCCCATGGTTTTATTATACATTACTCATGTTTTAAATATTGTT
>NC_061121.1:154089739-154142917 GCF_002878395.1 Capsicum annuum | reverse complement strand
ATTAGTGATCTAAAGTGTAGCATGAATGGGCCTACTAGACTAACTTCGATGCGGATAAGGCTAATGCAAAGATACCTTTCCTGAGAAACACTACCTTAGGACCATGAGCCACTATAGCTTATATTAAACCACTTTAATATCGTAACCTCTTATTGTCAACTCCTTAGTCCTTACAGTACATCTTCTCCATAACCTGTGGATGATTAGAAACCTTAGCCGAAGATCTACTTGCAATAATAAAACTTTAAGTATCCATTTTGAGAGGAAGTCTCAATCCCTGAAGAAAATGTCAAACTCACTCATACTCAATTGTCAAAATAGATATAGTATGCCTAGACAACTCATGAAATCAAGCATCATACTCCACAATAGTCATAGAGCCCTGCTCCAATATGGAGAACTTATCTCTTTGATGATCCTAAAGACTGGAAGGCATATACTTCTCTAAGAAGACCTTAGAGAATGGAGTCCTTATCAATGTGGGTAATTCAGCTGGCCTGGGATTAAGCCACCAATGTTGATCCATCAAATCCAACTTCAAAGTAGTATAATCCATATTGCGGTCCTAAATTAGACCCAAATAATAAAGTTTATCCTTATAAGCAAAGAAGAATTCATATACTTCCTCACCTGGTGCACTTGAAAACCTAGGCATAATCAATGTCAAAAATATACCCATCATTTTCTGCTTCTAAATAGAAATAGCAGGTTGAGCAGCCACCAACTGAGAAACTACCAGCTAAGAAACTACCAGTGCAGGAAGACCTTAACTTTGAGAGTTGTAGCTATAGGTTGTTCCCCTATCTCAGTACCAATAAAATTTATACAATGTGTTCCATCAAATGATGCACTACTAACTAATTCCAAGATTTAAATCATTGCATCCCTGAGAAATATAAAAGAAATAAACATCGAAAGAGGCTGGGTTGGCCCCTTCCCCACCAGTAGTTGGGGTGGAAGAATCTCCAACTCAATCAAACTAGTAAGGTCCAGTGAAGGACCCCTATCCTTGACCCTGGCTTAGGCAACATCTTTAGGCTTTCCTTGACCTATAGGTCATTACATACTATGTTAGGATCCCAAGTTCTAGACTCAGCATCCTAATCTCATATAGTATTAGCACATGTCATAGCCAACTATGAAAGAGTGAAACCAATAAAATCTATAAAAACCAACTCATACTCTTAGCATGAAATAAGAGAAAGAATTTAAGATCCCCTAATAAGATCGTACAACCTCTAAAAGATAAGAAATAAATGTCATCATCTTGATCCATGAGACTCTACTCGCAACTTGCTCTTGTACCAACAATATTGGTGAACCAAGCACTTTGATGGCAATTTTTCATGACCTGATTCATGAGTAATGATGGCACCTATATTATCCCAGCAGTAGGTAAGCCAAACTATTAGCTTAGAGCTAAATGAAATAGGCTAATTTTATGGAAAATGGCATATATGTCAAAAATATGCAAATAAAAGATTATTAACAATAAATCAAGGATTGATACATAAATATGAAAGATAAATAAGATAAAGAAAATATCTCACCACCTAGTAGTGTCGGTACAACAGCCACTACCAAAAGAAATATAAGTACCAATATAGTTAAATAGACATCAACTTTAAATAATGAAAGACTAAGCAATAGATGAAGAAAGATAAAGGAAAACTCCTATAATAAGAGCTCATCCCATCTCCGAACTCAAGGCAGCATGATCTCAGTAGTAATGGTAGCAATTAGTACATAGATTAGGACCAAAAAGTTACATAAGTATAATATGAGTACCAAAACCATGGGTACTCCGTAGGAATCATTGACCAACTAAGCTAAATCATAATATAAAAATACTAATAAAGTAAGATAAATATATTAAGTCAAGGTAGACAGAAAAACCTGGAATAATACTCCAAATTTTATAATTAAATAACCTGAAAAAATATAATACGAAATAAAATATAACTAACATGATGAAACTATCCCTTATAAGCCAGTAAGTGCAGAAAAATAAATAACTTAATGCGGGCCTCTATAAGCTCGGAGGGTGTAACGCAAGAGAAGAAGTAACTATAAATCTCAAAGCGATAATTGTGAATTCATCCATAACATAAATATAATGAAAAACCATTAAATTTAAAATTAAAACTAAAACTAAATTATAACTCATCGGACTTAAACAGAAACTCACAGATCAAAAATAGCCAAACTTGAACCAAAAGTAGCAGCAATTAAAAAGTACCAATCTAGCACAAGTATTAGGTATTTAGTATCTTCAAACTCTACTATAAACATTTAAAAAATCAGGGTGTGAGAGTATAACATGTTTATGATATCTACTACGAGCTAATGATAGGCTTAGACTAAGATGGGCTGGAGGAGCCCACTCCTAATCCCCTAAATTCTATTCTAAGGCAAATTCTACCAAAACTAGGCTAAGTTATTATAACGCCCCAGGTGTTTGGTCCTTGGAAATTTCTAGGAATTTTGTGCTCACTACCCTTGTTATGACGAGACCTTATAAGTCGTAGGGCATCCTAATGAGTTATTAGGATGAGTTGTAACCAAATTACTAAGTTTGTGGATAGATTATGCTATGATTATGAGTGTCTCACTAAGAGCCATATGGATATGTTATGAGTCATTAGGTGTATTCGTAGGGTGTCTAGTGTATACCCTAATTTAGGTTCTGTGTTGACTACAACTGGACCCTCTGAGTCATATGGTCCTATTGTAATTCCTATGGCTGAGTCATAAGGTAAACATGGTAGCGTTCCTTGGTTTTACTTCCTTGGTAATGACTCATTATGATGATTCTTAAGGAGTGTCTTCGATTCAAGGGTTAACCCATAGTCAAAGGCATTTTGGATATTTCCCCTCTAAACCAAATTGAAACCTACATTTTATAATCACTTTAGGGTGTCATTACAACTCAAAAACTAATCCATGTAAATTCTCAAACACTTCAAAAGGCTCTCTTAATCCCCTCAAATAAGTCAAGATAGAGTTTCATCAAGCTAGTCATCTAAGGGCTCTAGAGTTAAATTCTCTCTATGAAACTTGAAATTTCAGGCGTGTAAATGTACCCTTAAAATTATTATCTCTATTGCATGAAAGATCATGGTTATTTGTGTGATTTAAAAGTAAGTGTTTTGATATGAATGGTCAATTAATTATTTTCCCATAGTTTTATTATACATTATTCATGTTTTATATATTGTTTTGAACTTGTGGGTACATGGGTATGATTAATGAATTTGGGAATTAAGATTTTCCATAAACATGTGACTTTTGAAGTGATTATGGTCCCAAACCCATAATGTGAAATTTCTATTAGTTATGAGAAATATGAGAATTTAACTATTCTTGAACTACTTAATTATGATGATAAATTGAACTTTGTGGGTTGGTGCTTTCAAAAGCTATTGCATAATTGAACCAAGAGGGATTGTGAATTCTCCATGTAATGAAAATTGTTTTTGCATGTTAATGTTATGTTGTAAGTTGTTAGTATAATGATACCAATAATGTATAGTTAAATGTGTATTGTGGTTCAGTGAATGGGATTGTGTGATCATTGTATTAATTGGTTTTAAATAGGGTTGTGTATCTGAGTCATGAAACTTAAGGTCCGAGAGACCATCACTGGAAACCACGATTATTAATGCGGGGGTGTATATGACTGGGTGGTTTTAGTCCCTCTTATTATTATTCTCCTATGATTGGGAGGTTCGAGCCCCCCACATCTTATTAAGTGATTTAGTGCTCGTGTTACCTTAATATGCAGAGAGGTTTTAGTCCTCCATAGTGCATATGTATAACCTCCAATTTAATCTATCACAGGCACTAGGGCCCTACTAAATAGTGGAGAGTTTAGCCCATATAGCCCATGGATGCCGTTTATGTTATGATGGTTGAGCTACACAATCCAGACTAAGGTTTTAAAATATATGTTAAGCCTTTTTTCCTACCCCAACATGCATTATATGTATATGTATATGCATTGGATGACTTGCATAGATATCTTGAATGATTTTGAAATGTTGATCATGTCATTATGTTATCCCGTATCCTTAAGTTACATACTAGCACTCCAACTGCTAACTATCTTTGGACACTTTATCCCCACCCAATGCAAGAACTAGGCATACTTCCACTTCTCCAGCTCAATGATTAGGATTCGGGATCAGTACATGAGTTGACATTAAAGTTGTGAGCTCCCATACATTGAAAGACTAGATGTCATGTTTTGGTCTCTTATACTTCTGAATATTTAGACTTGTTTTTGTTAATAGTTGGGGGAATATCCTGATTCTTTATTGATACTTAGTTTTACTTTTTATTTAGAAGGCATTGTTGTGCTTTAGGGTGGTGTTGGTTGGTCATTTCGGTTAGTTTACCAGATATTGATCATAAAATATTATTTATTCTTGATTTTTGTCTTGGTATATGTTCGAATTTGATCCAAAAATTGGGAATATTATTTTCACTTGGTTAGGTGCAGGGGGTGATCTCCGGTCCATGTGGGATTTGAGAGACCCACCATGGAACCAGGCCCTGGTTTCGGTCTTGACCAAGATGGTATCAAAGCATATGTTTTGTGTCATTCGTTTTCCAACAAATTTTAGTCAAGTAGAGTCTTATTTATGGGTGTATAGCATGCAAGACTTATAAGAGAGAGGCTAAATGACATTTGGAAATATTTCTCTTTCTTATTGTTTTATTTTCAAGCTATAGAGTCTAAGGTCTTGAATCTCTCTAACCCTTATTCGTTTGCCTTTCACATCATGCCTCCAAGAATATCTAATAATCATTGAACCTCTTCTGTCCTATTTGAGGACAATGTGGATGGAGCTCATCCTACTCCAGGAGTTTAGACCCGGTCTTGGGTTGCTATTTTGATTGTCTTAATAGAGCTCTACTATTTCCTCACATCAATTCTCATGAACCCTAGGATGGTTTGTCTAATGCTGAGTATTGCCAGTTGATCCACATTCTTACTCAGTTGGTGGCCTCTTAAACTGATTGAGTTACTTCTCTTTCTCCTTCCTCTGAGGCCACTAGAGTTAGCCAATTCATGAGATTAAAACCTTCTATTTTCACTAGCTCTAAGGCTGGGGAAGATCCTCATTATTTTATTGATGAGATGGAAAAAATCTTCCATGTGATGTATGCTATTGAGGTGGAGGGTGTAGAATTTATTGCTTATCAGCTGAAGGATATAGCATACCAATGGTATAAAGACTGGGAGCTTTTTAGGGCGATAATGTCGAGTTCACTTTATGGGATAGTTTCTCTAATACTTTTCTATACTTCTTCTTTCCTCAAGAGTTGAGGGAAGCAAAAGTTTATAAGTTTGTGTACCTGAAGCACGAAAATATGTCAATCAAGCAGTATGCCTTGAATTTCTATCAGTTATGTCAGTACGCTCCATGGTTAGTGACTAGCATGAGGGATAGGATTAGGAAGTTTGCTTCTGGGTTGTCTCGAGACTTGATTCTCAAAAGTAAGGCTGCCTTGGCTAACAAGGATATGGGTTTTTCTCATCTTGTTATTTATATGCAGCTAGTTGAGAAATAGAAGAAAAAGCAGGCTAAAATTTAGGAGAACCAGATTAGAAGTTTTGCTACTCGGACCAGGGTGGAAGCCAGTAGCAAAATGGTAGAGATGGAGGAAATATTCCCAGAAGAAGTGGGGTAACTCTAGTTCCTACTTTACGGCTAGTACTCCCTACCTAAAGCCATTGGTTGATTGTCATATATATAGTGGTGATGGTTTTAGGGTGTAGGGTTCCTAGTCTTAGGTTAGAGGGGCTCAGTCAATTGTATCATATCCTCTTTAAAGATTGTGCAGTTAGGTGCAATATGCTGTTTGCGATGATAGGAGGAATAAGTGTTATAAAGATAGTTAAATTAGTCATATGTAGAGATATTTTCCTTTTAGGGTTGCTTCTGGGGAAAATAAGATTCTTGTTGCTACTGCATCAACTCCTGCACCAAAGGATGATACTTCTACTACTGGCTCTTGCACTAGTCAAAACCATCTTTATGCTCTCACTACCCATCAAGAGTCTGAGGCATCCCTTAACGTCGTTATTGGTATGTTGAAACTTTTTTCTTATGATGTGTATTGCTTGCTTGATTTGGGTTCCACTAACTCTTATGTAACCCTATTTGTGGTTGTGTATTTTTGTTTTCGTCCTGCATGTATTATGGATCTTTTTTCTATTTCTACCCCGGTAGGTGACTCTATGGTTTCTAGAAAAGTCTATAGGATTTGTGTGTTGTTTGTTGGTGGTAGAAAAACTCTGGTAGATCTTATTGAGTTAGATATAGTTTATTTTCAGGTCATACTGGGGATGGATTAGTTGCATTCGTGAAATGCTTCTTTATATTGTCGAAGTCGTAAGGTCGTCTTTAATTTTCCTGATGAACAAGTTATTAAATGGGGAGGTAGTTTCCTAGTTCCTAAGAAAAGGTTCATATCATATCTTAGAGCATAGAAATTAATTTCTAAGGGTTTTATCTATCATTTGGCCTGGTTAAAGACTCTACCTCAGAGGGTCATCCCTTACATTTTGTCCTTGTGGTAAATGAATTTCTTGAAGTCTTCCCTAATGATCTTCCTGTTGCTCCTCCTGATAGGGTGATTTATTTTGTGATTGATCTTATTTTTGACACACTTCCTATCTTTATACCTCCATATAGAATGGCTCCAGCTGAGTTGAAGGAAATTAAGAAGCAGTTAAAGGATCTTTTAGACAAGGGTTTTATCTATCTTAGTGTATCCCCATGGGGTGCACCTATTTTGTTCATACATACGAAGGATGGTTCCATTCGAATGTGTATTGATAATCGATAATTGAATAAGGTGAAGATAAAGAATAACTATCCATTTTTGAGGATTGATGATCACTTTGATCAACTTTAGAGTGCTAAATTATTCTCAAAGATTAATCTTTGGTCCAGGTACCATCAGTTAAAATTAGGGAGATGAATATCCCTAAGATTGTTTTTCGTATCTGGTACGGATATTTTTAGTTCTTGGTAATGTCCTTTGGCTTGACCAACACTCCACAGCATTTATGGATCTCATGAATCGGGTTTTTCATTATTTCTAGGCTTATTTTTTATTGACTTTCTTAATGATATTTTGATCTATTCGAAGAGTGAGGAAGATCATACCTATCACTTCCACCTTGTGTTGCAGAACCTAAAGAATCAGTGTTAGCTTACTAAGTTTGCTAAGTGTGAGTTCTGGTTAAATGTTCTGATGAATCTGGGAAATATTGTTTTTAATGGTGGATACACAAAAGTTTGCAATGGTTAAGAAGTGGCCTAGACTCATGACTCATACCGATAATCAGAGTTTCTTTGGTTTAGACGATTATTATAGAAGGTTTGTGGAGATTTTCTCTTCCATTGCTTCCCCTTTAACCTATTTGACTTAAAAGAAGGTAATGTTTTTGTTGTTGGATGCTTGTGAAGGCAGTTTCAAAAATTTAAAGGATAAGTTGACTTCGGCTCTAATCTTTACCATACCTAAAGGTACCAATGGTTTTGTTGTCTATTGTGATGTATCTCAGGTGGAACTTGGTTGAGTATTAATGCATCATGACCAGGTGGTTGCTTATGCTTCTAGATAATTGAAATTTCATGAGAATAAATATTTGACCCATGATTTGGAATTTCTATCTTTGATTTTTTTCATTAAAGATTTTGAGACATTATTTGTATGGGGTTTATGTTTATATTTATTCTAATCATAAGATCCTGTAGTACTTATTCACTAAAAAGGAGCTAAATCTCAAGTAGAGGAGGTGGCTTATGCTGCTCAAGGGTTTTGACATGAGTCTTCATTACCACCCAGGTAAAGTTAACGTAGTTGCTGATGCTCTTAGTAGGTTATCTAAAAGAAACTTATCTCATGTAGATAGGGAGAAGCGGGAATGATGATGGACATTCACCGTTTAGCTAATCTTTGAGTTAGCATCTTAGACTCTAAGAATGGTGGTGTATTTGTGCAAAAGGTGGCACAGTCATGCCTTGGTTCTGAAGTAAATGAGAAGCAAGTGTTGTATCCTATCTTGATGAAAATCAAGAATAATGTACGCTAGTAGAACATGGTGGTTTTTGAGATTGGCGAAGATGGTATCTTGAGGTTCAACGGGAGGTTGTGTGTTCCTGACATTGATAGGTTACGAGTTAGGACTTTTGTCAAGGACCATGAGTCATGGTATATGGTTCATCCTAGGTCAACTAAGATGTATCATAATCTTAGGAGATTTATTGGTTGAATAATATGAGGAGGGATGTGGCAAATTTTGTGGCTAAGAGCATGGTGTGTCATCATGTTAAAGTGGAACACTTGAGGCCTGAAGGGTTATTTTAAGAGATCCAGCTTCCAGTGAGGAAATGTTAGATAATTAATAAGGATTTTGCTACTGGTATTCTGCGGTCTCGCCAGTAGTTTAATTTGATATGGGTAATCATAGATATGATGACTAAGTCTGCTCACTTCTTGCTAGTGAGGACTAATTTCACTTTTGAAGACTATGCTAAGTTGTTCATCGAGGATACCATTAAGTTGCATAGTTCTCAACTTTCCATTATTTATGATCAGAGTACTCATTTCTCATCTCACTTTTAGAGGTCATTTTAGAGGGGTTTGGGGACTAAGGTGACCCTTAGCATCATTTTCCACCCACAGACAGATGGACTAATAAAAAGGATAATTCAGGTTTTGGAAGATATTTTTTTGGCTTGTATAATATACTATGGTGGTAGTTGAGTTGACCACTTTTCATTCATTAAATTTGCTTACAACAACTTTTACTCTAGCATCGTCATGACTCCTTCTGAGGCATTGTACAATAAGAGATATAGATATTCCATAGTGTGGTTTGAAGTTTGTAAGGTTGAGATGTTTGGCCCAAATTGGTTCACCAAGTGATGGAAAAGGGAGTTATGCAGTTTAGAACAATAGGAGGCTTAGCCCCCATTATGTCGATCTATATTTGGTCTTAAAAAGAATTGGTAATGTTGATTATGAATTACAGTTGCCTTCTAATTTAGACTTCATTCACCTGGTATTTCATGTGTTGACGTTGAGAAAGTGTGTGTGTGTTATCCTTCGATAGTTGTTCCTTTGGAAAAGGTGGGTATTTTGGATTCCCTATCATATGAGGAAGTTTCGATAGAAATTTTTTATCGTTATGTACATCGGTGGTGGACTAAAGACATGGCTACAGTAAAGGTTCTTTGGAAAAAACAAAAGTTTAGAGAAGCTAATTGGGAAGCAAAGGAGGACATGAAATCCAAGTACCTATTCTTTTTTCCCATTCTGAATGATCACACATATGTTATGTGTATTCCTTAACATCTTTATTTTCTGAATTTGTTAAAGAAAAGAGTGATTTCTTTGACATCATTGTTTTTTGTCTTTGCTATGGGTAAGATTAGGGGTATGTGGAGTCAAAATGTGCTATCCAATTCCTTTTCCTATCATTCGAGAACTAATGATCCTAAGGAGGGGGAGTATGAAATGCCCTGGGTTTTTGGTCCTTGGAAATTTCCTGGAGTTTTCTACACACTGCCCTATTTATGACTAGACCCTATAAGTCATAGGGTATCCTTAGGAGTTGATGGGATGACTCATAACAAAACAAGTATGTTTATCGCTAGATACTACTCTTAGTACGAGTGAATCACTAAGATCCATAAGGAAATGTTATGAGTTGTCAGGTGTAATCGTAGGGTGTCCAATGTCTGCACTAATTTGGGTTCTATGTTTACTATGATTGGACCCTATGAGTCGTAGGGTCCCATTATAATTCCTATGGCTGAGTAGTAAGGTCAACAGTATTGGGTGCCTTGATGGTATTTCCTTGGTTACGACTCATGGTAACAAGTTGTAATGAGTGGCTACGAGTCAAGGGTTGACCCGTAGTCAATGGCGACACTATTTCAGCTTTTAAGTTAAGGGCATTCTGGATATTTCCCCTCTTAACCAAATTGAAACTTACATCTTATAATCTCTGCAAGGTGTCATTGGCACTCAAAAATTATTCCAAGTAACTTCTCGAACACTCCAAAAGGCTCTCTGAATTCCCTTAAGCAAGTAGAGCTAGGTTTCTATCAAGTTAGTCATCTAAGGTCTCTAGAGTTAAATTCTCTCCGTGAAACTTAATATTTCAAGCATGTGACTCTACCCTTAAACTTAATATCTCTGTTGCATAAAAGTTCATGGTTATAACGTTATTTATGAGAAAGGGTTTTGACATGAATGGTCAATTAATTATTTTCCCATGGTTTTATTGTACATTACTCATGTATGTAATATGGTTTTAACTTATGGGTGTATGGGTAAGTTGAATGAACTAGGGAATTGTGATTTTTCCAAACTTATGACTTTTGAAATTATTATGGTCCCAACCACATAATGTGAAGTTATTTTTAGTTATGAGAAATATGGGAATTTATTCTTGAGCTATTACATTATCATGTTAAATTGAACCTTGTGAGTTGGCCTTTTCAAAAGCTGTTGATAATTTGACCAAAGGGGTTGTTAATTCCACAAGTAATGAAATTGTTTTGGCTTGTTGATGTTACCTTACAAGTGTAGTTGGTGTGACAATACCAATAATGTATGCCTAACTATGTATTTTTCTTAAATGAATGGGATTGTGTGATAATTGTTTTAATTGGGCTTTAAATAGGTTTGTGTAGCTGATTCATGAAAGTTGAGATCCGAGAGACCATCACTGGAAATCGCAGTCACCGATACAGGGGTCTATATGACCTGGTGGTTTGAGCCCCCCTTATTATTATTATTATTATTATCCACATATAATTGGGAGGTTCGAGTCCCCTATATCATTTTACATGATTTGGTGCTCGTGTCACCTTAATATGTGGGGAGGTTCGAGTCTCCTATATTGCCTATGTATACCCTCTGGTTCGTGCAACCACACGCACTGGGGCCTTACAAGTTGGGGAAGACTTGTGTCCATATAGACTTTTGATGCCTTGTATGTTATGATGGTTGAGCTACATAATACAAAACTAAGGCTTTGAAATAATGTAAAGCTTTGTTCCTTACACCAGCATACGTTATACATATATGTATATGCATTGGATGATGTGCATGGATAGCTTGATTGATTTTGAACTGTTCATCATGGCTTTATGTTATTCTGTATCCCTGAGTTACATGAGAGCGCTCCAACTGCTAATCGTATTCAGACATTGTATCCCCATGGGATGTAGGAATTGGCCAGACTTCTACTTCTCCTGTTCAGTTATTAGGATACGGGATAACCACATAAGTTAACAATTAAGTAGTGAGCTTTCATACATTGGAAGATAATATTTCATGTTTCGATCGCTGATACTTCAGACTATTTAGACTTGTTATTGGATATAGTCGAGGGCATCACACAACGCTTTATTGATGCTCAGTTTTGGTTCTTATTTAGAAGGTTTTCTTTGATTACTATGGACTTGGGTAGTGTTTGTCGCTTATTTCGGCTGAGTTATTTGATATTTATCATAAAAATATTATTTATTCTTTATTCTATCTTATTATATGTTTGGAATTCTTTTAAAAATTGGGAATGTTGCATACACTTGGTTAGGTGCAGGGGTTGATCTCTGGTCCATGTGGTACTTGAGATACCCATCACGGCCAGGCCCTAGTACAGGCTGTGATAGGTATCCATTTTCACTACTATATATTGACAAAGCCATCTTTAAATCATAAGATACCAATTGACTTTAAGAATAAGTAACTAAGTCAACCATGCTTAAATTACAATTCCTAAATTGACTAAGACATTCAAATTACACTAAATATAATTCCAAGACCTAATCCCTAATCCATATGTAGAATATTATCATAATTATCCTACAAATTATCCCAATCTATGATAAAGGTGAATCTAGTCTATCTGGATTCCAAAGAAAGCCCAAATAAATACACTAAGTTGGTGAATTTCCCTTATGATAAGCTTCCGCACAATTCCATGAATTAAAATGATAATCTACTAATCACTACAAGAACATTGAAATCCATATTGCATTTTTGTACTTCAGGCCCAAAATTACATAAAATTCCCATATGGGGCTCCACTTTCGAAATCACACTTTTGAAACCTAAAGCACATACCACTATGCTCAAGGAACATTTACCATGAAGATTGGGTAAATTTTGAGCTCAAATGGTTCTAAAATTAACACACCATTATTACTAGGGATTTTGGGAAATTATGAGAATTTAACCACCAATGTAGGCCTCAATGTGTATTGTAGTTAAATGAATGGGATTGTGTGATAATTATTTTAATTGAGCTTTAAAGAGGATTGTGTAGCTATGTTGTGAAAGTGGAAGTTCGATAGACCATCACTCGAAATAGCAGTTACCGTTGTGGGGGTCTATATGACCGGGTGGTTCGAGTCCTACTTATTATTATTATTTTCATATGATTAGGAGGTTCGAGTCCACCACATCATATTACATGATTTGGTGCTCATGTCACCTTGATATGCAGGGAGGTTTGAGTCCCCCTTAGTGCATATGTATACCCTCTAGTTCGTGCAGCTGCACGCACTTGGCCCTACAAGCTGGGGGAGAACTGGGCACATACAGCCCGTGGGTGCCTGTATATTATGACGGTTGAGCTACACGAATAGGACTAAAGTTTTGAAAGACATGTTAATCCTTGTTCCCTACCCCGATAAGCATTATACATATATGTATATGCATTGGAGTATGTGTATGGAAATCTTGAATGATTTTTAACTTTTGATCATAGCATTATGTTATTCCGTATCCCTAAGTTAAATGTTATCACTCCAACTGCTAACCGTATTCAGAAACTGTATCCGTATGGGATGCCGGAATTGGCCATACTTCTACTTCTCCTGCTTAATAATTAGGATTTAAGATCAGCATATGCGTTGACAATTAAGTTATGAGAGTCCATACATCGGATGAATACATTTCATGTTTCAACTTCTTATACTACAGACTGTTTAGACTTGTTTTTGGCCATAGTCAAGGGATGTTCGTACTATTTATTGATACTCAATTTTGGTTCTTGTTTATAAGGCTTTGTTTTATAACTGTGAACTTAGGGTGGTGTTTGCCGGTCATTCCGGCAAGTTATTTGATATTTATCATAAAAATATTATTTATTATTTATTATATCTTGTTATTTGTTTCGAATTCATCCACTAATTAAGAATTTTGTGTTCACTTGGTTAGGTGCAGGGGGTGATCTCTGGTCCATATGGTACTTGAGAAACCCATCATAGCCAGACCCAGGTTCAGGTCGTGATAGGTATCTACTTTTACTACTAGATGCTGATTAAGCCATATTTCATTCATAAAATATCAATTGACACTAAGACTAACCAACCATGTCAACCATGCTTAATTTACGGTTCCTAAATTGACTAAGATATTAAAATTACACTAAATATACTTCCAAGACCTAATACCCAACTCATATGTAGAATATTATCATAATTATCCTACAAAGTATCCCAATCCCTGAGAAAGGTGAACCTAGCCTACCTGGATGCCAAAGAAATCCCAAAAAATCCACTAAGTTGGGGAATTTCCCTTCCAACAAGCTTCCGCACAATGCCATGATTTAAAATAATAATCTACAAATTACAACAAGATAAATGGGATCCATATTGAATTTTTGTTTTTCAAGTCAAAAATTACATAAAATTCCCTATAGGGATCCACTTGTGGAATCACACTTTTGAAACCGAAAGCACATTCCTCTATGCTCAAGGAACATTTACCCTTAAGAATGGGTAAATTCTGGTCTTAAATGGTATTAAACTAAACCCACCATTATTACTAGGAATTTTGGAGATTATGAGAATTTAACCATGAATTTAAGGAGAATTTACCAAGAATTCGGAGAAGAAAAAATAATTCAAGTTCACAAACCCTCTAAATCACCTATTAATGTTTCTCCCCACTATCCACAAGCACTAGGGGTTTACACTAATGAATTTTTTTGAAAATGAGAAGGAAATCAAGCAAATGGGGCTTTTAATGGCTCCAGGTGCCGCTAAATTGGGAAATGAGACTCTTTAGCAGTCAGCGTTAAAGTACCTAGGTGTGTTAAAGCCGTACTTACTGATATGTGAAATTTTGATAAAGTGAACAAGATAGTGGTGAAGCGGCTTGAACTATAGAGGTCAGCTGTTACCACCTAAACTAGGGCCTGGCCATGACGGGTATCTAGAGTTCCATGTGGACCAAAGATTACCCCCTTTGCCTAACTATACCAACACAACATCCCCAAATGTTAGAGGAATTTTGAATATATAAAAAAATAGCGCATAATAAAACAAACGATAATTCATGAAATGCCTATACCAACCACAAATAACTAGATAGCCCTCTGTCACCAAAACAATCAACCAAACCACCCAATTCAACAATAATCCAACAAATCCTATACAAATTGAAAGTCAATAAAATGTAGATAAATGCCCCTAACAATTGCTAAAACTAATATTCAAAGATAGTTAAAACATAAAAAGGAAACCACAATACATACTAGGGTCTTCCGAAGGATGGAAGCTTAACATTTTAATCTAACTCACTAGCTGATCCTGAATCCAAGTCACTAAGTAAGACATGTGGAAGTATGGCTAGTTCTTGCATCGCATAAGGATACCACATCTGAATATGGTTAGCAGTTGGAGCACTAGAATGTAACTCAGGGATAGAGCTTAGCATGAATATCAAAAATCTTAACCTAAGCAATGTAGCATAATCGTCATAAAATAAGGCACCCACGGGCTATATGAACCTAGCTCTCCCCTAGCTAGAAGGTCCCCAGTGCGTGTAGCCACACGAACAGAGAATATCCATATCCGTATATGCCTTTATAGGGGACTCGAACCTCCTCGGATAGTCAAGGTGACTTAAGCACCAATGTATACAATATGGGGGACTCAAACCGCCTATTCATATATTTAATATGGGGGATTCAAAGCTCCCAGTCAATTAGACACCCACACCGTCTAGTACGGTTTCCAGTGTTGCACCATCGGGACCACCACTTTCATGGCCTGACTACACATCTCTCTTTTAAGCCCAATTAAAACATTAATTGCATAAAAATAATAATCTATGTAGTTAATTACTAAAGGAATCCCATTGGTATCATCATATAAACCCCATTTTTACGCATACAACATTCTAAGACAATTATTTCATCATTTTAGGAGTCGAACCTAATGTTAAAAAAGGAACACAAATCAATACGTCATATTAGGACTCAAACTCGTTGGCCGACCAACCCCCAAGGTTTTAATTTAATTAGATTTATTGCCATCAAATCCTTTAACAAGTTATTCATCAATCATTATCATGGTTATGCCAAGGCCTTATTTCAAAAATACAATTCAACCTATGACAATATCATTCTCATTAACAATTTAACAAATTGGTTGAGGGCGTGCCTTTCCTAAAGACAAAATCATCAAATTTAGGGTTCAACCATACCCCTTAATTAAATTAACATACCCATGCACCTACATATAGAAAATGATATTAAAAACATGAATAATCACAATTTAAACCATGGAAAAACAATATTCAAATGATATGCATTCAAACCCCTCAACCTTGGTTTTTAAAACCACTACCAATGACTCATGAACAATGTTTAATCATATGCTTTTAGTAAACAAACACTGAGAGAAGAGTCACATGCCTTAATTACAAAGATTCATGGATTGAAATTGATCCTTAAGACTTTAGATGACCAAATGGGTGAAACCCTAGCTCACCTTTCTTAAGAAGATTCAGAGAGGATAAAGAGGATGTTTAATCTTTTAAAGTGTAGAATAAATGACCAAAAAGTGTTATATGGATGTGGGGTCTTAAGGGTTTTGAGTGGGAAATGTCCAAAGTGCCCCCAACTTAAATATATAAAAAGTCATCCTTGGTTATGAGTGGACCCATAGACTCGTTACCATATCATAGACTTATAGCCATGAGTTGTATCCTAAACACTGAGTTAGAAACCCATACAATGTCCATCTTATGACTCCATAATCCCACTCGTAACCTAACCATACGACTCATATGGTCTAGTCATATACAAGATAGGCCCCAAATAGATTAGACACTGGATAATAAACAACTCAACCCTACCACTCGTAATATGGTCTTACTACTCATAGTGAGTCACTTGTACTTAGAGTAAAACTTAGCCAATTACACACTGGCTTTATTATGACTTGTGTACCTTAAATCATAACCACACCATACAACTCGTATGATGAGTCGTCACCAGGACAGTAATCTCAAATTTCAAGGAATTTCCAAGGGCCAAAGCCTGGGGTATTTTACTCTCCCCCTCCTTAGGATTAGTCATCCTTGAATGATAGGTCAAGGAAAGACAAGCACGAATTAACTCTATATAACTCTACTCTTACCTTTAACAAAGTTAGAAAATAAATATTCTAAGGAAATCATACTTTACTTTAACAAAGATAAAAAAAAACATAGAAATTAAGTGTATACACATACCTCAAAAAAAATTTATGGAAGACGAAATAAGAACGGATACCTGGACTTCATTTCCTACTCGACCTCCTAAGTCGATTCCTCCAACTTTTGGTTCTGCCATAAAACCTATACCAAAGCCATATCTTTTATCCACAATCGATGAACTTGCTGATACAAGATCGTCATTGAGACTTTCTTATAGTACAAGAAATCCAAAATATAAATGTTCTCCAAGGGAACAACCTATAAAGGATCACCCACCTCTGCAATATGGATACGTGGAATACCAGATGAGTGGAATTCATACTAGAGGACAAATCCAATTCATATTCAACATTACCAACCCTTCTCAAAACCAAGTATAGTCCAACGTATTTGGGACTAAGCTTTCTTTTTTTCCAAACCGCATTACTCCCTTCATGGGAGACACCTTCAAGAACTCCTAGTATCTAACCTCAAACTCAAACTCTCTTCTCCTTACATCCGCATAGGACTTTTGGTAACTTTGGGCAGTCTTAAGCCTATCCTGAATAACCTTCACCTTTTCCATAGTTTATTAAACCAAATCCAAACCAAACATCTTTGCCTCACAAACCTCAAACTATCCAATAGGAGATCTATACCTCCTACCATACAATGCCTCAAATAGAGTCATACCAATACTAGAATGGTGACTATTGTTATACACAAATTCAATGAGAGGTAAGTGGTCATACCAACTACCACCAAAGTCAATTACACAAGCTCGCAACATATCTTCAAAAATTTAAATGGAACTTTCTACTTGCCCATCTACCTGAGGGCGAAAGGCGATTCTAAGGCTCACTTTATTCCCCAAACCACATTGAAAAAAGCACCAGAAATGTGATGAGAAATGAGTAACATGATCTAAAATAATTGATACAAGCACACCATGCAACTTTACGACCTTTAAATGGAATAACTTTGCATGGTCCTCGGTAAAATAATTAGTCCTCACTAGCAAGAAGTAAGCAGACTTATCCATCCTATCCATGATAACCAAACTGGAGTCACACTGGTCCTGCTACTGTGGAAGAGAGGTAACAAAATGTATATTAATTACCTCATATTTTCATACCGGTAGTTCAATCTCTTGAATTAGCCCATCGGGCTTCATGTGCTCCACCTTTATTTGCTGACACACTATAAACTTAGCCACAAATTTGTATACATCCCTATTTATATTATTATACCAATATATATCCTTAAGATCATGATACATCATTCTCTAAAACACCCTAGTTTTTGGCCCTTGGAAATTTTCAAAGCTTTCAGCTCACTGTACATGTAACGACTCATCTAATGAGTCATATGATATGGGTATAAGTTAAGTAACCTAATTTGTAAGGTGTCCAGCAATGGTGGTTAGGATTTGTTGTGGTTAAGGTTTAGCGGTACAAGTCGTTAGGTGTGGTAATGAGTCGTAGGGTAATCCTTCACTTAATTAGAAACATAGTGACATGACTTGGCTCTGAGTAGAAGTGGCTCACTAAAAGCCGTGAGGATAGGATTAAGCCAGTTTGATATGTCATGTGTTGTCTAGAATCAATCCCTTTTGATTCTATCATGGGTACGACTAGACCATAAGAGTCGTATAGTCTGGTCATAGGTGGGTGTCAAGTAGCCGTATGGTGGAGAGTGTGTGGGTGTCCAAATTAATATTTTAGTGATGACTCAATGGTATGAGTTGTCTGATGTGGTCATGATTCCAGGGGTCGACTCGTAACCACCACTAGCAATTTTATAGCTTTAAGTTGGGGGTATTCTGGATGTTTCCCTCTTTTAACTCCTTTTGATACCACAACATAAAACATCTTTTGTGGATTTATTAACCTATTATAATCAATCATACAATCTTAAAATCTCTCTCAAATACTCTCTCAAGCTAAGGGATAGGGTTTCTTAGAGAAATTAATTTGGGTCTTTCAAGAGTGATTCACTTTGTCTTTCTTGGTGTCTAAGGCACATTACTCCTCCCTTATTATTATTTTACAAGGAGAATGTGTTTTAATGTTTGGTTTTCATGGTATGGTTATTATTTTTACTTAATGGTTGGTGGTTTTGGATGTTCATGGTTGAACAATGTTTCTAATAGTTTAATGATGTTTCTTTCATGCTTTTAATGTTATTCTAACATTGGGTAATGTGTGGTAATGTTAAATGGATTTAAGGGTACTTTGGACTCCCTAAATTACTTGGTTATGGTTTTGAAACATATGTACCCTCAACCTATTTGTTAAAGAGCCAATAAGAATGGTTTTGTCATATAGTTTGACTATTCTTGAAATCCTTACATTGCATAAAAAGTAATAGAACTTAATTGGTTTAGCTTGTTTTAAATGGTTTGAAATGACCTTGGTGGCCATGGTCTTGGTTTACTCGAAACTTTGGAGTAAAATTTGTTTAATAGCTTTGGTATAGCATAAATGGATAAACTTGCAAGATCTAATTTTTATATAATGATACCACTGGTTAATGCCTAATAAAAGAGTAATTGGTAAATGGTTGGAATGTGTAAATGGTTATAATATCGACTTAAATGGGGTATATAGTAGAGTTATGGATGGTGGAGGTACCGGGGGGACCAATACTGGAAACTCATGTTTACCGATATGAGATTTGTTTATGGTGATCATATGCATGATGTCACACTTTATATTTTGGGAGATGTACTAGTCATCTCAGGTTCTTTCCTCTAGTCATGCGGCTAACACACACTCGGGATCCTTCAGCAGGAAGAGCTGAATCCATATAGCCCATGGGTGGTTTTAGGATGGCAAAACCTACACAGCCCAGGTAAAGTTTTTAAATGCATGCTAAACTTTATTCCCTATCCCGACATGATATATGTGTCTATATGTGATTGCACATGGTTATTTACTTTGGTTTTGAATGATGGCATTATTTTATATTTATACTTAAGTACATGCTAAGGTTCACTCTGCTAACAATTTTCGGGCACTGTATCCCTATGCGATGCAGGAAGCGACCATACTACCATTCCTCTTGCTCAGTGACATGGATTTATGGATAGCTTTAAGTCAGACTGAAGTAGTGAGATTCCATACTCTAGAAGGCTCATTTTCATGCTATGCACTTCTTTTATTTTTGTTATTTCTTTGGTTTAGTTTTGGCTTTCGTCGAATGCATATACCGACAAGATGTAATTGATTCTGGTTAGAGTTTTTATCAAATTACTATGGGCATGCATGGTGTTTGTATTGGTGTCAACTTTTGTATAGTGATAAGTATTCCCTCTTGTAACATGGGTGACCTAGGTTCAATCCTTTGTAACGGAACCATTTTTTATAACACGAAACTTACACGTCAACTTAAGTGCAAGGCGATCGTCGTCAATATATTTACCCAACTTTGGAGTCGGAGTCAAATCCACGAGGAACAATGTGAGTGGCGATTAAATTAATTTAAAATGATAGATACAAGTTAAATTCTAACTAATGGTACAAAAAGATAAAATGGGGGAGATAAGTTCCTACACTAGAATTTCTTTTTTGGACTTTTCTATTATAAATTCAGGGCTATGAATAATTAGAGTTTAACAATGAAGCATGGATCTTGGGATTATGCATTACTAAGGGAGTAACATGTGGGAGTTAGTAATAAACAGCATTTTAGTAAGTCAAATATGGGTAGGCTTTGTTATAGATTTTGATGTTAGTCTTTCGACAAAACACCAAACTTTCACCTATTGTTTCTTTCGAATACCTAATAGGTGTGTTCAACAATTTGTAACAACAACCTTAATCTAGTTATCCCTATTTCTAGGATGATACCCATGGTTTAGTCAACCTCACATTCACCCTTATGTCTAAGATAGTGAAAATTTAGCAAACTACATACATAATTTTCTATCATTGCTTTGGTTTCCACATCCCTCTTTAAAGGATGATATGAATTCCTACACTTCACCCAAAACCCTTTTTTCGAAGATGGCCATGAGCTTTTTAGAGCTTGGAGATTTCACTCATCAAACCCATATGGGTAATTGGGGATTTAACCCATCAAATCCCAACCAAATTAGCATAACAATGATAAAATCCATAAACATGAATTACCAAATAGATGCTAACAATAACAACCCACACAAACTTTAACCCATATTCACACATAACCCCGAGAGGGAGATTTAGCTACACATAAGATAAATAAGCATAGATATACCCATTATCTCCATTGAAATTAATTGTTGAAGATTTAAGCGAATGTTACTTCAAACTTGGCTCTCCTACAATATCAACAATGGTAGTGAACAAATCTTCCACTTTTAAAGTCTCCAATGTATTCTTCATCCAAAATTTACACAATATTTTCTTCTCAAAGAATGGAGGCTATGGAGTCAAGAACTAAAACCTAAAAACTGGGAAAGATGGAATATTATACATGAATAAGGGTTTGGATCTTTTCAGCCAAAATTGGAATCAGCCACATATATTTCCAGATTTGCCCTTGGGCTGAATTCTTCCACTAAGCCACGACCGCGCGAATCTGGTAGAGACCGCGGTCATGTAACCGTAACAAACTTCCATGATCGTATTTCATTAAATTTTGCTTGACTATCGCAATCGCAGTCAGCTAAACTTTTTTGCGGTAACTGAGTCTTTTTTTCTCTAAGTTTTCATCTGCACTTTCCTGCTCTTTTTTAATCAATTTAAGATCCCTTCCACATCTTTCTTTCTTTTCAAATCTATACCTATAAAGAGTGGATATTAGTGTATTTGCTCATAATTATGTCTCATTTATTTATCCAAAACAAAGTAATGTGTACGGATATTGTGTGCCGATGAGTGGTAAGTCACCACTCATCCGCACCCCATCTTAAAACTATTGCTTGTCCTCAAGAAATGCTACCTCTTATCCAGAAACAGTTGTTTATGCCCAAACTTCATTCCTTAAAGATCACAATGACTTTAACCTTAGTCACTACCACAAGTAGCTCATTGCACATGGGCTAAGATAATTTCACTACACCCCTCATTATAAAATGCTAGATCCAAGGCTACATAGGACTTCAAGGGGAGACCAAGAAACAAGGAATCAATAATTTTGAAGTGACTCCCTTTTAACCAAAACTAAGCTATACTTCATTTCCCTCATCGCGGTAAGGTGACAAACACCTCAACTTGTTTCACATGCCAACCTCACAAGAAAAAGAATTCCTCACACCAAGCTACAAAATATGCAACAAGGAATTTTAAGTGGACAACTCTCTCTCTAACAAAAGAAATCTCCATGCAACAAGTGTCATACCATAGGCTTGCCCATACTTTTGATCGCCACTACAAATAAAGTTAGTGATTGGAGATCTCGAAGGACTTTCTAAGCTCGTAACATAGATTCGGGTTAGGGTAGGATATCATTTTGGGAACAACATGGCTACACCCTTCCTTGAACATCTACATCACACTTTTTCAATTCCCCTTTTTGACTATGGGCCACTCTACTTTGTTTCTTTATTTTGTCATGCCTAAATTTTATTTCCTTTGTTTACCCAACTTCTTCCATCTCATTTTCTTGCACTTTCGTGCAATTCTTTCCTTTTTTTGACTCTTTCTTCTTCTATTTGATTTTTTTCAAAGTTTAGGCATATTAGGCATATAAATATATCTTTGTGGCAGAAAACATACTTCCATTAATCTTTACCACCCCAAACTTAGGATTTTAGCCTCGAATTATATTTCCATGTTCAAGGAGGGTATGGTTCAAAAGAGCAACAAAAAGAATGGTTTACGGCTTGTAGTGTATTTGCCAAAGAAAGGTCCAAAGGCTCAAAGCAGGTGACTGGGGATTTTATTCATTCTTGCATAGGATTTTTAGGCTAGAGTAGGCTTCCAAAATCACAAGGGTGGCCTAAGATAATTTCTCCAACAAAATACAATCAACATTAGCTTTAAAAGACTAATGGGGCAAAGTCTAGATAACACAAGTATACAAGAGATGCATGCAAATAGCTCACAACACATTAAATGCAAAATTTTCCAGTGTAGCTCAAATGTCCCTCCCACTAGAGAATAAATTGGAGCATCTATTTAGATTTACAAGTCAAAATCTTGCGGAGGCACAAAAAAAGAAAAAGTTTAAATTTTTCACGTCCATGCCTTTGATTTTGTTTTGAAAAATTTTGGATGTAGGGGTCATTCATCTTACATTAGCACCACACAGCATTGACTAAAATATGGAAAAAACCAAAGCCTTAGTCTCACATTGAGGCTCAAAATAGGCAAACTACCTATATGGCTACTCAGACTTCGCCAATGGCGTATAACATGATTCGAAACTCACAACTTACCATACTATATGTACGCAGATTTCTCTTGGATTTTTCAATATTTATGATATGGGCACTCATAATTCCCCTATGTCCATGCATCAAAACCAAAACACAATACTTTACCTTTAAGAATGTCGCCGGTGAATCCATCACAGGGCAAAGCTAGTCATGCTTCACCAAAATCAAAATAAAACTAAATTAAAAGAATACTAAAATTAAAAGAAAAGTATGATAATCTATAAAAAGTGGGTACCATCAGGGTACCCAAAATTATAGAATCTCAAAACCAAAAAGACAATATCCAAAATATTATCTCAAAACAATCACCAATATAAAGAGAAATATCCAGCCATACATTATCAAAATAATACAAATCTGGGGGAACCACAACTAAATAATTATAGTGTCCCTATTCCATATGCAAGCAAGCAAGATTAAGAGGGGTCACCTTGAATCTGCCTTAAGGGCTGCTCTCTCCTAATGACTCTGTACCATCACCACTAGCATTATTAAACAACCAATCGCTAAGAGCCTCATTGTCACTTTCCAACCTCAATAAAGGTATTAGCTTATTGGGCTTGAGAACCATGAAGATACCCTTTAGCACCTTCCACAACTTTTAGAAGAATTTGTCTCTTTTTTCTCTCTCTTCACCATACTATAGTATGAAAAACATCTAAATCATGACTGAACTGTCTGAATAAGGAGTTGATGGGGCATGTCCCCAACTAACTCTAACTAATAAATAAATTAATGAGCTAATAAAGTAATGATCAGTCCTCGAAAGATAAGGACTCACTGCTAACTCTGATTGCTAAGACTGGAATCTACTGATGCTCTAGTACTCGTGTTTTTGAACCTATGGTATAAGACACCATAGCACAAATACGTTAGTACTTTGAATATACTGGTATGCATATGAGGTAGGCTGAATATATGGGGTTCATATACATGAACAATACTGACTAACTGAGTAATATGAAAGTGCATACATAAATACATAGTAGCTATAACTAAGATCTTGATAACATAAATTTACTGATAACTAACACGACTGGTAACTAAGTTCTGATGACTTATATAACTGATAAAATGAGTGGCTGTATCGAAAAATCCTGAATATAATAAAACTAGATGAGTTTCATACTATTCTGAGTTAACCGTATTTGACAGTCCTAAATTTTGTAGAACTATTTGAGTTCTATTACTGAGACTGAATGATTGTATCTGACAGTCCTAATTTTTGTAGTTGAAACTGTGGAAAGTAGTTATCTAACCGACATTCCCATAATATGCCATTATGGCTGAGTTGGGGTCCAATATGTAACCCCAATTAGAAGGGTGTCAATATTGCGCCACTTGTAAGGAAAATCTGTGAGTAACCCTCATATAAATAGTGAGAACGGTAGGAACCCTCATATAACATATTAAGCCACCTCATCTGTCCTCATATAATAGGCTATGATGTCTCAAACTATGCTGGCTATGTAGTTTTGGAATGTGAGAATTACTTCTAAGAATCACACCCTCATATAATAGGTGGGTTCTAATCCTTGGGTTCGCTTGTTGCTAGTTTCTACTCCTATCTGGATTGACACTGAACATGATTAAATAAACTGACTGGACTGATTTAGCTGAGTTTCATTAACTGACAGAATAGTACTGAAGTTACTGCATTTCTGAGGTTTCTGAGATTACTGTGTTTACTGAGTTTTCCTGAGTCACATGATTGACTGAATTTCTATGAACATGGCTCGACTGAGAGTATCCTGAAAACATGACACTGGCTCTAAGCACACAGTTAATTTTTAGGTACAAGTACCCCTAGGACTCGATGGAAAGAAACTGACAAAGCATGACTTTCTTGAATACATGACCAACATCACAATCCATAATTCATTTATTGAGGCATTTCATCAAACATATGATATGCATAAACTTGTACATACATGAGGATTACATAATATCATACTATTTGGGAAATTTTCCTTCACATAGGCATTTAATCAAACACATGGTAAGCATAGTATATGTAGACAACATTATACAACAAATAAATATCATGATTGAACTCTAATTTCATCATCTAAGGATTTAATCATAGGTCTACATGTATCTATACCTATACTAATCAATTCCACATAAAATTGATCACCCAACATGTATTAGAATGCAATTGGTCATTATCAACATGAACAAAAGCAAAGCCAACATGAAATTCATAAAGAAATCCATACACTTGAACTTTGAAAAGAGATTCTTGTGCTTTGTGGATGAAAGGAGTCCATGAATGAACACTATACATACCTAGTAGTGAGTTTCTTGAAGTTATTGAACTTGGAGAATTTGAATATCTTAGTTCTTGAAGAAGATTTGGATTTTGTTTCTTAAGGATTTCTCGTAGTGAGAAAACCCTAATTTTTGATGTTGTGGAAGAATAATGAATTTTCAGAGCCTTGGTCAGATATTACTAGGTATATAAATGGATGGTAAAAGACAAAAAAGCCCCTTAAAAATGACTTAAAAATAACTAAATGGAATGTACGACGGTGGGTGCGACGGTACGTCATTGGTTCCAAGAAAAGGACTTACTGCCTAAGTAGCAACGTCTTGGGTGACGGCCCATCGCAAGTTTGATGGCCCATCAACATATCCATCACACCTTCTTTATAAAGTTGCCTCACTATCTTGGCTGTGATAGTCAAGGCAACGGTCCATCACTTCATCGACAGTCCGTCAACCTGGTCGTCGCCCTTGACCGATTCTGGCAGCTCTGAGTAAAACATCCATAACTTTTTACTCTGATACCATATTTTGACAAAATTGGTATCGTTGGAAAGCTAATTCAATTTCCCAAATGATAAATAGTGAAAATCTTAAAAATTCCACATATACAAAAGTGGATTAATCTTTAAAATAAAGCTTTTAATATTTTTTGGACAATTTTAAGCTAGGAAAAAGTATAGGGTATTGCAATACCTCCCCCTTAAGACCATTCATCCTCGAATGAGACTGAGAATGAGGGGAAAAGATAAACTGACATACATAATGAACATGAATGACTAAAATATGATTTCATAACTGACATGACTGATAACTGAATATATCATATTGAGCATATATATCTGATACTTGTTCAACTGATTCATGAATGCATAGCTGAGAATTCTAATGAACCAAGGTTCTCACAATAAGAATGCATGTTTGATGCATGATTATATAACTGAACTGATACATGACTGCATGACTGACTAATCAATGGTACTTAATACCAAGTTTATAATGGAATTTTGAACATGAACTGAATACTACGCTTGTAACTAAAAGCTGAACAAGAAATTGAAAAACTTAAGGAGAACTATTACCTTGAGCTTGATCTGAGTTGGCGAAGAAGAAGTTAGGATACTTGGCTCACATATCTGCTTCATCTTCCTAATTATCTACTTCAACGAACTAATTTTGCAAAAGAACAATGACTAGAGAGACTTCTTTGTTCCTTAGTCTACGAGTCTGATAATAGCTTCAAATAGAGCCCTCCGAATACTGGAATAATAGCTTTTATTGTATACAAACTCAATCAAAGGCAACCGGTCATTCCAACTACCCTTGAAATCAATTGCACATATGTAATACCCCAGGAAATTTTTCATTGAAATTTTGTACTTAATCGTGTTGGATTCTATCTTCTAGAATGAATTATAAATTTTCTATATGGAATGTCTTAGATTATGACCCACCATTGTGTAGAGTATCGAATAATCTTTCCAATGATATATGGATCATCCAAAACTTACACCCGAGCGACTAGTTATGAACAGTTCAATCGAACCATGAATAGTAGTGAATAGTAAAACGTGTAGGAAAAAGTACTGAGGCCTTGCGTATTTTTACTCCAACTTTAAATGATCATAACTCTTTGTACATAATGATCTGGGTGATCTACTACATATCAATGGAAATCTCTGTGATTCCTTTTTCCAATGAAATTAGTTTCATCCAATTTGTCTATTAGAGAAAAAAGTTATGGTCAATCTACTTCAGCCTATCAAAAGTAAATTTTAGGGTCAACTTCAAATGATCATAACTCTTCATACACAATAATATGGTTGAGATACTATATATCAACGGAAATATATGAGAGTCCTCTTTCAAATGAAATTGGTTTCATCCAATTTAGATATTAAAGTAAAACGTTATGGTTGATCTACTTCAGACTATCAAAACAGTCCACCAAAGAACAGATTCGAGAATTATTTGATTTTTAGGGGCGTTTTGGTCACTACCCCTCACCTAAAATCCATCCAAACCCTATATCAAAGCCTATTAGAAGCATTATATGTTATATTTCATCAAATTCCCTCAAAAAGAGAACCCTAAGCTCCTACATCCAACTTCAAGAAGCTCCAAAGTTCACCATTAATTCTACAAATTTATTCAAGATTCCAAGTTCCTGGTTCAAGAACTCCAAGAACCATCATTCAAAGGAATAATTAACATCTCAAAAATGAGTATCGATCTAAAGTTCATCATTCAAGGTATGTGGAGATTTTCAACAAGAACTCTCTTTCGTTCTTGTGCCCAAAAGTAATTTTCTTTACAAAGGCATGATTTTTATTTGATTTTTATGAATTTGAAGCATGAACTCATATCTTATGATGATGATTATGGAAACTTGATTTTTATGATTTTGAAAGATGAATTTACATGTGTGGAGATATAAAGCATGAATCTTGAATGATATTTATCATAATTTTGATATTTGGGTCATGAATCCCCATTGGAAATTGTGTTTTTTTAGAAAGTATGTGTTATAATCATGTTGATGTTGAATATTTGAGATATTTTGAATGATTTGACCTTTTGGATTTAATGGAGTTATTTTGAACTCAAGTGTGAAAGAAATCCACAACGTGGTTGATTTTGATAGATGGGAAGCATGATGGCTCTCGATGTATATTTATGTATTACTGAAATTACTTTGTTGTGGATTGTCTTTGAAATGATCTGAGCTAAGTCCAAAAAAAGTCTTTAGCACCGAGTGGGAGGTATAAAGCAACCTTACTTCCCTAGAACTATGTGCCCCCATAGGAGTGAGCCTGAGGCTGATTTATATAGTGATCACTAGTTTGTGTGGATTTGATATCGATAGTCCTACTCTGATAGAAAGGATAGGACAGCTCTACCCAACGTGGGTTTTACGTTGGACTCCATGTAGCTCACATGGTTTATGTCGGTTATAGGATCTCCTAGTGTGTGTGTGTGTGTTTCCTTATGTCTATGGTGAATGGTGAAGTGATTTGAAAGTGGAATTGTGAAAGTTATTCTTTTGAAAGATTTAAATGATATTTACATTATGGAAATTGATACTCTTGATGAAATGAAAGTGATTGACAAATTATATGATGACTCACATGTGTTATTGTACTTATTTCATCCTCTCATAATTATGTTGATTTTTTTCAGGCTATGTGAGTCTTTCATACATCCTGCATATTTCTTATAAATATTTATGATGATGATGTTTATACAACTGCATACACCCCCATATACTCAGTTTCTTTCTATGGTACTGACCCACATCTTCAGATGTGGGCTGCATTTTCTCGGATTATAGGTTCAGGTGCTCAGTTCTAGGTTCGACAGTGATTCTTCAGGCATACTGTTCTACATCCTCTTTTGTGGTGAGTCCTCATGTTCCGAGGATGTGATGTCTAATGTTGGTTTCACGGAATTGTTTACATTTGATAACTGAGTATGAGCCAGTTGGGCCATGTATTAATGGCTCAATGGTTTTATTGATTTTCTTAGAGGCTTGTTAAACTAGTATAGATGTTCAAAGTTGACTAATAAGTTGTATTTTGTTATCTTTCTGAAATTCTTTTATTCTTCGATGATGATTACTCTATTGATATTTGAGGGTTATTTATGGAAACCCCGTTGATTTGTATTGAATTGAATGAAAATGGCTAAAAGGGTTAGCTTGGGGCTACTCATAGCCTCAAGCAACATGTGATGCTCTGGGACCCATTTTTTAGGGTGTTATAAACTTGGTATCAAAGCCTAAGATTTTAAGGTGTCCTTAGGAGTCTAACAAGCCGCGTTAAGTAGAGTCTTAATCATCGGTGTGTAGCGCGCCACATCTATGAGCAAGAGTCTACAAGATGTTTTAGGAAAAAGTGTGATTCTTTCTTTCAAAAGTCTATCGTGCTTAAAGTGTCTCTCTCTGCTATTGGTTCGTGCTCTCCTCTTTCAAAATATGCCTCCACGTCGAGCAAGAAGAAATAATAATGGTCAGCAACCTCAAACCATTGATCTATTGAATAAAAATATGTCTCATGCTAAATTTTGAGCAGTCTTTCAGGCGCTGGCCCAAGCTGTTACTGCAAATATTCAGGCCAACCCAGCCCCGGCTCCATAGCAGCAGGGAGGTGATTTAGCTACTGCCAGGATCTGTGACTTCATACGAATGAATCCGCCAGAATTTTATGGGTCCAAGTCTTATGAGGATCCACGGTTGTTTTTAGAGGAGGTACGGAAGATTACTCTGGTGATGCATATATCTGAGGAACATAGTGTGTAGTTGGCTGTGTATAGGTTGAAAGACCTTGATTATGACTGGGTTGTTGCTTGGAGTAAAGGTAGAGGTGAGGGAGTTGTCCCTACAACTTGGCAAGAGTTCCAGGATGCATTCCTGGATAAGTTTTTCCCTTTAGAGATGAGGAAGGCAAAGGTGGAAGATTTTATGAACCTGCGATAGGGCTCTATGACTGTTAGGGAGTACTTTCTAAAGTTCAATTAGTTGGCCAAGTATGCTCCTGACTTAGTGGCTGATAATCGGGCTAGTATGAGTAAGTTTGTGAATGGAGTGTCTAGTTATGTAGTTAAAGAGTGTAGGTCTGCTATGATGAATAGTGAGATGAATCTTTCTAGGCTAATGACTCATGCCCAACAGATTGAGGTAGACAAGATTAAGGAGAGAGATAGAATGAGAGGGAATAAGAGAGCTAGGTCCAAGCAGCACGAATAGGGTCAGACTAGATCTTAGGGAGGGAGTCGTCCTCAGTATCAGGATCGTTCATCTATGCCAGCACCATCATCTACTAGTGCTCCTGTGCCTAGATGTAGGTAGCAGGTCTTATGCATCCAGGTCCCAGTACAGTGCTGGAAGTAAGCCAAATCATCCCCTATGTCCTAAGTATGGTAGGGCTCATTCGAGTGAGTGTTGGGGTGAGAAGAGGGGTTATTTCTAGTGTGGTGACATGGTTCACAGAGTTAGAAATTGTCCACAATATGGACAAGGGCGTCGTGACTATCGCCCTCAGACCCAGACTCAGACTATTAGTGCTCCAGTTCCAACGACTCGCCCAGCCCCAGCTCAGGGCGCCTCTTCTAGCAATACTGGTGGGCAGTGCCAGAATAGATACTATGCTTTACCGTCCTGCTAGGAATAGAAGGACTCTCCCAATGTTGTTACTGGTATACTTCGTATATTTCATTTTAATGTGTATGCTTTGTTGGATCTTGGATCCAGTTTCTCATATGTTACACCTTTGATTGCTGTGAATTTTGAAATGAGTCCTGAGATTATTCCTGAGCCTATCCTAGTTTCTACCCCAGTGGGTGATTCGATTGTTGCCCAAAAAGTGTATAAAAAGTATCATGTTACCGTTCTTCATAGAGTCTTGTTGGCTGATCTGATTGAGTTAGACATGGTAGATTTTGATATGATTCTGGGTATGGACTGGTTGTATTCTTCTTATTCCTCTATTAATTGTCGGACTCGAGTGGTCAAGTTTCAGTTTTAGGGTGCATCCGTATTTGAGTGGTCTGGGAATTCTATGTTACCCAAGAGTCATTTTTTCTATGTTACCCAAGAGTCATTTTATCTCTTACCTCAAAGCTAGAAAGCTTATTTCCAAGGGGTGTATTTACCATTTGGTTAGAGTCAAAGACACTAAGTCTGAGACTCCAACTCTCCAGTCTGTTAATGTCATCAATGAGTTTTTTGATGTCTTTTTGGATAATCTCCTAGGGATACCTCCTGATAGAGAGATAGAGTTTAGGATTGATCTTCTTCCCGATACTCAACCCATTTCTATTCTTCCTTACTGTATGGCCCCTGCAAAACTTAAGGAGTTGAAAGAGCAACTCAAAGATCTACTAGATAAGGGTTTCATAAGGCCTAGTGTTTCTCCTTGGGGTGCTCCTGTGTTGTTTGTGAGAAAGAAAGATGGGTCATTGCATATGTGCATTGATTACCGCAAGCTGAATAAAGTCACCATCAAAAATAAGTACCCCCTTCCGACAATAGATGATTTGTTTGACCAATTGCAAGGTGTAAGTTATTTCTCAAAGATAGACCTTCGTTCTAGCTATTATCAACTCAAAGTTAGGGAGTGTGACATCCTGAAAACCGCTTCTCAAACTCGTTATGGCCATTTTGAGTTTCTTGTTATGTCTTTCGGGTTAACTAATGCCCCAGTAGCTTTCATGGACCTCATGAATCGAGTGTTCAGACCATATCTGGATTTGTTTGTCATAGTGTTCATCGATGATATACTGGTGTACTCTCGTAGTGAGGATGAATATTTTGATCATCTCTGAACTGTCTTGTAAACCCTTAGAGATCACAAGTTGTTTGCCAAGTTCAGTAAGTATGAGTTTTGACTAAGGTCAGTTGCTTTTCTGGGTCATATCATTTCTTCCGAGGGTATTAGAGTTGATCTCCAAAAGACCGAAGCTATTAGAAATTGGCCTAGACCTATTTCTCCAACTGATATCCAAAGATTCTTGGGTTTAGCTGGCTATTACCGCCGTTTTGCTGATGGTTTCTCCTCTATAGCATCTCCTATGACTCGGTTGACCCAAAAGAAAGTGAAGTTCTTGTGGTTCGAATCTTGTGAGAATAGTTTTTAGGAGTTGAAGACTCGACTCACTTCAGCTCCTGTTTTGACTTTGCCTGATGGTGTTGATGGTTTTGTGGTGTACTGTGATGCTTCGAGAGTTGGGTTGGGTTACGTATTGATGCAGAAGGGTAAGGTGATAGCATATGCTTCCAGACAATTGAAACCCCATGAGAAAAATTACCCTACCCATGACCTTGAGTTGGATGCTATTGTGTTTGCTTTGAAAATTTGGAGACACTATTTGTGTGGTTCCATGTTGATGTTTTCACTGATCATAAGAGTCTGCAGTATGTGTTTGCCCATAGAGAATTGAATCTTAGGTAGAGATGATGGTTAGAATTATTAAAGGACTATGATATGAATGTGTTGTACCATCCGAGAAAGGCCAATATTGTGGTGGATGCCCTAAGTAGAGTGTCTATGGGTAGTGTTTCGTATGTGGTAGAAGGTAAGAAAGAGTTGGCTCGTGATGTACATCGTTTGGCTAGATTTAGGGGTTAGGTTGTTTCACTCTGCTGAAGATAGTATAGGGGTTCAGAGTAGTTCCGAATCCTCCTTGGTTTTAGAAGTGAAGGAAAAACAATACTTGGATGCTAGTTTGGTCAAACTGAAAGAGTCAGTCAAGGACCAAAAAGTAGAGGTTTTCTCCCAAGGGGGAGATGGTGTGTTAAGATTGCAGGGTAGATTGTGTATCCTGAATATTGATGATCTGAGATAGAGGATTATGGCTGAAGCGCACGGGGCGCGATATTCTATTCATCCTGGTGCCACCAAGATATACCGAGACTTTTGGGAAATCTATTAGTGGAGTGGCATAAAGAAAGATATAGCAGTGTTTGTAGCTAAGTGTGCAACTTGCCAACAGGTTAAGGTTGAACACCAAAGGCCTGGTGGTATGATGCAAGAGTTTAGTATTCCCACCTGGAAGTGGGAAGAGATAAATATGGACTTCGTGATTGGTTTACCTCTTTCCCGACGCCATCATGATTCCATTTAGATTGTGGTTGATAAGTTGACTAAGTCTGCTCATTTCTTGCCTATTCATACTTTATATACTACTGAGGATTACGCTAGATTGTATATCCGAGAGCTAGTCAGACTACATGGAGTTCCCTTGTCTATCATTTCGGATAGAGGTACTCAGTTCACTTCCTAATTTTGGAAAGCTTTTCAGAATGGTCTTGGTACCCAAGTGCTTTTGAGTTCTACTTTTCATCCGCAGATCGATGGTCAGGCTGAGCGGACCATCCAGATCTTAGAGGATATGTTGAGAGCTTGTGCACTTGACTTTAAGGGAAGTTGGGATGATCACTTACCATTGATAGAGTTTGCTTACAATAATAGTTTCTACTCTATTATTGGCATGGCTCCGTTTGAAGCCTTATATGGGAGGAATTGTAGATCACCCATAGGTTGGTTTGAGGTGGGTGAAGCGGCTGTGAGTGGTCCTGATTCGGTATTTGAAGCTATAGAAAAAGTTAAGTTGATTAGGGAAAGGTTGAAAACTACGCAGAGTCGTCAGAAGTCATATGCGGATGTTAGAAGGAGATACCTTGAGTTTGAAGTTGGTGACCTAGATTACCTGAAAATTTCACCCATGATGGGGGTGAAGAGATTTTGAAAGAAGGGGAAGCTTAGTCCCCGTTATGTTGGTCCTTATAAAATTCTTAGCCGTGTTGGTAAGGTAGCTTATGAGGTCGAGTTGCCTTCCGAGTTGTCCTTTATTCATCCAATATTCCATGTCTCCATGCTTAGAAAGCATATTAGCGATGTTGTGGTAGTGGATTCCTCTGTGAGTGCTGACATTCAAGATAATCTTTCTTTTGATGAGATTCCTGTTGAGATTCTTGATTTCAGTGTCCGAAGACTAAGGAACAAAGAAGTTCCCTCGATCAAGGTGTTGTGGCGAAACCAATCTATTGAGGGTGCAACTTGGGAAGCTGAGGCAGATATGCGATCCAAGTACCCGTACCTATTTTACGCGAACTCCGATCAAGCCGAAGGTACCATTCTTTCCTAAATCTGCACTTTTGATAAAAGTTGCAGCAGTTCAGCTGTCATTTATTATGTGTTCAGCTGTAGTTTCTTAAATTTATGCATTCTATGTTGCATTTCGAGTGAGAAATGATGTGGTGATGAGTCTAAAAAATGGTTTCAGCTATATGCTCTATTCCCTATCTAATATTGGGGTGTCTAGCATTATTCGAAGACAAATGTTTCCAAGGGGGGATGATGTAATACCCCGGGAAATTATTCATTAAAATTTTGTGCATAAACATTTGGGTTCTATCTTCTAGAATGAATTATAAAATTTCCGTGCAGAATGTCTTAGATTATGACCCACCATTACGTAGAGTATTGAATAATCTTTCCAATGATATGTGGATCATCCAAAACGGACACCCGAGCGACGAGTTATGAACATTCCGGTCGAACCGTGAATAGTAGTGAACAGTATAACATGCAGGAAAAAGTACTGAGGCCTGGCGTATTTTTGCTCCAACTTTAACCAATCATAAATCCTTGTACATAATTATCTGGGTGATGTACTATATATCAATGGAATGCTCTGTGAGTCCTCTTACCAATGAAATTGGTTTCATCCAATTTTTCTATCGGAGCAAAAGGTTATGGTCGATCTACTTCAGCCTATCAAAAGTGAATTTTTGGGTCAAGTTTAAACGATCATAACTCCTCGTACACAATGATCTGGGTGACATACTATATATCAACGGAAAGATATGAGAGTTCTCTTTCAAATTAAATTAGTTTCATCCAATTTGGATATCGAAGTAAAACGTTATAGTTAATCTACTTCAGACTATCAAAACAGTCCACCAAAGGACAGATTCGAGAATTATTTAATTTCAAGGGGCGTTTTGGCCATTCCCCCTCACCCAAAATCTGTCCAAACCCTATATTAAAGCCTATTAGAAGCATTATATGTTATATTTCATCAAATTCCCTCAAAAAGAAAACCCTAATCTCCTACATCCAACTTCAAGAACCTCCAAAGTTCACCATTAATTCTACAAATTTATTCAAGATTCCAAGTTCCTAGTTCAAGAACTCCAAGAACCATCATTCAAAGGCACGATTAACATCCCAAAAATGAGTATCGATCTAAAGTTCATCATTCAAGGTATGTGGGGTTTATCAACAAGAACTGTCTTTCGTTTTTGTGCCCAAAAGTAATTTTCTTTACAAAGGCATGATTTTTATTTGATTTATACGAATTTGAACCATGAACCCATATCTTATGATGATGATTATGAAATCTTGATGTTTATGATTTTGAAAGATTAATTTACATGTGTGTAGATATAAAGCATGAATCTTGAATGATATTTATCATGATTTTGATATTTGGGTCGTGAATCCCCATTGGAAATTGTGTTTTTTTTAGAAAGTATGTGTTATAAGCACGTTGATATTGATTTTGATAGATGGGAAGCATGATGGCTCCCGATGTATATTTATATATTACTGAAATTGTTTTTTTATGGATTGTCTTTGAAATGATCTGAGCTAAGTCTGGGAGAAATCTATAGCACCGAGTGGGAGGTATAAAGCGACCTTACTTACCTAGAACTACGTGCCCCCATAGGAGTGAGCCTGAGGATGATTTATATAGTGATCACTAGTTTGTCTTGATTTGATATCATAGTCGTACTCCGATGGCAAGTATATGATAGCTATCCCCAACGTGGGTTGTACGTTGGACTCCATGTAGCTCACATGGTTTATGTCGGTTATAGGATCTCCCAGTGTGTGTGCGTTTCCTTGTGTCTATGGTGATTGGTGAAGTGATTTGAAAGTGTAATTGTGAAGTTATTCTTTCAAAAGATTTAAATGATATTTACATTATGGGAATTGATATTCTTGATGAACTGAAAGTGATTAACAAATTATATGATGACTCACATGTGTTATTGTACTTATTTCATTCTCTCATGATTATGATGATTTTTTTTGGGCTATGTGAGTCTTTCATACATCCTGCATATTTCATATAAATATTTATGATGATGATGTTTATACAACTGCATACACCCTCATATACTCGGTTCCTTTCTATGGTACTGAAGATGTGGGTTGTATTTTCTCAGAATGTAGGTTCAGTTGCTCAGTTCCAGGTTTGATAGTGATTCTTCAGGCACGCTGTTCTACATCCTCTGTTGTGGTGAGTCCTCATGTTCCGAGGACGTGATGTCTGATGTTGGTTTCACGGAATTGTTTACATTTGATAACTGAGTATGAGTCAATTGGGGCATGTCTCAATGGCTCGCTGGTTTTATTAATTTTCTTAGAGGCTTGTCAAACTAGTATAGATGTTGGGAGTTGACTAATAAGTCATATTTTGTTATCTTTCTGAAATTCTGTTATTCTTGGATGATGATTACTCTGTTGATATTTGAGGGTTATTTATGGAAATCCCATTGATTTGTGTTGAACTGAATGAAAATAGCTTAAAGGGTTAGCTTGGGGCTACTCATAGCCTCAAGCACCGTGTGACGCTCCGAGACCCGTTTTCCAGGGCATTACAGCATGCCCTTAGCATATCTTCTAAAGTATGAATGGTACTTTCTTCTTGATCATCTATCTGAGGATAAAAGGTTGTACTGAGATAAACTTGGGTACCAAGACCCTTTTAGAATGCTTTTCAGAAATGAGAGGTGAACTTGGTTCCTTTATCTTAGATAATGGATAACAGAGCACCGTGTAATATGACCAACTCTCTGATGTATAGTTTGGCATAATCCTTGGTTGAATAAGATGTATAAACTAGAAGGAAATGAGCTGATTTGGTCATCCTTTCTACAATGACCCAAACTAAATCATGCTGGCGATGAGTATGAGGCTAACCCATCACGAAGTCCATGTTCAGTTTTTCCCACTTCCAAGTAGGAATACTGAACTCCTGCATGGACCCACTAGGCTTCTGATGCTCAATCTTAACCTGCTGACATGTAGAGCACTTACCCACAAAATCTGAAACATCTCTCTTTATCCCACTCCACCAATAGATTTCCCACAAGTTGTGGTACATATTTGTGGCCCCTCGATGAATAGAGTAATGCACACCATGCACTTCTGCAAGAATTTGCTTCCTTAATTCATCTACACCTGGAACACACAGATGACCATAACAATGTAGAACACCATCTCTCCCTTGGGCGAAAACCTCTATTTTTTGATCCTTGACTGACTCTTTCAACTTGACTAGTCTGGGATCTCTATCTTGCTTTTCTTTCACCTCAAAAACTAGACATAATTCTGAACTACTCTTAAACCATACATCACCCTCTTCTGAATCGACTAAGTGAATACTTAGTCTAGCAAGATAAAGGACTTCCTAAGCTAACTTCTTCTTACTGTCCTCAACATGAGCAACACTACCCATGGACAGTCTACTGAGAGTGTCGGCCACTACGTTGGCCTTGCCCAAATGATAAAGGACACTTATGTCATAATATTCTAAGAGCTCTAACCACCTTCTCTGACGAAGATTGAGATCTTTTTGAGAAAATACATACTGAAGGCTTTTATGATACGTAAACACATCTACATGAACACCGTATAGATAATGCTTCCAAATCTTTAAAGCAAAACTACAGCTGCTAAATCAAGATCATGAGTAGGATAATTCTTCTCATGGGGTTTAAGCTATCTGAGGCGTAGGCTATGACCTTACCATATTGCATGAGGTCACAACCCAAACCTTCTCTGGATGTATCATAATACACCATGAACCCATCTGAATCATCTGGAAGAGCTAAGACTAGAGCTTAGGTGATTCGAGTCTTTAACTCTTAAAAACTCTTCTCGCAAGGATCTGACCACTGAAACTTGACTTTTTTCTAAGTCAATCTGGACATAGAGGATGGAATAGAAGAAAATCCCTCAACAAACCATCTGTAATAGCTAGCCAGACCCAAGAAACTCCTGATGTCTAATGGAGAGACAGGTCTGGGCCAATTTCTTATCGCTTCGGTCTTTCAAGGATCTACTCTAATGCCATCACCGAAAATGATATAATCAAGGAATGCTACTGACCTTAGCCAAAATTTTCCCTTAATGAATTTGGCAAACAGCTGATGATATCTGAGAGTATGAAGTATGATTCTGAGATGTTCTGCATAATCACGCTCATTGCAGGAATAGACCAGAATATCATCTATGAAGACTATGATGAACAAGTCCAAGTACTTTTTGAACACACGGTTCATCAGGTCCATGAAAGTTGTTGGGGCATTATTAAGACCAAAGGACATAACCAGAAACTCGAAGTGACCATATCGAGTACTACAAGCTATTTTTGGAGTATCATATTCTCTGACTCTGAGCTGATGATAGTCGGATCTAATGTCTATCTTAGAGAAATTACTGGCACCCTAAGGCTGGTCAAACAAGTTATTGATTTGGGGAAGAGGATACTTGTTCTTGACCATGACTTTATTGAGCTGACGATAATCAATACTCATTCTGAGAGAACTATTTTTCTTGCACATGAATAAAACTGGTGCACCCCACGGGGACACGCTGGGCCTAATGAATCCCTTATCTAAGAGATCCTTCAACTGCTCTTTCAATTCTCTGATTTCTTCTAGTTCCATTCTATATGGCGGAATAGATATAGGCAGAGTATCTAGAAGAAGATCAATACCGAAGTTTATTTCCCTTTTAGGAGGAATTCCTGGAAGATCATCGAGAAAGACATCTGAATATTCATTCACTATTAGGACTGATTCAAGATTGGGAGTTTCAGAACTACTGTCACTAAATCGAACAAGATGATAGACACATACTTTAGATATCATTTTCTATGCTCGAAGGTACGAAAAAAGTTGATCTCTAAAAGCAGATACACAACACTTCCACTCTAGGATGGGTTTGTTCGAAAACCGAAACTGGACAAATTTGCTTCTATATTTATTTATGGCATAGGAGGAATGAAGCCAATTCATGCCAAAAATGACATCAAAATCAGTTATCTCTAATTCTACTAAATCTGCTGAAGTAGCTTTCTAAGATACCATAACTGGTCTGTTCCTGTATACTCATCCGACTATGATCATTTTACCTACTGGGGTAGATACTAAAAAGGGCTCTACTAGAATTTCGGGACTGACTTCAAAATCAGCTGCTATATAGGGAGTAACAAAAGATAAAGTAGCTCCTAGATCTAGCAAAGTGTAAACATGCACATGAAAGATTTGTAACGTACTATTAACCATATCAAGAGAATTTTCCTGATTTTGCCAGGATTGGAGAGTATAAATTTGATTTGGGAGTTGCCCACTAGTAGCGTTGGAGGTGGTACCTTTCTAGTTTGGGCGATCAGACTGAGCTGAGGAATGGTTCTGTTGACTCTGAGGACCTAGATGTGGACAGTCTCTGACTCTGTGGCCTGGTTTTCCATATCTAAAATAAATACCACTGCCAGCTCTGTAAATACCTGATGGTGCTTGCCATAAGTTTGGCAAAGAGGATAGGTACGGGCACTACAAACACTGCCCTGAGAATTAGAGCTTGGCGCACTATCTCTGTTACCATCCCTAAACTTAGGAGCTATAGCACTAGCTGAAGAAGGAGCTGGAACTGTTGACTTAACATGAAATAGAGAAATGTTTCCTCCTTCTAATTTTTGGCTGAGCAAAGATGAAACTATCTGTCCTTTCTTTCTTATTCTTCTTTTCCCTCATCTTAATCTTTTGATCTTCTATCTACTAAGCATGGGTCATAATCCTAGCTATGTTTATGCCACTATTCAACATTGCGGACCTGCACTCATTGACCATACTATCAGTTACCCCAGAGACAAACTTACTCATCTTAGCCCTGCTATCTGCAACCACATGAGGAGCATATCTGGCTAATTGAGTAAACTTAAGAGAATACTCTTTCACTGTCATGTTGCCTTACCTAAGATTGATAAATTCTAACACTTTAGCTTCTCTTAGCTCTAGGGGAAAGAATTTTTCTAAGAATACAGAAGGAAATTCCTCCTACTCAATAGGCCCTACATCTACAGCCCTCTCTGACTTCTACTATTTGAACCAAGTGTAAGCAACATTGTGTAACTGATATGTAGCTAGCTCTACACTCTCACTAAACATAACCCCCATGATATTCGTAACCTTCTAAACTTGATCAAGAAATTCCTAAGGTTCCTCGTCTGACTTAGACCCAAAAATGGATGGAGGATTCATTCGAGTGAAGTCCCGAATCCTGGCTGCAACTGAATTGGCCTCTAGGTTAGTTGGAATGATAGTTGGTCATTTATTCTGAGCAGCGACTGACTGAGCAAGAGTAGAGAATGCAACTCTGAACTCTGCATGAGAAACATGTTCACCCAAAGGATCTTCGGGTTGAGGGGTTGGTTGATTGCCATTTCTTTTTTTAGGAGGCATATTCTGTAGAAGAAGTGGAGAAATGGATTAGACTGAGAGATTGACTTGATATTATGCTCACTGGCATGACATGAATACTGAAAGAAGGGAAACTATTCCTAAAACATCTTATATCCTTCTGCACATAAATGTGGCATGCAACACACCCATGCCCAAGACTCTACTAGATGCAGCTTTCAGATATCCTAGGACACTATTGAACCTTAGGATTTGATACCAAGTTTTTAACGCCCTGAATTTGGGTCCCGAATCATTACACAGTGCTCATGACCCCGAAGGACCACAAGCTAACCCATGACTGATATTTGTACCTGTATACCGCATAAAATACTAGATAATGCAGAAACATGAGCTAAAAGGCCATAAGGTTCAACACTGAGATATAATATCTGATAAAAATATAATATCTGGGTTGGGTATAAAATATCCAAAACAACTAAAATAAACTATCTGAAACATACTGTCATCTAAAAGGCCTCTAAATCATGACTGAACTATTTGAATAAGGAGTTAATGGGATATGCCCCCAACTAACTCGAACTAATAAATAAATCAATGAGGTAATAAAGTAATGATCATTTCCTCAAAAGATGAGGACTCACTGCTTACTTTCACTGTTAAGACTAGAATCTACTAATGCTCTGGAGATCGTGTCTCTGAACATATAGTATAAGACACCATAGCGAAAATACGTCATTACTTTGAATGTACTGGTATGCATGTGAGGTAGGCTAAATGCTTGGGTTTCATATGCATGAACAATACTGACTAACAGACTAATATTAATGTGAAAATGCATACATGAATACATAGTAACTATAACTGAGATCGTGATAAGATGAATTTACTGATAACTAATATAACTGGTAACTGAGTTCTGATGACTTATATAACTGATAACATGCGTGACTATATCTGGTAGTCCTGAATCAGATGGAACTAGCTGAGCTTTGTACTATTCTAAGTTGACAGTATCTGACAGTCCTGAATTTTATAGAACTATCTGAGTTTTATTATTGAGACTGAATGACTGTATCTGATAGTCCTAATTTCTATAGATGAAATTGTGGAAAGTAGTTATCTAACTGACATGCCCCTAATATGCTATTATGGCTTAGTTGGGGTCTAATCTGTAACCACAATTGGAAGAGTGTTAATACCACGCCACTGGTAAGGATAATCTTTGAGTAACCCTCATATAATAGGTAACTCTAGTGAGAACGGTGGGAACCCTCATATAACAGGTTAAGCCACCTCATCTGTCCTCATATAATAGGCTATGATTTCTCAACCTATGCTGGCTATGTAGTTCTGGAATGCGAGGATTGCTTCTAAGAATCACACCCTCATACAACAGGTGGGTTCCCAACCTTGGGTTTACTCGGTGATAATTTCTACTCCCATCTGGATAGATAATGAACATGATTAATTGAACTATCTAAACTGAGTTAACTGAGTTTTGTTAACTAACGGAATACTACTGAGATTACTGAATTTCTGAGGTTTCTGAGATTACTGAGTTTACTGAGTTTTCTTGTGTCACATGACTGACTAAATTTCTATGAACATGGCTCGACTGAGAGTATCTTGAAAACATGACACTGGCTCTAGGAACATAGCTAATTATCGGGTACAAGTACCCTCAGGACTCGATGGAAAAAAACTGACATAGCATGACTTTCTTGAATACATAACCAACATCACAATCCATAATTCATTTATTGAGGCATTTCATCAAACATGTGATATGCATAAACTTGTACATACATGAGGATTACATAATATCGTACTAGTTGGGAACTTTTCCTTTACATAAGCATTTAGTCAAAGACATGGTAAGCATATTATATGTAGACAACATTATACAACAAATAAACATCATGATTCAACTCTAATTTCACATGAATCTACACCTATACTAATCAATTCCACATAAAAGTGATCACCCAACATAAATTAGGATTCAATTGGTCACTATCAACATGAACAAAAACAAACCCAACATGAAATTCATAAAGAAATCTACACACTTGAACTTTGAAAAGAGATTCTTGGGCTTCGTGAATAAGGAGTCCATGAATGAACACTATGCATACCTAGTAGTGAGTTTATTGAAGTTATTGAACTTGAAGAATTTGAATCTCATAGTTCTTGAAGAAGATTTTGATTTTGTTGCTTAAGGATTGCTCTTAGTGAGAAAACCCTAATTTTTGAAGTTGTGGAAGTCTAATGAATTTTTGGAGCCTTGGTCAAATATTATTAGGAATATAAACGGGTGGTAAAAGACCAAAAAGCCCCTTTAAAAATGATTTAAAAATAAATGAATAGAATGTACGACGATGGGTGTGACGGTCCATCACTGGTTTGACGGTCAGTCATTTCGACCATCACACGTGGACCAGGAAAAGGACTCACTTTCTAAGTTGCAACGGCTTGGGCGACAGTCCATTGTAATTTCGACGGTCTATTAACCTTTCCGTCGCACCTTATCCCAAAAGTTGCCTCACTTCCTTGGATGCGACGATCAAGGTGACGGTCCATCGCTAGATCGACAGTCCATCAACCTAGCCATTGCACATGGGCGATTCTGACAGCTCTGAATAAAACATCCATAACTTTTTACTCTGATATCGGATTTTGACAAAATTGGTATCTTTGGAAAGCTAATTCAATTTTCCACATGATAAATAGTGAAAATCTTAAAAATTCCACATGTACAAAAGTGTATTCATCTTTCAAAGAAAGCTTTTAACATTTTTAGGACAATTTCAATCTAGGAAAAAGTATGGGGTATTACAAAACTGGCAATAGTGGCTTTCTACTTTTTATGCTCCTCATGATATATGTCATAATTTGACCAAGTTACATATGAGTGGTGAGTGGTGGATGGATCTCTTGGTCCTTGAGGCAATCTGGACACTAGCTTCCTAACCTCCCTTATTTTACGTGAGATATCATCGAGGGGGTTGGCTGATGAAGGTCTAGAAAAATCTGTGTCCACTTGGACTGATTTCTCCGTGTCCATTTTCCTCTTCTTACTGTGACCGGGGGCACGCTCACCTCAATATTTAAGTGGGTAGATGAGGGAGCTTAGATGTACCCAAGTATCTAGAGCATATTCTTCCACTCCTGCCATCTTGCAAAGCTCAGTGATAAGGTAACGGAAAAGAAGGTGCGTACCTCTATAAGTTTTGAAATACCTCCACTCTAAAAGAAAAATATCACCCACATTAAGAGAGATGCGAGATAGGATGCGAGCCACCATCTGAGTTCTCAAATATGTGACAATAGTCATATGGTTGCATAGTGATGCTCAGCTGCATATGATGTTCAACCAAATCCTGGCTTTTGCTGTGAAGTACCTCATCAAAATATCTTTCTTGGTGATGGACTAGGGAACTGCTTTTCAAGGACATAAAATGTTGGCCATCCAAGTCCCCGGCTCATATGCTCTTGCCTGGAACTGCCTCATGTCAGCATCTAGGAGCCCATACATTGCATTAACCTACTCCACTTCAAAGTTAATATGCTTAGCCCAAATTATCATCATTGATTTTGTGAGAAAACTATGCTAAGGTTTGCATAGAACTCATGCACTCACTGCTTATTAGCATAGCAGGGTTCTGAGGCAAAGCACATCGACCTGGTTGCAGTGAGTCTGGCATGGACTTTTAGGAGCTTCTCCTCCACCTTGTCTAATATAATACCCCTTTCATAGAGTAGCTTATCCATGTGATAATTATCATAGTAGTTGTGCTGGTATTATGCGACAAACATTAGTATTATCTTTCTAAAAACTTACTAGATTAAAGAGGTAAGCTCATGTGGTAGTTTTATGAAGGTTTTAGAGCCAACGAGGAATATGCAGAAGTTTTAAAGTTTTCCTAAGACTTCCCTCAGCTATGGCAATGATGGAGCATTAACTATGATTGTTGTCATCAAGACCATGATTCCGGCACCTGAGACTAGGTTTGACAGTTTTTGCACAATGTTTGAAACATAGTTTTACCCCATAATTTTGCTTAAACTAGGAATTATAACATTATAAATAGGGAATTTCAAGCCTATAGTGTATGATCATAGCCCCGAAATAAAAGAAATTAAACATTGAATTTGTAGGGGAATTCTAATAGCACACATGTTGTACACTTCAATTTAAACAATTTAAGGCTTACTTTTGGGTACTCAAGACTTCCCCAAAGAGCGTGTAGACTAACTACAATAGCTAACCATAGAACAATAACAATTAAACATAGGTTTTGTAACAAAAATATTATTTCAGGTGCTTTTTATACACTATGAGTTCAAAGCATGCAATTATACAAAAATTAAGGGAGTTGAGACAACTTACCAAGTTAGATAATGCTATTTGAATGAGATGAACCTTGGATATGAAATGTTGTGCAAAAAATTGAAGAATATGTTTAGAGAAAGTGAGAGACGGGTGTGGAAAAAATGGACTGTCGGATGGTCATTTAAATTTATTTGACCTTGATCATGGTGGAACGGACCGCGAACGCGGTAACTGAGACCAAACAACTGGGTTTCCTACAGTTCTTGTTTAGTACAACTTGCTAATTTTGCACGTTCCCTTGTCAAATTCAACAATAATTCCCCTTGACACCAATATGTGATGGATTGTGCATGCTTAAATAAAAATGAATTTTACTCTATTTTGCATAAATAAAAGGACACGAGCCACTTTTTGTGGCATGATGGGTTGTCTCCCATCTAGCACTTAGTTTAATGTTGTTTCACTATATCTCCAATATTTTCTTTTGTTTTTCCATATAGAAAATTTAAATCTCTGTCCCAACTTTCATTCAATATGCAATGAGCGGAAGAGGGACAGAAGATTCAAATTTTCCAAGATGAAACTTGGAAGATGTGACAAAATGGCAAGAAAGCTTCTATCTCACCATTTTGAATATTTAAACCTTTTACCCAACTTCACATCAAACTTCCTAATAGACTCATTAAGTATTGGTGAGAGCATCAAAAGTTCACTTGTTACACACCAAATTTTGCATTTATTGTCCTTTAAGTGAGCGACTTTACTTTTCCCTTTTGGAATGACTAACTCCAAAATGTAGGGATTTGGCTCCTCATTTCCAAAATTCATCATTTTCTTGGGCGGTTCGACTTCCACCACATCCACAGAGCATAATGTTGAAAAGTGGTTCGAGTGAGATCCTCTCCCTAAATTCAAAGTTGCATCTGTTTTGACATTGTCACCCCAAAATGGACTAGAGTCGTCATGAGGGATGTGCTTTGATTCTTCTTTTGACTTTGGTACCCTTCAAATTATTTTGGCATCTTCGTCATTATTTGGTTTAGTTGGTTGGGAAGTCTAGGGTTCTTTGTTTCCAAGCTCATCAGCATAGCTTGGTTCCGTTTCTTAATTAACCTTGTCATGGGAAATGGGAAGTGCAATGGCATTTACAAGATGTTTTTCCTTGCCCATTCCCTTTACCTTGACAATCTCCCTTCCAAATGCCACATTGGATTGATGTTTATCTTGCATGTTGTCCTTTGTTGTAGTTACTCGATCCAAGATAGTTTGAAGCATAGCTTCAAAGCTATTGGACCTGGTAGGCTGTTCTTCATTCTTCTCATCATAAGGCCTATCAAACTCATAAGAAGAACTAACATTTGGGATAGCATCATAAGGGGAAGGGGTATTTGAACAATCACTACAATGTTCTAATTCATACTCTATTGATTTTTCCCATTCCAATATATGTTGAGGTATTGCTACAACACCAATATTTTTTATGCTTCGTTCTTCTCTTTCTTTCTCATAAGACTTATCAAAGTCATGAAAAAAACTAGCAACCGAGTTAGTATAACAGGGGAAGGAAGAATTTGTACAATCGCTCTCATGTCTTTTTCGACCACTACATAAGGAACAAACATACTCCCTCTAACATTGAGATGGTGCACACATCTCTCTCCAAGGAGTATGTCTACAATCTTGCCAAAAATGAAATCCACCATAATATGGACATGATTTATCAAGATTCTCTTTCCAATCACCAAACCCACATTCATTCATTGATGCCATAGTAAGAAATTAACAAAAACAAAGAAAATCTACCTAACATATGAAACAAAGAAAATCAAAAAAAAATATTTATAGATTTGAATTAGATCAAGTAAGCTAAAATTTCAAAATAACTTATTACGCCAAATTATTCCTTGGCAACGGCATCATTTTTTATAACACTCAACTTACATATCAAATTAAGTGCAAGGCAGTCATCATCAATATATTTACCCAACTTTAGAGTTGGGGTCGAATCCATGAGGAACAATGTGACTGCGATTAAATTAATTCAAAATGATAGATACAAGTTAAAAACAAACAAATGGTACAAATGGATAAAATGGGGGTGATAAGTTCCTACACTAGTATTTTTTTTGGATTTTTCTAGTATAAATTTGGGGCTATGAATAATTAAAATTTAATAAATAAGCACGGATCTTGGGATTATGCATTACTAAGGGAGTGACATATGGGGGTTAGTATTAAACATCAATTTAGTAAGCCAAATATGGGTAGGCTTGGTTATAGATTTGATGTTAGTTTTTCGACAAACTCCAAACTTTTACCAATTTATTCTTCTGAATAACTAATAGGTTTGTTCAACAATTTGTAACTACAACCTCAATCTAGGCATCCCTATTTCTAGGATGACACCTATGGTATAGTCAACCTCACATTCACACTTATGTCTAAGATAATTAAAATTAAGAAAACTACACACATAATTGTCTATCATTGCTTTGGTTTCCAAATCCCTTTTTCAAGGATGATATGTATTCCTACACTTCACTTAAAACCCTTATTTCGAAGATATCCTTGAGCTTTCTAGAGCTTGGAGCTTTCACTCATAATACCCATATGGGTATTTAGGGCTTTCACCCATAAAATCCTAACAAAATTAGCATAGCAATGATAAAACCTATAAACATCAATTACCAAATAGATGCTAACAATAATATCCCGCACACACTTTAACCGCTATTCACACATAACCCTAAGAGGGAGATTTAGCAACACATAAGAAGAATAAGCATAGATATACCTATAATCTCCATTGAAATGAATTGTTTATAATTTAAGTGAATGTTACTTCAAACATGGCTCTCACACAATATCAATAACGGTAGTGAGCAAATCTTTCACTTAGAAAGTCTCTAATGTATTCTTCACCCTAAATTTACACAATATCTTTTTCTCCAAAATAGAAGCTATGAAGTCAAGAACTAAAACCTAAAAATTAGGGAAGATGGAATAAGATACATCCATCAAGGATTTGGGTATTTTTGGTCAAAATTAGGATCAGCCCTGTATATTTCTATATTTACCCTTAGGTTCATTTTACCGCTAAGCTGTAATAGCATGAGTTTGGCAATGACCATGGTTATGCGACCGCGGCTAACTTCCGAGATCATGTTTGATTGAATTTTTCTTAAATACCGCGATTGCAGTAACTGAGGCCTTTTTGCTCCAAGTCTTCAGTTGTACTTTCTTGCTCCTTTTTCTATAAATTTAAGCTCTATTCCACATCTTTCTATATTTTCAACTCTATACTCGCAAAGAGTGGATATTAGTGCATTTGCTCACAATTATGTCTCATTTATTCATCCAAAATTTGGTAATTTGTATGAATATTGTGTACTAATGAGTGGTAAGATCACCACTCATCAATTGGTATTGTTATTGGGGTTAGTACCAATTGGATAATTGGATGAGGTAATTAGATTCTAATAATAGACTTTATTTAATATTTTTAAACTATTATTATATTATATTATATATGTTCAAAATTTATTGGCATATGTTGAGATCAGTAATAGTTGGGTATTGGTAGTGTTCTTCTATCCTTATTGTACTTGAGAAGTGCGACATGATTAGGCCCGAGTTTGGATCATGTCAGATTGGTATTAAAGCCCTAGGTTTATGGTCAATTGGGTGCCCGACAAAGCCATGTCGAGTAGAGTATATTTTCTGGGTGTGTAGCATGCCACACTCATAAGGGAGAGGCTATAAGATACTTTGTAATATTTTTTTTCTTGTGTTCTATTTTTAAGTTTTAGAGTCTAAAGTCATGATATCTTTTCTAATTCCTATCTGTTCGCTTTGAAGGTTATGAAAACTCTTTCATCCTAAATGAGGACAATGTTGATGGGAATCATTCTACTTATATGGTCAATAATTGGTCTAGGGGTCCCATTCCTTATTGCCTTATTGGAGTTCCATCAGTTCCCTTCAGTCCTTATCGACCTTCTCAAGATGATGTGATAAATGTTAAGTTTCGTTAGTCTATCCATATTATGGTACAGTTGGTAGCTTCTCAGAATGATCATATTACTTCTGTTACTCTTTCTTATAAAGCCTTAAGGGTTGGCTAGTTCATAAGATTTAATTCTCTAACCTTTACTGGTGTTAAGGTAGAGAAGGATCCTCAAGGTTTTCTAAATGAGATAGAAAATATCTTTCATTTTATGCATGGGACAAATGTGGAGGACGTGGATTTTGACAACTAACAACTGATAGATGTGTCATACCAGTGGTATGAGAAATAGGATGTGTCAAGAGGTAACGATGTTGAGTCATCCCTGAGGGAGGATTTTTCTAATGCTTCCTTGGACCGTTTCTTTCCTCAAGAGCTGAGGAAAGTAAATGCAGAAGACTTTGTTAATTTGAGGTAAGGCAAGATGTTATTCAAGGAATATATCTTATAGTTTCAACAATTGTCTTGATATGCTTCCGAGTTAGTTTCTAGCATAATGTCTAGAATGAGAAACTTCGCTTTTGAGTTGTCTCAAAACTTTATTTTAGAGAGTAAGGCTAGCTTATTGATCAAGAACATGGATATCTCTAGGTTGGTTGTGTACATGCAGTAGGTAGAGAAAAAAATAAAAAATAGGTTGAGATAGAAAAGAGACGGAATAAGAAGTTCAAATTTTCTGAGCAAGGTGGTGGCCTACAATACAGTGGCAGGGATGGTGGGAAGTGGCCCCCGAAGAAGCAGGGAAATTCTAGGTCCTATTCGATAGTTAGTGCTCCCTACCCAAAGTCATCCGATTATAGGAGTTTCCAGGGTGGTGAAAATTTTTGTGCATAAGGTGCCCAGTCTTAAGCTAGCGGGCCTAGTCAGATCCATCATATCCTCTATGCATATTATGTAGTCGATTACATTAGGGTTACTGTGATAAAAGAAAGGACAAGTGTTTCAACTGTGGTTAGTTAGGGAACATGGTTAGAAGTTGTCCAATGGCAAAGGTTTCTTCGAGGAAAACAAGGTTCCAACTGCCTATTCATTAGCTCTGCCACCAAAGGGTGCACAATCTAGTTTTGGCACTGGTCAAAACTGTCTCTATGCTCTCACTACTCGCCTGGAGTCTGAGGCCTTGCCTGATATCATGACTGGTATGTTCAAACTCTTTTCTAGTGATACGTACTTATTTCTTAATCTGAGGTCCACTCTCTCTTATGTGACCTCATTTATGACTATGTATTTTGGTTTTAGTCCAAAGTATGTTTCAAACCCTTTTTCTATTTATACCCTATTGGGTGACTCTATAGTGGCTAGAATGGTCTATAGGTGTAGTGTTGTATCTTTGGGTGGTTGGGAGACTTTGGTGGATCTGTTTGAATTAGACATGATTGATTTTGATGTCATATTGTGGATGGATTAATTGAACTCATGTTATGCTTTTCTAGATTGTCTGACCCCTAAAGTTGTCTTTAAATTCCTAAATAAATGTATTATTCAGTGGGAGGTGGTTCCCTAACTCCTAAGGGGAACTTCATATCATATCTTAGAGCTCAGAGATTAGTCACCAAGTGGTGTCTTTATCATTTGGTCTGGCCTAAAGATTCTAACTTAGAGGGTTTTCTTTGCATTCTGTCCTGGTGATGAATGAATTTCTTGAGGTCTTCCCTGATGGCCTTCCAGGTGTCCCTCCTGATAGGGAGATTGAGTTTGAGATTTATCTTTTTCTTGACACTTGTTCGATTTCTATTCCCCTATATCCAATTACTCTGGCTAAGTTGAAGGAGCTTAAAGAGCAACTTAAGGATCTTTTAGAAAAGGGTTACATCCGTCGTAGTGTGTTCCCATTGGGTACACCATTATTATTTTGTTTAAGAAGGATCGTTCCCTTCGGATGTGAAATTATTACTCGTATTTGAATAAGGTGATAGTAAAGAATAAGTATCCTCTTCCTAGGATAGATGATTTGTTTGATCAACAGTGGGGTGCTAAATTTTTTTCAAAGATTTATCTTCGATCCAGGTACTATTAGTTAAATATTAGGGAGTTGGATATCTCTAAGACTACCTTTCATATTTGGAATGGGCATTTTGAGCTTTTGGGTATGTCTTTTGGGTTGACCAATGCCTCAGCGGCATTAATGGATTCCATAATTGGGTCTTCCACTGGTTTCTAGATTTGTTCATTATTTAGTTCATAGATATTCTTGTGTAATCTAAGATCCAAGTAGATTATGCCGATCACCTCTACATTATGTTGCAGTCCCTGAAAGAGTAGCATTTGTATGCAAAATTTTCAAAATATGAATTTTGGTTGAACGTTGTCACTTTTATAGGTCATAGCATTTCTAGTGAAGGGATCATGGTAGATCCACAGAAAGTTGCAGTTGTTAAGAAGTGGCCTAGACCCAAGACTCCAATTGATATTCGGAGCTTCTTGGGTTTGTCTTGCTATTATCGAAGGTTTGTGGAAGGTTTTTCTTCTATAGTTCCCTAGTTGACCAAGTTAACTCAGAAGAAGGTGAAGTTCTTATGGTCGGATGCTTGTGAAGGTAGTTTTCAGAAGCTGAAGAATAAGCTAACTTCGGCTATAGTCTTGACTTTGCCTGAAGGCACTGATGTATTTGAGGTATATTGTAATGCATCCCGTATAGGGATTGGTTGTGTCTTAATGTAGCATGGAAAGGTGATAGCTTATGCCTCTCGACAGTTGAAGGTGCATGAGAAGAATTATCTGACTCATGACTTAGAATTCTTAGTTGTGGTGTTCACAATGAAAATCTGGTTCACTACTTGTATGGAGTACATGTGGATATCTTTTAAGGTCATAAGAGCCTGCGATATGTGTTTACTCAGAAAGAGCTAAACCAAAGGCAAAGAAGATGGCTTGATTTACACAAGGATTATGACATGAGTCTTCACTACCACCCAGGTAAAGCTCACATAGTTGCTGATGCTCTTAGTAGGATATCCATGGAAAGTTTAGCTCATGTGGAAAAGGAGAAGTGGGAGTTATTAAAGTAAATTCACTATTTGGCTAACCTTAGAGTTCGCCTTTTGGACTCTGAGGATGGTGGTATATTTGTACAAAAGAAGGCGTAGTCTTCCCTTAGTGAGGAAATCAAGGAGAAACAAGTGTTAGGTTTTGTCTTGATTAGGATCAAGGGTGCCGTAGGTAGGCAGAAGGTGATGGTCTTTGATATTAGTGGTGATGGTACCTTGCGGTATCAAGAGAGGTTATGTGTTCTTGACATAGATGTTTTGTGAGAGAGGATCTTGGCTGAAGCACATGAGTAGTGTTATGTTGTTCATCCTAGATAGATGAAAATGTATCATGACCTTAATATGATGTATTGGTTGAATAATATGAAGAGGGATGTGGCTAGTCTTGTGGTTAAGTGCATGGTGTGCCAACAAGTGGAAGTTGAGCACATGAGGCTCGGAGGATTGTATCAAGAAATTGAGCTGCCTGTATGGAAATGGGAAGTGATCGGCATAGATTTTGTTATGGGTCTTCCTCGATCTCAGAAGTAGTTCGATCTGTTTGGATCACAGTGGATAGGATGACAAAGTTGACTCATTTCTTAACAGTGAGGACCAATTTCATGGCAGAGGATTATGCGAGGTTGTATCTCAAAGAGATTGTGAAGTTGCATAGGCTTCTTATTTCTATTAACTCGGATCGCAGTGCATAGTTTCCATCTCACTTTTAGCGGTCATTTCAGAAAGGTTTGGGGACCAAGGTGAGTCTTAGTACTGCTTTTCACTTACAGTTGGATGGGAAAGTGGAAAGGACTATCCAGACATTGGAGGATATGTTTCAGGCTTGACTGATTTACTTTTATGGTAGCTGGGTTGAAGCTTTGCCTCTTATAGAGTTTGACTATAATAATAGCTACCACTCGAGAATTGGAATCGTTTCGTTCGAGGCGTTGTATGGTAGAATGTCTAGATCCCCTATTGGGTGGTTCAAGGTTGCTAATGCTGAGATGTTTGCATTGGATATGATTCATCAAGCCATGAAGAAGGTGAAGGTGATTCAGGATAGACTTAAGGCTGCTGAAATTCACAAAAATTCCTATGCAGAAGTGAGGCATAGGAAGTTGGAATTTGAGGTTGGGTATAGGGTGTTCTTGAAGGTGTCTCTCATGATGAGAGTGATGTGGTTTGGGAAGAAGGGGAAGTTAGTCCCTGTTATGTTAGTCCTGATGTCACCCAAAATAAACCTTCAAAAGAAGTATGTTGCGGTTGATGAAAAATATATTAACCCAGCTAGTTTGGGGTCAATCCCACAGGGAAAACTTTGAGTAGTTGCTTAGCTTGATGTAATTCACGAGCAGTGCAGAAAAGTAAATGGGGGAATTTGGAATTCTCAGTAAGTAATAACTAAATCTTTAATGCTTTTGAGTTGTAAACAATAGAAGTCAAACACTTGGACTGTGTTCCCCCTACCTTCTCAACTACATAAATATCTCATGTTCAATCCACCAATTCTATTGCTCTGCATGTAAAGTCAACAAGATATGTATTATCAATCTTCTTTTGACGTGTTGATAAATCTCACCCTTTACCTTGTGAGTTTCATGGTGTCGCCTTATTACTCCTTCTTTATGACATCAGTTCACTTTCATTTTTTAAGTCTCAAGTGATTAGAGGAGATGATGGAATGGTAAGTTGGAAGTGAATCTCAAATTATTGTCTTAATCTTCTTTTCCCAAT
>NC_061121.1:154025316-154086739 GCF_002878395.1 Capsicum annuum | reverse complement strand
GTGCAAGGAGGTCATCTTCAATCCATTCACCCAACATTGGAGTCGGGGTCGAATCCACAATGGAAAAATGTGAGTGGCAATAAAGTTAGTTAAAAATAATAGATATAAGTTAAATTCAAACCAATAGTACAAAAAGGATAAAAATGTGGGAGATAGGAGTCTGCACTAATGTTTTTTTTTTGGTTTTTCTAGTATAAATTGGGGCTATGAATAATTAGAGTTTTTAAATAACTAAGAACAGATCTTGGGGTTATGTATTACTAAGGGAAGTGAGATGTGGATGCTAATGATTAACTTCAATATTAGTAGATCAAGTGTGGGTAGGTTCGCTTATAGGTTTTGATTCTAGTCTTTCAACTAAACACCAACCTTTCACCCATTGATTCTTTTAAACACCTAATTGGTGTGTTCAAAAATTGGTAAAAAAAAAACCAATCTAAGCATCCCTATTTCTAGGATGATACCTATTGTATAGTTAACTTAACAGCTATCCTTATGTCTAAGATAGTGATAGATTAGCAAGCTATACACATAATTGTCTACCATTATTTTGGTTTCTATATCCCTATTTCAAGGATGATGTGGATTCCTAAAGTTCACCCAAAAACCTTCTTTTGAAGATGACTTTGAGCTTGCTAGAGCTTGGAGTTTTCACCTATCAAACCCATATGGGTGTTTGGAGCTTTCACCCAGAAATCCCAACTAAGTTAGCATAGCAATGATAAAACCCATCAATATGAACTACTAAATAGAGGCTAACAATAACAAACCACACACATTTAAATCCCTATTCACACATAACCCCAAGAGGGAGATCTAGCTACACGTAAGTTAAATAAGCAAAGATATACCCATAATCTCCATTGAAATAATTTATAGAAGCTTAAGTAAATATTTCAAACATTGAACTTCCACAAATCTCCAATGGAAGTGAACTATTCCTCCACTCAAAAGGTCTCCAATGTATTCATCACCTAAAATTTATACAATATTTTCTTCTACAATAATGGAGTCTATGAACTCAAGAACAAAACTTAAATATTGGGAAAGATGGAATAATTTTTTTGTGTATCACTTAGGGTTTTAGTATTTTTTCCAAAAGTTGGGAATAGCCACGTGCATTTCTAGATTTTCCCTTGGGATGCCTTCTTCTTCTAAATCGTGATCGCGGGTCCGGTACGACCGCATTTTCTTGACTTCAACTTGACTGCCACGACCACGGTTACCAGTCCACGACTATGGTAACTGAGGCCAGTTCCTGCTCTAAGTCTACAACTGCACTTTCTTGCTCCCCTTTGATCATTTGCAGCTCCAATCCACTTTTTTTTATCTTATCAACTCTAGACCTACAGAGTATGGATATTAGTGCATTTAATCATAATTTTGTCATTTTTATTCATTTAAAGCAAGGTAATGTGCACAAATGATGAGAGCGAATGAGTGGTAAAGTCGTCACTCATCAACATCCCCAACTTAAAGTTTTTGGTTGTCCTCAAGCAACACTACCTCTTACCATGAGACAAAATTATTTATGCCCAAAAATCATGCCTTAAAGATCATAATGACTTCAACCTTAGTAACTACCTAACGTAGCTCATTGCATATGAGCTAAGCTGTTTTCAACAACTCCCCTCATCATGGAATGCCATATCTAAGGATACACAAGACTTCAAATAGCAACCAAGCAACAACAAACCAATACTTAAGAAGTTACTCCCTTTTGACCATAAATAAGCTATATTCCCTTGGCCTCATTGCTCGAGAGGTGAAAAAATCACCCACCTCAACTTGTTCATATGTCAAACTCACAAGAAAGAGAATTCCACATACCAAGATATCAAGTATGCAACAAGGAATTTTAAGCGTAAAAACTCTCTCCCTCACAAAAGAAATCAATATGCAACGTGTCATACAATAGGCTTGACCCTATTTTCAATCCCAACTACAAAGAAAGTATATGGTCGGAGATCTCAAAGGACTTTCTATGCTTGTAATATTGGTTCGGGTTAGGGTAGGATATAATTTGGGAATAACAAGCCTACAACCTTCCTTGAACATATACATAACAATTTTCAATCATCCTTTTTAACTGTGGATCACTCTTCTTTGTTTCTCTTGTTTATCATGCCTACCATTTGTCTTCTTTGTTCACCTATTTTATTTCATTTCTTTTTCTTGCACTCTAGTGCAATTCATTCTTTTGTTGGATCCTCCCTTTTTTCGATTCGTTTGCTTTTAAAGCTAAGGCACAATAGATATTTAATTTACAACATTGTATCTCCAAACTTACTTCCGTCAATCCTTACCACCTCCAACTTAGAATTTTAGCCTCAAGTTTCATTTTTAAGTTAAGGAGGGCATGGTTCAAAATCGGGATAAAAAGAATGGTTCACGATTTGTAATAAGTTTGCCAAAAAAAGGTCCAAAGGCTCAAAGTGGGTAACTAGGGATTACAATTATGCTTGGGTAGGCTTTGTAGGACAAGGTGGCTTCCAAAATCACAAGTATGGCCTAAGATCATTTCTCTAACCACACATGATCAAAACTAGCCTTGAAAGACTAATGGGGCAAGTTATAGATAACATAAATATAAAAGAGATGAATGCAAAAACCTCACCACACATAGCATGTAAGAACTCACCAAGGAGTCTCAATTTCCCCTCCCTTGAGAGACAAAATTGGAGTATCTATCATTATTTACAAGTCAAAAATTTATGGAGTCATATAAAGAGAAGAAGTTTTGTTACAAAGTTGATCACGTCCATTCCCTTGATTGTCAAAAATTTTTGGATGGAGGGCGTTGTTTATTTAGCATTTTTACCATGCTCAATTTGCTAGGTTATGGCTACAACCAAGGCCTTAGTCATACATTTCGGCTAGAATCTAGCAAACCAACCATATAGCAACAAATACTTCACCAATGCTGTAAAATATGATCGCAGATTTACAATGTACAATGCCACAAGTACTCAAACTTCCCTTGCATTCATGACATTTATACTACAGGTACTCAGACTTTCCCTGCATCTATTTCTCAAAACCAAAACAAGATACTTTATCCTTAAGAATGTCGTCACTCAATCAATCATAGGGCAAAGTTAGACATACATCACCACATAAACATACAATTAAATTAAAATAAAAAATAAAACTAGAAACCACATGATAATCCATAAAACATGGGCACCATCAGAGTGCCCGAATATAATATCTCAAAACGAAATAGAAATAATATCTAAGTTATTATCCCAAAACGACAGAAAAAATTATCTAGCAACACATCACAAAATAATACAAATCTGGGGGCACCCCCAACTAAAACAAATGCAATGACCTCACAGCATGTGAAATAAAGCAAGAGTGAGAGGGGTCTCCTTGAATCTGCATCAAGAGCTGCTCTCTCCTATTGACTCTACACCATCACCATCATCATCATCAGCAGACCAATTTGTAGGGGCCTCGTCTTCACTTTCCAACTTCGATGAAGCTAATCAATCATTGGACTTGAGAACTTTGAAGATGCCATTACCTCCTTCCAAAGCTTATTTAAGACTTCTCTCTACATCATCTTCTCATATGAGTCTCTAAGGTACCTGTGTACTCTAGCTAAGGCTGAGTAGGCCCTCTCCAACTTGGAAATAGTGGCTTGTTGGTTCTTCTAGTCCTCTCTGTATTTCTCATAGTCTAATTGGCATACGTACGAGTGGTGAGCAATTGAGGACTCTCCTAGTACTTGAGGCAATCTCGATAATAGTTCAGTAACTACTTGCATCTGACCTGATATGTCATCGATGGGGTTGACAGATAAAGGTCTACAAGAGTCTGTGTCCTCTTGGGTTGATTTGCTGGAGTCTGCCTTTCTCTTCTTGCTCTATCTTGAGGCACCCGCACCCCTGAATTTGAGTAGAAAAATATGGGTACCTGGGTGTACCCAAGTATCTGTATCATACTCCTCTACTTATGCCTTCTTTCAAAGCTCAGTGATAAGGGAAGAGAAAAAAGATACATACCGTTATGATGTTTGAAGTACTACCACGTTGAAAGAATAATCTCTCCAATTTAAAGAGAGATGCCAGATGAGATGTAAGCCACTATCTGAGCTTGCAAATATCTGGCAACGATCATATGGGGGCATATCGATACTCGGCTATATATTATGTTCAGGCAAAGCTTGGCCCCTATTGTGAAGTCGCTCATTAAAATATCTCTCTTAGTAATGGCCCATGGAACTACTTTTCCATGACATAAAATGATTGTCATCTAGGTCCCTGGCTCATATGCCCTTTCCTGGAAGTGCTCTATATCCATATTCAGTAATCTATACACCTCGTTGATCTTCTTCGCTCTGAAGTTTACTTGCTTAGCCCAAATCATCATTATTGGGTTATGACAAAAACTATTTTGAGGTTCACATATAACTCACGTACCTAGTGCTCATTTGCATAACAGGGGTCTAGGGCAAAGCACATCCACTGGGTTGCAGTGAGTCCAGCATAGAATTTTGGGAGCTTCTCCTCTACCTTGTCTAGGTTAATACCCTTTTCAAGGAGTAACATAGTCCTGCGGAAATCCGTATAGTAGAGGTGTGGCATTGTGCGGCCATGAACCTGGTGTTATTAAAATATTCCATCTTTGAGTTTTAGGACCTGTAAGTAATGGAACTTAGACCAACATTAGAATTATCATACCAAAAACATACTAGATCAAACAGATAAGCTCATGTGGCAGTGTTATAAAAGACATTGGGGGCAACAATAAGTATGCAGAATCTTGGGTTCCTGCAGACACTGCCCTCAGGTATAGAGATCGCAGAGTAGTAACCACGATAGTGGTGCCGCAATTGTTCTCATCAGGATAGCGATCACGGTACCTGATACCTTAGTCGACAGATTCTGCACAATGCTAAAAATAGAATTTTAACCCCAATATTGTTTGTTTCAACTAGGCATACCAATATTATAAGCAAAGAATTTAAGCCTAGAATGTGTGATTATATCCCCAAAGTTGAAAGATTTTAAATTGAACTCATTATGGCATTAAATCAAACACATAGTGTACACGATCATTTCAACCATTTAAAACTTAAATCTGGGTACACAAGACTTCCCTAATAGTGTGTACACCAACTACAATAGCTAACCATAGCAATAATTACAATCAAGCATGCATTTAGTATTGAAAATGGTATTTCAGGCATGTCCCTAATTATAGGTTCTAACCATGTATATACATTAAGAACAAAGAAATAGAGACAACATACCACGTTTGATGATGCAATTGGAATGACTTGACACATGGAAACCTAACAAAAAGCAAAAATTTTGAGAGAAATTAAAAGATATGCATGAGATAAAATGGCATTAGGATGGTCATTTAAACTATTTTGATCACAATTATGGTCCTAGTTTTGCGATCATGGGCACGCAGCCTCAACAATCACGGTAGCGCAGACAGCGGTTGCATTAATGCGACCAATTTTAGGTTTCCTACACTCTACTATTTAATACAATATGCCATTTTCACGTGTCTCTTTTTCACTTTCAATCAATATTCCTCTGAATACCAATATTTAATGGATTATGCATGAACAAAAACACAAATAAAATCTACTCTATCAATCATAAATAAAAAAAAATATATGTGCCACTTTTTGTGGCGTGATGGACTCCCTCCCATCGAATGCTTAGTTTAACATCTTAGCAAGATTCCCCCTCCACCTCATTTTGTGTCTCCACTTAGATGAGACGAATCTCCATCCCAACATTCATTAAATAAGCAATGAGCAGTAGAGGGATAAAAGATTTAGATCTTCTAAGATGAGGCTCAAAAGAGATAAGGAAATGAAAAACGAGCTTTGGTCTCACCATTTTGAAGATTTGAACCTTTTACGCAATTTTACTTCAAATTTTTAGATTGGTTATTTGGGAAAATGTGAGGACATCAATAGGCCACTCGGTGTGCATCGGATGCTGAGTTTCTTGGTCATTGATGGTGGGCTTCCGTGTGCTCCTATAGAGTGTCAAATTCTAAGATATCAGCATTGTACTCAATCTCCTCACAATCTACCGTTTGCCTAGGTAGATGGATTCTCTTCCCATCCTCGAGGTACTATGTTCAAAAGTGGCTTAAATGAGGTCCAACTCCTAATTTATGAGTAGCCTCTTCTATAGCATCTTTACCCCAAAATGAACTAGAGTCACCATAAGAGATTTTCCTTGATTCTTCTTTTACTCGAGTGCCATTTCTTTTATTTTGGATTTTTCTTCCTCATATGACTCAGTTGATTTGGAGATCATTGAGGAGTCTTCGCTACTAAGCTCATCATCACAACTTGTTTTCTTTTCTTAATAAACCTCTTCTTAGGAAATAGGTGAGGTAGAGGTGTTTTCAAGGTTTGCTTTCTTTTCCATTTCCTCCATCTTGACACTTTTCCATCCTAATGCTACTTAGAATTGATGCATGTCTTGTACATTTTCCCCCATTGTATTTACCCGATCCAAAATAGCTAGTAACCTTGGGTCAAAGACATTGGACCCGGTATGTCGCTATTCCTTCTTCTCATCATAATACCTATCAACCTTATAAAAAGAACTAGAAACCCGGTTAGCATAAAATGTTAAGGGGGTATTTGGATAATCTTTCCAATATCCATCTCGAATACCACATAAAGTTCAACCATACCTCCCATAGGATTGAGATGGTGATTTCATCTCTCTTTGGGGAGCACAGTTATTATCTCTCCTGAAGTGTGGTCCATCGTAATATAAACATAGGCTGTCAAGATAGTAATTCCAACTACTAAAATAATATTTGTCGAAAGATTTCATTGAGACAAATAAAATAAAATAAAATAAAAATCTACCTACAAAAGAAGATCACAAACAAATAATTACAAGCTTGAATTCAAGCTAGTAAGCTAAAATTCCTAACAAACTTAATGAGCCATATTGTTCCCCTGCAATGGCTCTATTTTTTATAATGCTCAACTTACACATCAATTTAAGTAAAAAGCGGTCATCTTCAATATATTTACCCAACTTTGGAGTCAGGGTTGAATCTACTAGGAACAATGTGAGCGGCAATCAAGCTAGTTCAAAATAATAATACAAGTTAAATTCCAACCAATAGTAAAAAAGATAAAAATAAGGGAGATAAGAGTCTACACTAATGTTTATTTTTGGGTTTTTCTATTATAAATTTGGGGCTAAAAATAATTAAAGTTTTTAAACAACTATGCAAGGATCTTGGGATTATGTATTACTAAGGAAAGTTACATGTTGATGCTAATAATAAACTTCAATCTTAGTAGATCAAGTATGGTTAGGTTCGGTTATAGGTTTTGATGCTAGTGTTTCAACAAAAAATCAAATTTTCACACATTGATTCTTTTGAATACCGAATGGGTGTGTTCAACAACTGGTAACCAAGCCCCAATCTAGGCATCCCAATTTCTAGGATAATACCTATGGTATAGTTAACTTTACAACCACCCTTATATCTAAGGTAGTGATAGATTAGCAAACTACACACATAATTGCCTACCACTACTTTGGTTTCCACACTCCTCTTTCAAGGATGATGTGGATTCCTAAAGTTCACCCAAAACTCTTCTTTTGAATAGGGCTATAAGCTTTCTAGAGCTTGCAGTTTTCACCTATCAAACCCTTGTGGGTATTTGGATCTTTCACCCATAAATCCCAACCAAGTTAGCATAGCAATGATAAAACCCGTCACATGAACTACAAAATAGAGGCTAACAATAACAAACCACACACACTTAAATCTTTATTCACACATAAGCCCAAGAGGGATATCTAGCTAAACATATGATAAATAAGCAAAGATATACCCATAATCTCCATTGAAATGATTTATTAAAGCTTAAGTAAATATTACTTCAAACTTGGAACTTCCACAAATCTCTAATCGAAGTGAGGTATCCTTTCATTCAGAAGGTCTCCAACGTATTCTTCATCCAAAATTTTATATAATATTTTTTTCTCCAAGAATGGAGACTATGAACTCAGAAATAAAACCTAACCATTAGGGAAGGTGGAATAAAATTTTTATTTATCACATAGGGTTTGAGTTGTTTTGCCAAAGTTCGGGATCAACCACATGCATTTCCAGATTTTTCCTTGGGCTTTCTTCTTACACAAAGCCGTGATCGTGTGTGTCTGGACGTGATTGCTGTTATGCAACAAAGTTTATATTCTACGATTGCATTTGATTTACTTGTGCTTGACTGTCGCGATCGTAGTTACTAGACCGCAACTGTGGTAAATCAGGCCAGCTCCTACTCTAAGTATTCAACTGTATTTTCTTGCTCCCTTTTGATCATTTTCGACTCTAATCCACATATGTTGATCTTATCAACTCTATACCTGCAATGTGTGGATATTAGTTTATTTAGTCATAATTTTGTCTCTTTTATTCATTCAAAAAAGGTAATGTGCATGAATGATGCAAGCGAATGAGTGATAAGGTCACCAATCACCATCCCGCTACCCAATTATTAAGTATTCCTCGACTCAAATGCATCAAGCCATTGTTGTATTCTTCTGTCCTAGATCACCATCTGTGTTTTCACCCAGGGCTTCCCACCATATTCTATGTTGTGGACCATGGATTCCAATGTACCCAGTCTAGTTATGGCCTTTATCCATATGGACTAGGAAATCATCATAAGTATAAAAAATATACCACATAGCTTAGGTGGTTCAGATTGTATTAGAGAAGGAGTACTAGAAGTACCCACTACATCACTCTATGTAGTAGCCATCTTCCCACCTATCTCGGTAGCCTAAATAGTATCAACCTAACTACTCTGCCGAAACATATTAGTTACCATATCTACTACTCTCTTTGCTTGTCTGCCCATCGGGTTTGCTGTATCTTGGATCAGCAAAAGGTCGGTAATGTTGGTACCCTTGATCATTATATCAACCCCTGGGATCTCCTGTACCCCTACAACTAAAAAAATCTATGTAATCAAACACGTGTATACCATTAGTTACTTTTCACCACTTGCAGCTCAGTCTCTCATCTACCGAGCTAGAAACTCCCTGATATCAAACTCGTATATGGTTGTGAAGTCATATATTAAAAGCAGACCGAACTGGGTTCAAAACATTATCCTTTGTGGTGGAACAAATCCTGTGTTAGGCTAACGTCCACCACCCCTTGGCCTCAAATATAAGAGTATTCCTTTTTATCTTTTGGGAAACCCCTCCAGGTCCTCCAACAACCCACATTGCATTCTCACCATGGGTTACTATATGCTCTGCAATCCATTGGAAATGGCCTATCTTCTCCTCTAGCCCCATCTATTTTTGAGTAAATATTCTCATCTCCTCTAGCTGGTATTCCATTTCCCCATGTTGACCGAAGGCTAATAATTTGGTCCATATAAAAATCTGCCAATAGTGCATGGGAAATGTCTACCCAAACTCATCGAACAGTCAGTATAGGTATAAGATCACCATCTTTCAATAGTAGACCCTGTGGATACAGTCTCTTTAATTCATTCTTGTATGCTGTAAAAAATTCTCTGAATATCACATTATTGTTCTTCATGAGCGCTTTCATCATCCACTCAAATCCATATTTCTTTAAGTGTGCCTCAAATCTTGTTATCTCCATCACCCTAGTAGTATTCAGTCTCCTCTCTAGATATAAGACCCATTTGATCTTTCTATTACAGAGTCTACTCAGCCCATCATTAAATGTCTCCTGCATACCGAGATACCTTCATCGTTCAGTGATAGGCACCGAAGTAGTGGTTATGGCTAGTGGAGGGTTTTGTCTATCGATTGGTGTAGCATCAACCTATTATATACCGATAACATTTTTAAAACTTGTTTCTTCAAAACTAGATTCAGCATCCACATCTAAAGGTGGTGGTGTATGAGAAGGGAAGAAATCGATTCTTTCTCCTTAAACCTCATAAAGGAGTGTCCTCTGGAGTTGCTACCCTTTTCCCCTTTGAACCTTTTGTGCCTTTAGGTCAACCTTGCCCTTCTGTGGGTAGTTGTATAATTCACTACTATTGGTCGAAGACACAGCATCCTCAGAACTGGAAGATTATGCTCTTTTAGTTCCCTTTTAGGCACATGTTTGGAATAGGATGCATTTTTAGGAGGCATTGTACCTGAAAGTACACATACATTAGTAAGAAAATAATAAAAAGAAAACCAAAATAAGAATCTAAGTTGTCATTGTGCATCTACTATTGATGGTATGAGTGGAGGGTACCAGTCGAATAGACAAGGTACGACTCTTATGAAAAAGTCATATGATACTTAATGCATACATGTGTGTTTACTGGCATTCTTATGAGTCCTCCTAATAAGTCGTAATCTAAGGTACAACTCGTTACTAACACCCATAAGCAGGTCAAAAACAAAAATCTAAAATATGATATCTACCTAGGTCCATACAACTTTAATATACAAGTCATATTCTATGGATACGACTCTTTTACACTTACTTTGGGGTCCACACTATAGCCAAATTCATTTTTATTCTACTCGTATTTCTCCCTTTTTATTCTTATTTTTATTTGCAGGTTGGGTGTGGTTTCTTTTATTAATTCTTTTTGTTTTTCTTTTCTTGTTTCTTTTTCTACCACACCCAGCCTTAGCATATTTTTCTCTTATTTTACCCTTCTTCATACCCACTTTACATTACACACCCCTATGATAGCCACCCTTAACTTTGATGGTTTGCTTGAGTTGAGGTGCACAGTATCTAAGGAGAACTAGGGCCAAAATAGGTTTATTACAACACAAATGAGAAAGTGAAAGAATTTAGAAGAAAAATAGGCATATTGGCTAAAAAATAAGGATCAAGGGATACTTATTCACATAGGGGAGGTCATTTAGACTAAAAGTGGACTAATATCAAGAACGACCTATGATCCTTTCCTAACCGACTATCCTACAACCTAGGAAAGACTAACTAAGTCAACACACATAGAAAACTAAGTAGTATCTCACACACACATGACACAGGGTTACATCACGAGCTACTACCTATCCAATTCATGCAATTGTTAGCAATGATTATCATGTACCTAATACTAATGCTACAATAAGTGATATAATGGTCGCACATATATACATCCACATAGTTCCAAAAACAAATTTTTTGAAGGGTATTTTTTTCTCAAAAATTAACAACAAAAACACGAAAACTGCCCTAAATACTCAAAAATCTCCTAATTACATAAAAATAAAAAACGATACAAAACAAAAAAAAATATTACACAAAATTTAACCTTGACTGTTGATTCTACAACCATACCGTGGCTGATAGGAAAAGAAGTACGGCAACAAAAACCAGTGGCGGCTGTGGTATTCCCCACCCCCAACTAAAAGATTGTGCACTGTCCCCAGTGCATGTAAATAATATAATGCAAGGGAAAGAGGACATACCTTGGATGCACTAGGCATTTATGTCATGATGGTCCCCAGGTGAGGTTATCACAACTGGCAGAGGCGGTGGTGGTAGATGATATGTTATAAAAATATAGCACTTTTAATGCTTAAAATGTTGAAAATATGCAAGTTTCTTAGGTTGTTTTTTAGATATAACGTGTTTTGGGTATGTTTTACAGGGAACTAGGTTTTGGATGCTAAGTTCAAGAAAAAGATGAAAGTGGAGTTTTTGGCTACATACTTGAGCATTTTTGGCCATTTATAGTATTACCGGGCGTATGTGACCAAAACATGTACCATAACTTGAAGTCCAAAAGCTTAGTTGAAGGAATTTTAAGACATAGCACTTATCCTATGTCCACTTACAGATCATATGTAGAACTTATGGTCCGTATGTGGCTAAGATAAGTGCCAAAGTTGAAGATCCAAAGAGTGCAAAAGTTGAAGAAAAATTTTTGGCACTTACCTATGCCTACTTGTGGACTTCATGTAGTACTTTCCGACCGTATGTGGGTAAGGTAAGTGCCAAAAGTCCAAATTCCAGAGAGTGAACAGTGTAGAAAAAATATTCTGGCACTTAAAGTGGTACATTCAGAACGTATGTGGCCCAAGTAAGTGGCCACTACTCCATTTGTCCTTTTTCATTCAGACTTTGATTTTTAGGGCTTCCTTTTGTACTATAAATACCCTTTATATGTTTTTTGTAGAGGTTACGTACTCTTTATACTTACAGACATATTTTGTGATTCTGAGATCCAAATTTGGTCTTAGAATTATTTTGAATTAATTTTGGTGGTTAATTTAGTTGAAGTTTTGGGTTTTAAGTTGCGATTAATGTGATTTAATCTTATGGTTTATATTATGAATTTTGTTGATTATTTCACAAGCCTGAGAGGCTAAAACCCTTAGTCAGGGTTGTGGAAATCCAAGAGGATTGATGAAGTAGGGGAAAGTGCTATGTTGTTCTAAATCGATACCCATGCATTTATTGTACTATCTTCAATTTGATAGATGTCTTACCCTTTACAAATATTAATATCCTACCTAGATTAATGCTACTTACTCTGAAAGAGGAGTAGTGACTAGAAAAACATAATTACAACAGTGATTTGAAGATTAACCATTGATCCACGCTACTAGGTATTATCTAAGTATGATCATTAACTATGATCTAATAACTAGAGACCCAAAAAGTAATAGTTAACTGGGATCAAGACTAAGGGTTAGTAAGGCGACATCTTGAGACTTAAAGGTAAAGGGTGAAATCAATCAACTAGTCCAAAATATTGTTAACAGTAAATATCTTATCAAATTCTGCATGCAAAGTATCAGGTTGATTCAATAGAGCACAATAAGCCTACTGAATTGAGAAGCTAGGGGAACCACAATCCTAGTGTTCATCTACGACTGATTCTAACTAGAGTTGATATTTGTTACTTATTTGTTATTGCCACTCCAATTACCCTATTTACTTATCCAATTCTGCATATTGATTACAATAATTGAGAGACATAATTCCACGTATTCCCTTAGGATTCGCCCCCAACCTTTATTGGGTTACAATATTTGATAGCAATAGCATTATATTTAGATTAAAGGTGTAGCTTGGGTGTAATTAAAATTTTGGCAACGTTGTTGTGGAATACGGTGTTGAGTTGTGAATCGAGGCTGTTGCAGTTTATGGGTATTTATGTTCTTGTTCTTAGTTGGGTATATACCAATGCATACCTAAAAGACAGAGTAGAAAAAGTCCTTACTTCCCCTAAATCTAAAAATAGAGAGATTTCTACAAACACTGAGTAGGATGACAGAGCTAAAAAGATGATATTCCTGAAGGGGTTCACAATGGTACACACCAAGTGCCTCCCCCTCCTCCTAAATGAGTTTAGGACATTGTTCACCAAAAGATGGAGATATTTTTAGCATAAGTTATTAATCTGAGAAACAAAGATAATGCTCAGCGTATAGCTCAGGAAGTAGAGTTAGTTGTGCATTGACATAAAGTAGACTGCCGAGTAGCACTCGGTGGTAACAAGAATAGAGTTAGGTGCAGCCGTGCTCAAGTGATCCTAACATACTAGTACTTGCATCCATATAAAGATGAAAAGGATTTGGGCTACGTTGAGCTGGTTGAGATAGGAGCTATCATTATTTCTATTTTGTCTCCAGGTATTAAGTTGGACATAATGAGTGCAATGATTCACTCTTAAACCTAAAAGGTGTATTGGCGAGTTTTCCTAATAATGATGCAACTACATACCTTGCAAATTTTGTTGGGATCTACACTTCATACACAAACCAGGGGGTGAATTAGGAGGTTCTTAGATAAGGTTGTTTTCTTTCTCTCTTACAGGTGAAGCATCTTTTCTGTTAGGGGAACTTTCAAGAAGACCTATCACTACATGGAATGAGTTATGTAGGAAATTCTTAAAATTATTCTTTTCTCCATCCAGGATGTTACAGCTTAAGGATGAGATTTATAATTTTAGGCAACTACAGATTGAGTCTATGTATGAGTCTTGGTTTAGGTTCAAAAAGAAGCTGAGTATGGTGCGCAACCATTGAATTTTAGGGATTAGCTTACTGAAGATATTCTATAGATCCCTGACCATCAGCTCAAGAGATATGGTAGACACCATCTCTGGAGAAGCTTTTATGAGACTATGCTAGGTGGTAGCTTCGAATATTCTAGACTAGATATCTCTTACTAACTGAGGGTGGAAAACTCGAGAGGCTGAGAGAGGGTCAAACACTTATGCCATTGGTGCCTCCTACAAGCATATAGTAGATGATTATTTAGTAGCGCAAGAAATTGCACTGCTGAAAAATGATCATAGGTTACTAGCAAAGCAATTTGCGACGGCAAATTTCGAGAAAGTAAACGTACTAGGAGAACAAAGTTCATATTCCAAAGCTTATGAGTCTGCTTTGGATAAGGAATCCGAGTATCTTGATCACGAGTTGGTTGGTTTTCGAGACCAGGGGAAAGTAAATCAAGGTCAAAACTATTATTGTGATAGATACAGGGAACGCAGTAGGGATCAAGATGGCAACTGAAGGAAAAAGGATGAATACAGAGAGAAGGGAGACAGGTACATTTCACCAGAAAGTTAAGATACAGAGTCTAGAATGGAGGCAATACTGATAAAGTTGTTCAAGGTTTAACAAAATAAGAACAACAACCTTAAGGAGATTAAGGCAAATATTTAATGGTTGACCTAAAAGGTGGAATCTCATTCCACTGCTATCAAGCAGTTGGAGCACTGATGACGTTTAAGCAACACCTTCTTTTAGATGATGGTACGATCTCTGTAAGATATAGTAACCCAACTAAGGTTGGGTTGATTCCCAAGGCAACACGTGGCTTTGCAGATCTTAGTAGTTGTACTCAATGGAAAGAATAAGAAAAGTAAATGGGGATTTTTATTTGTAGTAATCTCAAACAAAGAACAATATTAACTTGGTTGAAATCAACCATAAGTGATCACTAGGATTGTGTTCCCCCTATCTTCTCAACTCCAAAGGCTTATCTTCTCAACTTGGTTGAAATCAATACCTTAAATACAGAATTGATAAGTTATGTACCTTCTATAGTCTTTTGAATAAGTAGAAGGATTTCACCCTTTACCTTTTTAGTCTCAGGGTATTGCACTACTAACCCTTATCTTGATCCCAATTAACTACTACCTTTTGAGTCTCTAGTAATAGATAAAACCTAACTATCTTAAGTAGATAGAACCTAGAAGAGTGGATCGATAGCTAAACTCTGAATTACCATTGTCTTTATCTTTTTCTAGTCACGACTCTTCTTTTGAAGTAAGTGGAAATATCTAGACGGGATCCTAATGTATGCACCCATAAGAAATCAGTAATAAAGAAGATAAATCAATACATGCCATAGGCATTGGTTCAGATCAACAATCATACTTCTGCTACTTCATCAATACACCAGGGTTTCTATAACCCTAGCTATGGGTTTTAGTAGCTCATGATTGTGAAAAAATCAACAATATTCACTATAAAAAGCATATACCAAATCATAATGATAAGATGAATAAAAACCCACAACCGTAAACTGAATAATCAATCAAGGTTAATACAAGGAAATCCTAAGATCAAACATCTATCTAAAAATTAAAATATGTTTCTAAGTGTCAAAAGTGAGTAACTCCTATGAAAAAGTACCAAAGGGCTATTTATAGTACATGATAAAACCCTAAAAATAAATCCTAAATGAAATAGGTGAAAATCGGGTCGGTGGCCACCTGCTTTCCGTACCTGCAGTCTGGCACAGGCACAGGTAGTACCTACAGTTCGGCATAGGGTACAGGTGCATAACATAGGTAGTGGATGGATATTTTCCTACAAGTCAGCTCTTAGGATTTTAGGTTTTTGGTACCCACTTTGTCTACATCCAGTCTATAGGCCTACATGCGGTCCATAGGTTGACTTAGTAGGTGCCGGGAGTCAATTTTCAGCTCTTCTTTGACTCTCAAACATGCATTGATCACGATCAAGCCAAAAAATATCCCAAACATCCATAATCACTCCAAAAGTATCCAAAAACACCTTTTTTCATGAACTTTGCATCCAAAACATGGTTTCCTACAAAACATTCCTAAAACAAATTATATCTGTAAGACCTCACAAAATTCTTAGCTTAATTCAGCCATTTAAGCTTGTTAAGAGCAGGTCCCAGACTTAGAAAATTCTAGCTAGGTATTCAGATTTTGTGTTATTTTAGCCTTCAAAAGTTGGCAATCTTATTTCATGACCTTTATGTCCTTTAAATGTTGATATTTGAGTTAATTCATGATCAGGAATGTCAGTAGAGGTTCCCCGACAAGTTTTGGATTTTTTGGAGCTCATTTAGACCATGTTTGAGTGCCCAAAAAGGTGGATCAATGCGATCTTAACACGTCGCATTGACCATCACGTTGATAAGATAGTTTTTCCCCAGATTTAGTGCAAATTCCAGTGAATCAACATAGACTCAATGCAGTGTATTGGCTATCGTATCGATGCTAATGACACGGCGCATCGGACTGTGTGTCGGTAACACAGTTTATAGGCATTAAAAGGCTGCATCCTCAGGGTTAATTAGGTCTTTTTCCCATACTCTTCATCTCCCCCAAAACACAAAATTAAACTCATTAGAGAGTAATTATATTCATTCTTTCACGAATTTCTCAATAACAAGAACCCTAGGTGCTCAAATTTCAAATCAAGAACTCAAAAACTCACTATTAACTTTTAGAAATTCATCAACTAAGGTATGTGAAGTGTTCATCCAAGGGTCCCTTCCACTCTTGGAGTCGAAGAAACTATTTTTAAACTTCAAGTTTATGGATTTCAAGAATTCCATGTGGGTTTTGATTATGTTCATATTTATAATGATTAATTGGGATTCTAATCCATGTTTTATGATACGTTTCATGTGCAGTTAATTGATATGTATTTAATATCATGAGGATCCACGTAAAACCCTTGAAATTGTTAATGGGGATTTGAATTATAATGTCTACTTGCCGTTTAGTGTTATATGCATATGTATGCTCACCAAGTACTTGATGAATTGTTCATGTGAACAAAGAAGGGAAAGAAATTATGTCACGCTAGTTTATTTGCAAGTTATGCCATGCAAGAGTTTGATAAGATGTCTCTATAGATGCATTATGAATTCAATGTGCATGTTTATGCTAAGCAAGATCATGTAATACTTTATTTTCATGCTCTCGAGCCCTGGGGTATTTAATACCCGATAATTTAGTTGTTTACTTAGAGCCAGTGTCAGTTATGAAGTAATCTCAGTAGTGACTCGATTAGTAGATCTTAACCAGTTACAGAAACCTAGGAAATCTCAGTAGTGTTCATAATTCAGTCACAGTACTCATATCAGACCTCAGTAGACTCAATCAGATTAACAAAATTCATTAGTATTCCGTCAGTCCACAAAAATCAGTAAACTCAGTTCAGTTAAATAGTATGATTAGTAAACAGTTCATTCTAGCCTAGTATAGTTTAGAATTCAGTCCAGTGTCTATTCAGTTGGGAGTAGTATTTAGCACTGAGTGAACCCAAGGATGGGGAGCTCACCTACCAGTAAAGGATGTAGTCGTTAGAAGAAATCCTTGTGTTCCAAAACTACGTAGCCAGCATAGGTTGAGATATCTCCCTATGAGACTAGGGTTTATATATCTCATTTGAGTTTTTCTACTATTGATGGTTGACAGAAAATCTTTCTGTCAGAGAGGGATAACTCATAGCTTGTCTCTACCCATAGCACGGTATTGACACCCTTCCGATTGGGGTTATAGATTGGACCCCAATCAGTTCAGAGAGAGGCATGTCATTTAGATAGTTACCTCCCACTATCTCAATTTCAGACTCAGTCTCAGCATAGAACTTAGTTTAATTTTACAGATTCAAGACCGTCAGACATAGTCACTCTGCTCAGTTTAAAACTCAGTACAGTTCCATAAATTTAGGATTATCAGATACAGTCATTCAGTTACTAGTAATTCAGTATCAGTATACTCAGATATTAGTTAATCAGTATCAGACTCAGAATTCAGTGTTATCACGATCTCAGTTATAGTTATGTATTCATACATTTATTTGCATCCAGTTATACTCATGTCATTCAGTCAGTATTGTTCATGCATATGAACCCATGCATTTCAGCCTATCTCACTTAGCATACCAGTATATTTAAAGTATTGATGCATACTTTTATCTTACGCTATGATTTCTTATATAATAGGTTCAGAGATAGGGCTCCCGAGCATCTTTAGCAGTTCAGATTCTCAGCATACAGAATTAGTAGTTAGTCCTCATAGTTCGAGGATGCGATTATTTATTTTAGTAGTTCAGTTCATTTTTAATAGTCAAAGTTAGTGGGGACTTCTCCCATCAACTCCACAGTTCATACAGTTTAGAGGCTTTTCAGACTAGAGTATTTTCAGACAGTTGTTCAATTTTTAGTATTGATGTTCAGTTTTAGTATTGAGATACCATATTCAGTACTATTTATAGTATTGAACCTTGTGGTCAGTTTTTCACCTAATTTCCCTATATTTCAATATTATTGTTATTCAGTTATTATAGCAGGTACTAGTCATGGGTTAGCTTATGGTCCTTCGGGATTATGAGCATCGTGTAGCATTTGGGGTATAGACTCAGGGCGTTACAAACTTAGTATCAGAGCCTAAGGTTCAACAGTGTCCTAGGAAGTCTAAAATCTGTATCTAGTAGAGTCTTGTGCATAGGTGTGTTGCGTGCCACACTTATGGATAGGAGGCTACCATGTATTTTAGGAACAGTTTCCATCCTTTCAATATTTATGTCGTGTGAGTGAGCATAAGCTCCAGTAAAACTCTCAGTCTAATCCACTTCTTCCTTTCACTTACTGAATATGCCTCCTAAAAAGACTAACGAAAGAAGAATTAGATATCAGTCAACACTTCAGCCTGTTCAGAAAGATCCCCTGGACGAGCAAGTATCTCATGCAGAATTTAGGTCTGCATTTACTACTCTAGCCAATTCAGTCGCAAATTAGAATGATCGACCAGCGTTGTTCCAGCCAACCCAGTGGCCAATACTGCTGCCAGCCAGGATTTGGGGCTTCACCCGAACGAATCCTCCCTTATTCTCAGGTTCTAAGTTTAAAGAGGATCCACAGGAGTTCCTCAATTAGGTTTGAAAAGTCACAGATATCATGGGAGTGACTTTCAGTGAGGGCGCTGATTTAGCCGCCTATCATTTACAAGATGTAGCCCGTACAATGTTTAAGCAGTGAAAGGTAGACAAGGGTGCAGATGCAAAGCCCATAGAATGGGAAAAGTTTGCTACGGCCTTCTTAGATAGATTCTTCCCCTTAGAACTAAAAGAAGCCAAGATGTTAGAGTTCATCAATCTTAGGCAAGGAAGTATGAGTGTGAAAGAGTATTCCCTCAAGTTTACTCAGTTAACCAGGTATGCTCCCCATGTAGTAACAGATAATAGATCTAGAATGAGTAAGTTTGTGTCTGGGGTATCGGGTAGAGTGGTTAAGGAGTACAGGACTATGATGTTGATTAGGGAGATAGACTTATCTAGGCTTATGGTCTATGCTCAATAGAATGACGAACAAAAAACTTAAGAAGAAGGAGAGAGAAAATAAGAAAGCCAAAATAGGTAGCTTTAGTTTTGCCCAACCAAGGTTAGAGGGTGGTAATCGTTCTGGGTTTAGTCAGAAGTTTTCAGCCCCAGTTCCATCTTCATTTAGTACACCAGTACCAAGGTTTAGTAATAACAGTCATGATAGGGCGCTCAGCTCCAAAACCCAGAGTAGTGCAAGCGGTATTCATACAAATCTGCTTTGCAAAGAATGTGGTAAGAATCATAAGGCTATGTGTAGAGTTGGCAGTGATATATATTTTGGATGAGGCAAGTCAGGTCATAGAGTCCGATACTATTCTAAGGATGGTCTATAAAGTCAGCACAATCATCTTTCAACTTAGTCCGATCACCCGAATCAGTAGGGTGCCTCTTCCAGTGCCACTAGTGAGCAATGCCCAAACAGACTCTATGATCTTCAGTCCCGATAGGATCAGGAAATTTCTCCTGATGTGGTCACTGGTACGTTACAAGTTTTATTTGCATATTTACACTTTGCGAGATCTAGGAGCTTTCTTGTCCTTTGTTATTCTATATATAGCAGTTGATTTTTGAGTCAGTCTCGAAATTTTAGCAGAGCCTTTCTCAGCCTCCACCCTAGTGGGTCAGTCTATCATAGCCCAATGAGTCTACAGGAACTGTTAGGTTATGATATCTTAGGAAGTTAGGCTTCTAGATTTTTGGAGTAATATTAGTATGTGTAGAAAAGTAATGGGTGGGAATAATGTCCAACCCATCTTTACTTTAGTTCAAATTTTTGTACTTCAGTCATCAAGATACTTATGCATGCTTTACATATCAGCTTCATAAACACAACTTATATTCACGCACTTTCCATAGAATCGTGTGCATTTCTAGTTCTTAGTCCAAAGAGTCCCAGTTCACCCAGTAGTAGAATCATGTTCCATGTACACAGAAACTCCAAACTCAGGTCATGCAGCTCATGACTTCTGCACTTATGACTTACAGCGTGTTCAATCATAGTTATCATCTGAATCGTAGTCTCAGTTATAGTCTTAGTTATAGTGTCAGTGTCAGTCCAGTAAGTAGATCAAAAACTAAGTTCAATTTTAGGTTTACTCTACCATAGTGTACAGTTATCAGTTACTCAGTTATCAGTATTTTAGTACCTCAGCTTATAGAATATTTCAGAACTATGTTATACACTTGGTCTTGCATTCTCAAATAGTGCAGCTTTCACGAATTAATGCTCAGTTATCTCATGTTACTCAGTCAATCCCTTCCTCATATTCATAATACTCTACAGTTTCAATCTAGTTATTTAGACTAAGTATAGCTCAGTCTTGCAGACCTAGTATTTAGCTATCAGTCATTCAGTTAATCAGATAAGTTAGTATGCTTATGCATTCATGCGCAGCGCCCATGCAAACACTTTCAGTAGTCTCTGGTGAAGTGTCATAATGAGGTAGAGAGTGTAGTTAAAAGACCATCAGATAAAAGCTCCAGTTGAGAATAGGTTTTTAGTATGAGTTAGATCGTAAACCTAGTAATTCAATTTAGCAGTCAGACGGATAAATTTATGGGGTGTGGTTTTCCATCTAGTCGCACTATCTGAAATCCTATAAATATAACTGCTCTAAGATATTCCAACCATGTAGTTATGTGTTTAGCTCAGTTCATGTATCATGTCTCAGTTTCAGTCCCCAAAAATTCATTCAAAACTTAGTTCGTAGGTGCCTTGTGCATCACCTCAGTTTTCCTCAGTATCTCAGCCAAGTCAGTATTCTTTGGGGGACATAATGTCCCAAGGGGGAGATGCACTATAAACTCGAGCTTTCATGACCTAAACCTCCCAGTTCTCTTTACATAATGAATCCAGTATGGAGTAGTAGGTACTCATAAGTTGACCCTCAAGTTCCAATCTCAACCGTAAGCAACGTATTCAAGGGGACTCAGTTCAGTTTACGATATTTGGTTCATGTATCACATTCTAGTCTCAGTCATGTTCCCATTCATGCGTACTCCAAAAATGATCAGGGGTTCATCAGTATATTTCATTTTTAGCAATAGCTTTTCCTTAAGCTTATTCAGTTTTATGCTCAGATTTTCCATTACAAACTTGGTATCAGTTACCATTGCATATTCAGTCATATGTTCATAAGTCAGTTTAGCCACATATTCATGCATCAGATATGCATGTTCAGTATGAGAAACTCAGCTTATCAGAAATCCCAATCATGAATTCATGAATTAACTCAGTTATGTACTCATGCATCAGATATGCATGTTCAGTATGAAATTTAGTATGTCAGTAATGTCAGTCATATAATCATGTGTCAGATGTTCATGTTCAATAAGTAAGTTCATTCTACCAGTATTCTCAGCTTAGTCAGTCTCATTTGAGGATGAATTTTCCCAACGGGGATATATTGTAAGACCACACAAAATTCTTAGCTTAATTCAGTCCTTTAAGCTTGTTAAAAGGGGTTCCCAGACTTAGAAAATTCTAGCTAAGTGTTCAGACTTAGTGTTATTTTAGCCTTTAAAAGTTGGCAATCCTATTTCATGACCTTTACATCCTTTAAATATTGATATTTGAGTTAATTCATGATCAGGAATGTCAAAAGAGGTTCTCGAACAAGTTTCAGATTTTTTAGACCTCATTTAGACCATGTTTGAGTGCCCAAAATAGTGGGTCGACACAATCTTGATGCATCGCGTCGAACATCGCATTGATAAGAAATTTTTTCCCCAGCTTCAATTCAAATTATAGTGAACCAACACAGACTCAATGCGGAGAATTAGCTATCGCATTGATACCAATAACGCGGTGCATCAACCTGCACATTGGTAACACAGTTTACAGGCATTAAAAGTCCGTGTCCTCAAGGTTAATTAGGTATTTTTCCCATGCCCTTCATCCCCCAAAATATGAAACTAAACCCTTTGGGGAGCAATTATATTCATTCTTTCACAAATATCTCAAGAACCCTAGGTGTTCAAATTTCAAATCAAGAATTCAAGAACTCACCATTAACTTTAAAAAATTCATCAACGAAGGTATGTGAAGTGTTCATCCAAGGGTCCCTTCCACTCTTGGAGTCCAAGAAACTATTTTTAAAGTTTAAGTTTATGGATTTAATGAATTCCATGTTGGGTTTGATTATGTTAATGTTTATAAAGATTAATTGGGATTCTAATCCATGTTTTATGATACGTTTTATGTGAGGTTAATTGATATGTATGTAATATCATAAGGATCCATGTAAAACCCTTGAAATTATCAATGGGGATTTGAATTATGATGTCTACTTATTGTTTAGTGTTATGTGCATATGTATGCTCACCAAGTACTTGATAAATTGTTTATGTAAACTAAGAAGGGAAAGAAATCATGTCATGCTAGTTTATTTGCAAGTTATACCATGCAAGAGTTTGATAAGATGTCTCTATAGATGTATTATGAATTCAATGTGCATGCTTATGCTAAGCAAGATCATGTGATGCTTTATTTTCATGCTATCGAGCCCTGGGGGTATTTAATACCCAATAATTTAGCAGTTTACTTAGAGCCAATGTCAGTTACAAAGTAATCTCAGTAGTGACTCGATCAGTAAAACTTAGCCAGTTACAAAAACCCAGGAAATCTCAGTAGTGTTGGTAATTCATTCACAGTACCCAGATCAGACCTTAGTAGACTCAGTCAGATTAGCAGAATTTAGTAGTATTTTATCAGTCCACGAAACTCAGTGAACTCAGTTTAGTTCAATCAAATAGTACAATCAGTAAATGGTTTAGTCTAACCTAGTACACTTCAGAATTAGTCCAGTGTCTATTCAGTTGGGAGTAGGATTCATCACCGAGTGAACATAAGGATGGGGGCTCACCTGCCAGTAGAGGGTGTGGTCCTTAGAAGCCACCCTTGCATTCTATAACTACATAGCCAGCGTAGGTTGAGATATCTCCCTACGAGACTAAGGTTGATATATCTCATTTGAGTTTTCCTACCAACGAGGATTAATAGAAGAGCTTTCTATCAGATAGGGATAACTCATAGCTTCCCTCTACCCGTGGCACGGTATTGACACACTTATAACTAGGGTTACAAATTGGAACCTAATCAGTTCAGAGAGGGGTATGTCGGTAAGATAATTACCTCCCACAATCTCAGTTTTAGACTGAGTCTCAGTATAGAACTCAGTTCAATTCTACAAATTTAGGACTGTCAGATATAGTCACTCAGCTCAGTTCAGAACTCAATATAGTTTTACAGATTCAGGACTATCAAATATAGTCATTAGTTACTAATAAATCAGTAGCAGTATACTCTGATATCAGTTAATCAGCATTCATACTCAGTATTCATTGTTATCACAATCGCAGTTACAGTTATGTAATCATGAATATACTTTCATCCAGTTATACTCAAGTCATTCAGCCAATATTGTTCACAAATATGAACCCATGCATTTTATCCTACCTCACTTAGAATACCAGTACATTCAAAGTACTGACGCATAAATTTATCTTGTTCTATGATGTCTTATATCATAGGTTCAAACGTACAGGCTCTCGAGCATCTTTAGCAGTTTAGATTCTCAACATACAGAGTAAGTAGTGAGACCTCATAGTTCGAGGATGTGATTATTTATTTTAGCAGTTCTATTCATTTTCAGTAGTTGGAGTTAGTTGAGGACTTTTCCTATCAACTCCATTGTTCAGATAGTTTAGATGTTTTTCAAACTAGAGTATTTTCAGACTGTTGTTCAGTTTTCGGTGTTGATGTTCAGTTTTGGTATTGAGATACCATATTTAACATTATTTATAGTATTGGACCTTATGGCCAGTTTTCTACCTAATTTTTGCATATTTCAGTATTATTGTTATTCAGTTATTTTAGCAGGTACCAGTCATGGGTTAGCTTGTGGTCCTTCGGAATTATGAGCACCGTGTAGCATTCGGGGTACAGACTCGGGGCATTACAATAGCTAACAAAAAGGCCTGAGAAACTTGCATATTTTTCTTGTTTTAAGCATTAAAAGTGCTATATTTTTATAGCACATCAAGCACCAGTTCAAGTAGATGTCGATAATACTTAATCAGAGGCAGCTAGGTACCCATCCAAGCAACATTATTCAAAATACAAAAAATAATGGTCATGTTCTTGTTATTACCACACTAAGTGGTATAAATAATGTGGATCCTCCTTTACATACTAAATAAGCACAAATTTATGATGGAGGTTCTATTGATGAGACATATGTTGTAGAGTCAGAAAAGGCAACAGGTGGTAATGATAGAGTTGATGAGGATAAAGGTAAGGGTCAGGTCGGTAAGCTGGAAGTAAGACAAATTCCACAACCACCCCTACCTTTTCCTCATAGACTAAAATAGAAGCAAGAGGAAGGGAAGTTTAAGAAGTGTATTAAAATGCTAAAAAACTTGAGATTGAACATCCCTCTTCTTAAAGCATTAATGGAGATTCCTGGGTATGCCAGGATTATGAAAGAGTTAGTGACCAAGAAGAAGAATGCAATTTTTTAAGATGTGGGTGGACTGCACCAATGTAGTGTAGCTACTTCTAGATCTCTGGCCTAGAAAAAGGGTGATCCCCGTACGTTCATAATTTCATGCACAATTAGGACCTCCTTATTTGCCAGAGCTTTTTGTGACTTAGGAACCAGTATAATCTGATGTTGATGGCCTTATTTAAAAAATTGGGTTTAAGCCTACCCGAGCCAACTACTATGTGATTGTTGATGGTCGATTGTACTATTAAGAAGCCTGCAGCATTTTATATGATGTGATGGTTAGAGTAGAACACCTCATCTTTCCATATGACTTTATAATTCTAGATTGTGAGGTTGATTTTGAGATTGCCATAATTTGGGAAAACTGTTTAGGGCTACGAGCAGAGCAGTGGTAGACTTGGAAAAGGGAGAGCATAAGTTCATAGTCAACAAGGAAGAAGTCACATTCAATGTTTAAATAATAATGAAGAAGTTGACCAACATGAGAGTAGTATTAGTTATTGATTGAATTGATGACCTAGGAGGGTACTCTTTTGGGTATCTTGATGAATTCTAAGTAGCCAAGATATCCACAGCGTGCCGTGATGTTAAATTAAGCACTGCATAGGAGGCAACCTTTTGGCTGGTTGGTGAAGTCTGAGTAACCAACACACTCACATCGTGCCGTGATGCTCAATCAAGCACTAGGTGGAAGGAAACCAACTATTTTAGTGTTCATTTTTGTTCGTACTATTTTTATAGGTTTATAACATATGTAAAGACCTGGAATGTTGTTCGATTGCTACATTCATAATTTTCCAAGGTAAGGGGACTGTCTGACCAGCTCATCAGGGTCATAAGTCCCATGTGAGCCAAGTAAGTTGTGGTTAATTGAAAAAGATAAAATTTTGAGGAGTTTTGGGGATTATTTTTAGACTTATACCTAATAAATTACTTACAAGGTCAGAAAACCCATTTACAACCTCGTATTTAGCAGAGAACATATTAAAATAAAAAATTTAGAAAGTCGGGAACTTGCCCAAAAAAGGGACCCATATACGGACCGCAAGTACCACTTGCAAATCGCAATAGGTACCGTAAGTGGGAAAATTCTTGGGCCCAAATTTTTTTTAAAATTTTGGGCCCACCAATGTTTAGAAATACCCTAAACCGGCCACCCCATGCTATTTATGCCATGTTTAACTCATTTTAGCTTAGCAATTCCTCAAATTTCATTTTTTCCTTCAAAATCTAAATCTCTCTCTCAAAGTATAAACTTGTCCCACACTTAGAGAAAGGATAAATTGACACTTGTTTATGGTACCAACTTTTTCAAAAGTGCTATACACGTGTTCCAACCTTTAAGTTACTAAACTTTTTTATGGTGCACTTTCGATTTTGCTTCTAAAAAGTAGTGTTTTTTGGCTCCTACTAGTAGTACTATATGTTGAAATTGAAAACAAGTAGCTGGTTGGTTTTTTCATACAATATATGTTGTAACCAATAAAGTTGTTGGTTAGGATCCTTTAATTATACTAAAATATTAATGAAGGGCATAATTCTTAGATTAAACCCTAAAATTATGCCCAACCCAGAAGTGGTACTTGAAGAAGTAGCTGAATATTAAGAGTTTGGCATAGTAGTTGATAGTGACAAATATGATTATTGATAAGTCTATGAATATTAGACTTTATGGGACTACATTCAAGTATAGGGATGTTAAAATTCAAGGAAAATTTGAAGTTGTCAAATTTTGAGGTTTTCTTTTAATTTTGCAATCCCCCATATTCTGTTAGAAACTAACACTTGGTTTCTTAGGTATGCATGGAACCCAAAGCTAAGAAGAAGAAGGTTGTTGCATCAAGAATATGGGGTGAGTCCCCCGAGCCCAGTAGCTTAGGGGAGAAGTACCCTATTATATATATTAGAGTAGTTACAGCCGAGGTAACCCCTCAAGTGACTAGAGGCCAGGTATGTGAGGCAGTTGAGACTATTATTTTGGGAAATATGGGAGTCCAACTACTAGAGAACTCACAGTTGAGTAGAAGGCTAGCCTTTACTCAGTCGAGGTTTCAAACTTAGGCCATTCAGGTTGTCCGGGCTTCCCAGGAAGATCTATCCCAATCAAGGATAAAGTCGACTCAGATATCACCCCCGCACTCACCTCCACCGAGTGATGATAATGTTGAGGATGAGGATGAGTGTGGGACAGCTCCATAGGTTGTTGCTTAGGACCCTTAGTCTGAAGAGGGGTCTCAGGATACGTCTGAGGCTATAGTTCTGGAGGATTCATCAGCAGTACCCTAGACTGAGGAGGGTACCAAAACTCATCTATAGCCATCATATGTACCCTACTTTGAAGAGGGTATAAGGTAGGTTTCCTATGAGGTACCAGTTCCAGATACAGAGGCACCAGCACAGCAGGGACCGAGTTCACCAAAAATCTGAGATAGTGTGTAGAGGGACTTTGGATAATATTTGGTAGAGACAGTTCTATTTTGAAGATCGGCCAACCCAAGAGGCTTATTTTTAGGAGTGCAGAATTGAGCTATCTGGATTGAGTAGAACACCACAGTTGTAGATAGCTTTTAATCATTATCAGTTGGAGTGCATTATTAAACCACTCAGTTCTTATAGACCGACTTTGGTGCAAGAGTTTTATGCCTCATATAATGCCACAATAGTTCTTCCTATGCACAGATCTATAGGTTTTCTAAGATGTATGGAGAAGTAACAGCTTGAACAGGCCCTTGTGAAAGGGGTCAGGGTTGATATTTTAGTAATGACTATCTGCCTAGTTCTCTTTAGTCCATACTATATTTCCCAAACATCCACAATAGAGTGTGACTATAGATTGAGAGTTATGTATGACGGACATATTATGAGCGAGGCTAATCATAGACATGAGTGATTTGAGATATCTAGGTCGATCATCGGCTATATTTCACCTTTTGGTGATGAGACTCCTTGGATCGAGTAACAAGGCACAATAAAAAAGGCATTATTGACTTTTTTTGCTAAGTTTTGGTGGTTGATCATCAGATATAGATTTTTCCCGACTGCTTCAAATAATTTATTGACTTGGGAGGGAGCCATTCTGATTTCTAGTATGATGTTTAAGTATGATATTAAATTTTCTACCATTATTCAGCATGAGATTCATGAGAGATCGTTTAGGGAGACTATGAATTGCCATTTTCCTGTCTTATTTAGAGACTGTGTGATGATGTTGGTGCACCAGAGATACCAGGATTCAATGAAAGAGTATAGGTGATGGCCACTGCACAAATAAAGATAGTGAATGATTTGGCTCATTCAACCCTTCCCAAGAGATCTAGTGGGCTTGCCACAGTACCTTAGGTCCAGAGTGAGGACCCTTCCATTTCTACAGAGCCTAGTAATGTACAAAGAGAGGTCATGGAAGATAGTAGATATTTTATAATAGGGGAGTAGAGAAAAGCCCTTGAGGTTAGTACACAGGGTAAGGGGACCCCAGTGACATCCATATCAGCCCTCACGTCTACCTTAAAGTTGATTGGCATATATTCAGGGCCCACTCACTTATCCACTTAAGTTGCTACATCAGGTATAGTGTTAGTTTATCATGCATTCATGTGGATCTTAGTGGATAGACTGAGAGACACCACTAAATGACTAGAAAATATAGAGATAGAGGTGGCTACTTTATATAAGTAGATCCACCCATAGGTCTACAACAAACTAAAGATGGCAGAGTCTAGATGAGAGCCAGCACACACAACTACTATGTCATATCTACATGTTGATCTACAATTATGTATTGATGATTTTGAGAGACGTATGGCATATAGGTTCACAGCAATTGAGATTCCATTTCTAGGAGGCATTAGAAATGAGATGGGCACTTTGAGAGTAGAGGTGCTCTCTCTTATAGAGAGCTATATGATTATCATCTCTTCTATCAAACCCTCAGCTATTCAGTCATCATCTCTACCTAGACAGACATTTTGGCCTTTTGTGAAAGATAATAAGATGGTCCCTATTATTGGTACCAAGAGAGAATGAGAGGGGGACTTACAAGATCTAGACATGTCATATAAGAAGGACCTAAAATGGGCCACCCATGATTCTCATGAGACTATATTTGTTGAGAGGCAGAGATATAATGAGATAGAAGTAGGTGCCTCCTCTAGTGGTGAACCATCTTCGCCAGTAGATATACTCATATGGGGATATTTGACTTTATTTTTGTGCAGTAGGGATAGTTCACATTCTTTTAGTTGGAGGTGGGGCAAACCATAGCCATTGTGGGTTTTTATGGTTGTGCCTCTTTTCTTGTTGGCAGTGGTATAGTTAGAGAATCGGCATGTCTAGGTTAAAATTTGTGTTGTATTATGTTTTTCTTCATATTATGTTTCATTATTATATAATTAGGATATTTTAAAGTATTTAGGACAATTGTCATATTTTTGATTGATTTTTGAGAAAAATAATACCCCTCCAAAATTATTTTAGAACTGTGTGAATGTATATATGTGTGAGTATTGTAGATCTTGGAATGGCTTTAGAATTATGGACATGATAATCAGTTGCTAACAATTGCATGAATCGGATAGGTAGTAGCTTTTAATATTGACTCTGTACCATGTCTGTGAGAGATGCTACTTAGTTCCTTTTTTATGTTAAATCCAGAACTTGCTCAATTGGTCTTCCCTAGGTTGTAGGATAGTTAGTTAGGAAAGGATCATAGGCTGGTTTTGATTTTAGTCCACTTTTAGCCTAAATGACCTTCCCATTGTGAAATAGTATCCCTTGATCCCTGTTTGGAGCTTTATAAACCATTTTTTGTTTTTACCGTTCACCTTCTTATTTGTGTTATATTGAACCTTTTTTGGCCCCAATCTTCCTTGGACATTGTGCACCTCTACTCAAGAAAATCTCCTAAGTTGAGGGTTGCTATCATAGGGGTGTGAAATGTAAAGTGGGTGTGAAAAAGGGAAAAATAAGAGAAAAAGAAAGTAGGGATGGATATAGCAGCAAAACAAAAAGAAAATTAAAAGAAAAATGTGAAAATTTTGAAAAAGAATGAATAAGAAAACCACACCTAACCTAAATATGCGTTAAGATAAAAACAGAAAGAAATAAGGGCAGAAATAAAGTGACAAAAAAGTTAAGAAGTGAGACCCAAAAGTTAGTATAGTGCCCAGGAGGTTAGTCACTTGATATATCAATATGTACCACACCAGCCCCCAAGCCTATATTACAAGACGAGTAAAGTCCTATAATGATCCTAACTTGACTGTCTGAAAAACTAAGGTAAAGAAAATAAGGGCAAGCCTATGGTATTTGATGAATATTGATTGGAACTTCTCTTTTGAGTGTGAGTATCTCTTGGTATTCCCCGTATTGATATGTTTGATTTCATATGATTGAGTGGTATTTCTTTATTGTGAGGGCACATGAGTCATATTGCTATATGCATACTTGTTTGAGTAGTGTGACTTGTATATATGCACAGTTGTCTATTGATAGTATAATATCATATCTTGATCCCTTTGTGTCACATTGTTGTGCTTTATGATTGTGCACACTTGGTTTTGAAAGGTTGAAATGGGAGTGGGTAATGTGTTTTAAGCTTAAAGCATTGATTGACTATCCTGGGTAGCGTAGATTCTTCTAGTTAAGTGTCGTGTTTTGTTTTATTTTGTTGTGTTTCCTAATGACATATGAATGTTCTAAGTTGAGGGTGTTGATGTACTATAGAAATATAGCTCTTTCAATGCTTAAAATGATAAAAATATGCAAGTTTCTTAGGTTGTTTTGTTAGATATGATGTGTTTTGGGTATGTTTTGCAGAAAACTATGGTTTGGATGCTAAGTTAAAGGAAAAGATATAAAATGAAGTTTTTGGATACTTACTTAAGTATTTGTGCTATTTACCGGGCGTATGTGACCAAAGCATGTACCAGAACTTGAAGTCCAGAAGCTTGGTTACATGAATTTGAAGACTTGGCACTTAACTATGTCCACTTGCAGACCATATGTAGCACTTATGGTTTGTATGTAGCTAAGGTAAGTTCCAGAGTTGAAGATCCAGGGAGTGCAAAAGGTGAAGGAAAATTTCTGGCACTTAACTGTGACTACTTGCGGACCGCATGTGGGTAAGGTAAGTGCCAGAAGTCCAAAATCCAAAAGATTCAACAGTGTAGGAAAATTTTCTAGCACTTACCTAGGTCCACATGTTGACCGTATGTGGCCCAAGTAAGTGGCCACTGACTCGTTTGTCCTTTTTTATCTGGGCTTTGATTTTTAGGCTTTCCTCATGTACTATAAATATGCTTTATGTGTTTTTTAGTAGAGGTTACACATTTTTTATACTTACAAACATATTTTATGATTCTGAGATCCAAATTTGATCTTGGAATTATTTTGTATTAATTTTGGTTGTTAATTCAGTTGAAGTTTGGGTATTCAGTTGTGATTATTCTTATTTCATCTTATGCTTTCAATTATGAATGTTTTTTATTATTTCACAAGCATGAGCAGCTAAAAGCCTTAGCTACGGTTGTGGAAACCCTAGAGGATTGATGAAGTAGGGGAAAGTTCTATGTTGTTCTTAATTGATACCTTTGCATATACTGTATTATCTTTAATTTAATAGATTTCTTAGCAGTTGAAAATGTTAATATCCCTCCTAGATTATTGCTACTTACACCAAAAAAGTAGTGACTAGGAAAAGGTAATTACAACAGTGATTTGAAGATTAACTATCAACCCATGCTAGTGGTATTATCTAAATAAGATCGTTAACTATCATCTAATAACCATAAAACCAAAAGGTAATAGTTAACTGGGATAAAGAATAAGGGTTAGTAAGGTGACATCTTGAGACTCAAAAGGTAAAGGGTAAAGTCCATCAACTAGTTCAAAAGACAGTTAATGGTACATAACTTATCAAATTCTGCATGCAAGGTATCGGGCTGGTTCAATAGAGCATAATAAGCCTACTAAATTTAGAAGCTAGGGTAAACACAGTCCTAGTGTTCATCTATGAATAATTACAACCAGAGTTAATATTTGTTACTTGTTTGATATTACCACTACAATCCCCCCATTTACTTTTCCAGTTCTTCCCATTGATTATAATAGTTTAGAGCTATAATTCCACGTATTCCCTTGGGATTCGACCTCAATCTTTGTTGGGTTACTATATTTGATAGCAATCGCATTATCTATGGAATGAAGGTATAGATTGGGCATTATCAATGGTGGTGCACTACTGAAAGATGCATCTGTTGCTATCTCAATCTACCTTATCTATCAATCACTATATTCTCTTGTGAATTACGTGTAGCCCTTTTCAGGGCCTGGTGAAATGGAATACTGGGATCCTGGAGGCTCCCCTCTCGACCTCTCTTGGTCCCAACTATAGGGATTGATCCATCATCCTTTGCAAATAATTCAAAGTATTTGGGCTCAGGCGAAGGTGTTTGTTGAACAAATAGGGGCATAACTGGAGGGATAGCTAACATGTGGCTCTCGGTAAGAAAGTGTACCTCTTCTCTAACTACATCTACCTCCTCCCTAATATCTCCTAGATCTAGCATCTTTATGTTGTTAAATTAGTCTTATACTAAACCTCAAAAAACATCTCTCTATGCATACAATTCTGCCATATGTTTGGTGTTGCAACCCAATGTACAAATTCCAATCTAGCCTCATCCGTCTCTAGTGTAGTCCAGACCCATGGCCATATCGTCTATTGAAATTCACGACCTTGGTCTCAATATTCTATAACCAAGTGTTGGTGAAGCTCTAACTTTTCACCAAGCTCTACACAACCTCTTGAGAAACTATTATGATACCTAAAGCAATGCTGAATTGGATGGGGGGCACTGAAGATGCACCCACCGACTCTAAAGTAAAAGTCAGGCTTATGTAGATATAGCTGGGGTCCCCTAACTCTGTATACTCAACTCAGGGGCCTCTCTCTGCTCCTCTATATCAAACTCCATGCTAACTCCCATATCACTTCCCTATGTATTACTAGGATTTACAACTACTAATGGTCCCTCAACCTGGGCCGGAGGCACTATAGTGAGTGCACAGGGTATCTTAGGAAAGATTGGATTTTTTGGATCCTTCATCTTCTTAGTTTGTGCCATGGATGTCACCTCTACTCTCTCATCAATACCTTGTACCTCTGGTACACCGGCCTTATCACTACCTCTGGATTAGACATAGGAGTAAAGTCATCATGTCACCAAAATCTCTCTCATAGAACTCATGCTGAATAATAGATGCAAAGTCAATATCGTATTCAGCCATCATTCTCACAGTCAATGTAGCTTCATACTAAGTTAATAAGTTGTCCATAGCAACCAAACACAACCTCTATTGAATAATCGGCTACCAAAATGGCATAAAAAAGATAGTATTGCCTTCTTAATCACATCTTACCCCTCGATCAAAGGGGTATCATCACCAAGAGGTGAAATATAGCTGGCAATCCATCTTACTATCTCAAATCTCTCTCTATCCTATGCTTAGCATCACACATAATTTCTCTATCGTATGCAACTCTCAATCTATAATCACACTTTAATGTGGATGTTGGAGCATCATAACCTGGACCAAAGAGAACTCAGTGGATAGTTACTGTAGAATTATCAACCATCACCCCTCAAATTAGTGTTTGCTCGAGCTGGGGTTGATCTACCTCTCTGTTGCATCTAGATGCAGTCAATGATATAGTGGCAGCATTAAGAAGCATAAGACTCCTATACAAAAGTTGGGTTGTAATATCCCAGGGGTATGGTCAGACACCCAAACTGATAACGCTTAAAATCGGCCTATAACTCTGGTGCTCTAATCAACCCAGGTAGCTCTCTCGACGCTCCTCATAAATTATTCTCTTGGGATTACCCATTACAGTAATATGGTTGTCCCATTCAAAAATAGTTTAAAATCCCTTCATTGACCATCTTGGGTTTACCTCATCCATAGGTTTTAGTAAGACATATATGGGCTGGGAAGCCTCTGAGTTAGGAGTTTGCACCTGGTGTGAAGTTTTGTCTATACCCTCCTTATATAGGGGTACAACTAGTAGTTGATTGGGGACTGGTATTTTAGACTCATCCGGGGACCCTTCCTCATACTGGGGGTCCTGTCCATCTACCTGTGGTGATGGCTTCGACTCTGCCTCCTCCTTATTATCATCAATATCACCCTCAGCAAGCTAGGAATTGTATGGTGGTAATCTCTTTTCCGACTTCATCCTTGACCTGGATATGGACTTGATAGCCTCAATATGGTTCCTAGTCTGAGTAAAACTAGGTCATCTGCATCATTGTCATTTCTCTACAAGTGGTATGCCCAAAGTGGCCATAATTATAGTCTCAGCTGCAGCATGTTTCTGGCCCCCAGTCACTGGTCGTGTCACTCAGGTTAGGGATACTCTGGTCTGAGGAACTGGGTATTCCTTTATTGATCCACTGCTCTCAAAGGATTCATCCCTTTACCTCGAAGGTTCAGCCTTCTTCATTGAATCCTTTGGGGCCATGTGTACCAGAAAAATCAAGTGTTAGTTCCGAAAGATAACGAGGGACTGTAAAACTTGAAGAAAAATTCAAAATTAAAAACTTTGAATTTTTCCTCAATTTTGGCATCCCTTTAACTTATACTCAGTCCCAACGAGTCCAATATGCACACATTTAACTATGATCAAACTAGCATTCAAAATTTTGGCATTTGTCTACCTTTCCAAATTTAACTTTCGTTTAGGGAATGATCTTATGGTTTAATTAGACATTAAGATTTTAGGCTATTTCAAGGATCCTATATACTAGCATGATGATTTCTAGTATTCTTCATGAGAATAGACATACCAATTTACTTGTTTTAAGTTTAGCACAAGATATTACTATTAGGAGCCAAGAACATTACCTTTTATTCGAAAAATTGTAAGTAAACTATGAAAAAGAGAAGTAAAACCCAAGCTTGAATGCGTATTTAGTTCTTGTGGACAAGTTGGTACCAAGAACAAGTAACTTTTAGCCTTTTCTCAAGGGTGGGGGAAGTGGGGTAGTTTGAATTTTAAGAAAGATGAGGGAATTTTGAGGATTTATATAGTTAAAATAGGGAAAAGTGGCTTAAATACCCATGGAGGGTTGATTTAGTGTTAATATATGTTGGGGTGGGCCCAAATTTTTAAACAAAATTGGGCCCAAAAACTAGCCACTTACGGTACCACCTACAGACCGTAAGTGGCCTACTGTTTTTTTTCCTTTTTCCCTACTCTCTGGACTTTGTTATCTAATACTTTCTTTACTACTTATGAGGTCGTAAGTGGTATTTACAACCCTATAAGTAATTTTGTAGATTAAAGTCCAGAAATTCCCCAAATATCATCAAAATTCCATCTTTACATATAATGCACAACTTACCTGGCCCACGTAGGACTTATGAACTTCATGAGTTGGTAACAAAGTCCCCTTACCTGGAATATTCTGAATTGAACACTATATTATCATACTCTAAGTCGTTCCTTATTCTACTATTCCTACAAAAAAAAAGAAAAAAATTGTGAACACTAAAATAATGGGTTGCCTCCCACCCAACACTTGATTTAACGTCGCAACACGATGTAGCTAAGTTGGTTACTCAAACTTCACCAACAATCCCATGGGTTGCCTCTCATGCAGTGCTTGATTTAGCATTGCAGAATGATATGGATATCTTGAATAATCAGAATTCATCAAGGTACCCAAAGAAATAACCTTCAGGATCATCAATACAATGGATAATAGACCCCACCCTTATATCGGTAGGCTGCTTCATAGTTCTTTGAGATTTGAAGGTGACTTCTTCATTATTGACTTTGAACTTGAGCTCTCCCTTTTACATATCAACCATCACTCTACCCATGGCCATGAATGGTCTTCCTAATATGATGGCCATCTCAAAGTCAACCTCACAATCCAGAGTGACAAAGTAAGCCAAAAAATAAAGTTATCAACTTACCAAGACATCAAATGAAATGCCCACGGGTTTCTTTACTGTGTGGTCTATCATCAACAACCACATAGTAGTCAGCTCTGGAGGGATCAAGCCTAATTGCTTGAATTTGGCCAGCGGCATCAAATTAATATTGTCTTCCAATTCACGTACTGCTCTCGCAAATCTTGATATCCCTGTAGTACATGGGATTGTGAACGCACCAGGATTACCCTTCTTCTGGGCTAGAAACTTAGAAGTGACTGCACTTTAATGGTGTAATCCACCAACATCCTCAAAAATAGTTTCTCACCTCTTTGTCAATAATTTATTCATAAACTTGGCATACCCATGCATCCATTTCAAAGTCTCAAGGAAAGGGAAGTTCAAACCTAAATTTTTTAGCATCTCAAAAATTTCTTGAACTTCACTTCTTCCTTCTTCTATTTTAGTCTTTGAGGAAAAGATGGGTGAAATAATAGACTTTGCTTAACTATGGGCTCATAGACTTTTCCCTTATCTTTATCCTCACCAATACTAGCATCAATACCTATCACCTTATCTGACTCCACGACTTGTGTCTCATCAACCACAGTACTATTATTCTTTGTCACATCCACAGTAGGCAATGAGGGAGCAACAGTACACTTACCACTCTGAGTGGTAATAGCAAGACAATGACCATCATTCTTTGGATGCTAAACTGTTTTGCTCGGAAGGGTACCCAGTTGTCTCTAATTTAAAGTAGCATACATCTACCCAAACTATGTCTCTAACTACTTGATTGTAGTCAGATAAGAGTCAACCTTCTATATCAGACCTGAGATATCAACCTTAATCTCCTTAAGGCATGTCTCTTAATTTTCTTGACCCTTCATTATTTTGAATAACAATGCCTCTATTCTCGATTTAGTATCACATCTTCCATACGAAACATACTTGTCTCCCTTCTCTTTGTAGTCATCTTTCTATCTCAGTCACCATCATGCTTCCTACTACGATCTCTGTATCTATCTCTATAATAGTTTAGACCTTGGTTTCCTTTCTGTTTGGCTTAAAAACCCACTAATTCTTGATTAAGATACTTAGTCTCCTCTTCCAAGTCAGACTTATATGCTCTAAAGGCTGAACCCTATACACCTACCGTATTTACCTTTTCAGAATTCACTATTGCAAACTTCTTAGTTAGTAACCCAATATCAATCAACAACTACACAATTTCTTGTACTACAAAATCATCAACCGCTCTATGGTCATCGGAATCTCCAATGGCATAAGTTCCAGCACCCTTCTTAGATTTCTATATATATCAATCTCAGTTAGTGAAAGAGATCGAAGTTGCTTCCTAGCATAATCACATGAATATTTCTCTAGTCACTGTATCTACCATGGGTCAGGAACTGATGTTCAGGGCTGTATAGAATATCTCCAGCAAGCTCATCCATGAAATATGATTATTTGGTACCATGCTTAGTTTCTTCTTAAACCAAAACCAAGCCTCATATATCGACTCAAAATGTAGCTGCCTGAAGTTATATATATCTTCTTTTAACAGCAACATGCTGGATGGAGGAAAAAAATAGTTCAATAATTGTCTTCGCAACTCATTCGAAGTGGTAATAGATCCTCTCAAAAGTTCCCCCAACCATAAAGAAGCTTCTCCAGTTAATGAAAAAGGCAACACCTTAATTTGAGGGTCTCCTGGTCTATCTTTGGAATAGTATGAATGAAACACCTTGGGTTTTGACCCTTAGAAAATTTCTCTATTTTTGTCTTTTGGACATTATACGACTTAGGGTACTAGTCGTGTGATGTGGTATAGTTTGGTTAGTCTTATCGTATCGTGACCAGTATGGGTTGGATGGTTTTTTCCAAGGTACGGTTGGAATATACGAGTCATATATTAGGGTACTAATGGTAAGGTGTCAATCATATATTGCCCTAAGTTTAGTCTAGGTAATTCTATTCTACCTTGGTTATGATTTCATTTTACTAGTTGTATGGTTGGTATGGTTTGTCTTGGGAGGTCGTATGCTGGATAGTGTTAGGGTCCAAGGGGAGGCCTAGGGTACAAGCTAAGGGTACCACTCGTACCCTAAGGTACGGTTAGGGTAGGGTAGTCATACCATCCAGCGAGAATTTTAAATAGTTTAAGTTGGGGGTAATCTGGACATTTCCCCTCTTAACCTCGTAAGGCCCCATGACTTATAACACTCTTGGACATTATTTAACCTATTTGCAATTACTCAAACTCTCTTAAAACACTCTTAAATTCTCTCCAAGGCTCTTGGGTCAAAAAAGGCTAGGGTTTCATTAATAGGATCAACTTGGGGCTTATAAGGATAATTTCTCTCCATCATCTTCGTAATCTAAGGTGTGTTACTCCTCGCCCATTGTTATTTCCAACTAAAGGCATGTTTTATAAAGTGTTTTCATGGCATAAATGTTGTATGGTTTTGGATTTTCATATACATATTAGGGGATTTGGTTACAATGGTTGGTTATGGATTTCCCATGTCTTTTACTTATGGTTTTCATATTATTATGAGGGTTTAAAGATTTGGTTGCATAAGAATGGTTAATTGGTACATGGTTTTGGCTTTGGAAACACTATGCACCCGACTTGCTTGATAAAATGCCAATGAGAATGTTTTTGGTTAAATTATTGGACTATCATTGATCTATGCATGGTATAATTTGGTCATGAAAATCTAAATGGTTTAAATAGATTGGAATGGTTAAATGGTAAGGTATTGGTGGTTATGGTTAATCTAGTTGAAAGCCTTGAGGGGTACAAGGAAATCCACCAAGCAGACATAATAATTATCACTTATGGGGTACATGGGATTCCCCCAAGTCAAATTAATAATGTAATCTATGGTTACATGGGAATCCTTTATTCTTAAAAAAAATAGATAAGGAAATTGCTTACAAGCTATAGTTGGTATGATGATACCACTACTTATAGCCTTTATTAATAATAAATGGAATAGTGGTTTGGTTGTGTGGTAATGATTTTAATTGGGCAATAATGTCAAGGTGTGATAGCTAACTGTGAAGGTGTAAGTCCAATGGACGGACATTGGAAACTCATATATATTGACATAAGAATTAGTCATGGCAACCATATATGATACTTACATGGTACATGAGAATCTGCTAAGTACACTTGTACATATGTATCATGAAGAGCGAAGGATACTTGGGAATCCCCTACTCCTATTGAAACACCCTAGGTTTCAATTCTTAGAAATTTCTTGAGTTTTGAACACATTGGACATCATCCGACTAGGGGTACTTGTTGTATGTTATGATATGATTTAGGGGGTCCTAGTCATACCTTAAATAGTATGGTGAGGAGAGGTTTTTGTCAAAGGTATGAGTGGACAACATACTAGTTATATGTTAGGGAATGATTTGTATGGTGATAACTCGTATGGTGATAACTCGTATGGTTATAAGTGTATCCCTGATCACATTCTATTTAGGGTACAAATTATAGGGTACTACTCATGCTTCAATGTACAACTTGGCCATGAGGGGTCGTATGTTAGTCAGTATAGGGGTCTAGGATATGAGTTAGGGTACCACTCATACCCTAGGGTACGAATGGTATGGTGGAGTCGTACCCATCTATGGGGATAAAATACAGTTCAAGTTATGGGTAATCTAGATATTTCCCCTTATAAATCCCTGGTACCCCAAGACTTATATCACTTTTTGACATGATTTAGCCTATTATTCTAATCTTAAATACTTAGAAACTCTCTAAAAATTCTCTCAAAGGTTCTTGGGTCAAGGAAGGCTAGGTTTTCATCAATAGGATAAATTTAGGACTTGTAAGGGTGGTTTCTTCTCATCTTCTTCTTAATTAAGGCAAGATACTTCTCCCTCATTGTTAGTTCCAACTAAAGGCATTTTTTATGAATTGTTTTCATGGCATAAATATTGTACGGTTTTGGGTTTTCAAATATATATTGGTAGTTTTGGTTATAAATGCTTGGTTATGGTTTTCCCATATTTTAATTATGGATTTACATATTTTAATGGTGGTTTGAACATTTGGTTGCATGTGAATGGTTAATTGATACTTGGTTTTGGTTTTGGAAATATTATGCCCCTAATGTGTTTGATAAAATGTCTATGAGAATACTTTTACTATATTATTGGACTTTTAATGGAACTATCGCATGGTATAACTTGGTAATAGGACCCTAAATGGTGTAAATAATTTAAATAGTTTGGAATGGTTAATTGGTAAGGTCTTGGTGGTCATGGTTATGGTTAATTGAACATCTTTATGGGGTACAAGGGAATCCCCCAAGCAAACATATTAATAAACATACTTTTGAGGTACATAGGAATCTCCCAAGCAACTTAATAGTGCAATATATGGGTACATGGGAATCCTTTTCATCTCTAAAAGGTTGGCTAAGGACATTGCTTACAAGCTATAGTCGGTATGATGATACCACTACTTATATCCTTGGTTAATAATAAGTGAAATAGTGGTCTTGGTTATGTAAAAATGGTTTTAATTGGGAAATAATTTTGAGGTGTGATAGCTAACAGTGAAGGTGTAAGTCTAATAGACGGACACTAGAAACTCATATTTGCTGACATGAGGATTAGTCATGAAGACCGTATGGGGTACATGGGAACCCCCTAAGTTACACTTTTATATATGTATCATGGAGAGCGAAGGGTACTTGGGAATCCCCTACTCCTATGGTACCTCCAGTTTGTGCGGCTATACGAATCGGGGCCCATTCAGGGGGTTACACTAGACCCATATAGTCCATGGGTAATTCTAGGATAGTTAAGCTACACATACCCAGGTTAATGGTTTAAATGAATGCTAAACCCAGTTTCTTTTCCCGACATAGTTTATATATGTATATATTTATGGATATGTGTTTATATGGTTGTTTGTTTGGTTTTAAAGGTTGGCATTACCTTATCTTTATCCTGAGTAATTGTTAGCTTTCACAAGCTAACCTATCTTTGGGTGGCTGTATCCCCATGCAATGTAGGAATCAACCATTCTACTCCTCATTCTTAGTGATCGGATTTGGGATCAACTGTTGGATTAAAGTGGTGAGCTTCCATACTTTGAAAGGCATCATTTCATATCATGGACATCTTTTCATACTTTGGTTCTTTTATGGATATTGGTTTTGGCTATGGTTGGGGGCATGTCCCAACCGGATATTATTTTTCCTTTGGTTAGAGGCTTTGTGGAACTACTATAGGTTAGAATGAGCGGTGTCGGTAGTGGTGTCAGCCTTAGTATTGGAATTTGTATTAAGGTTGATACCATTTGACTAAATTTATGATTATTCCATCATCTTATGTTATGTTATGGATAGGAACTTAGTTATTGATTCGATTTTGGTTATGGTTATTGGTTGGTAATGGGTGGTTGGACTTTCTTGGGTTGGTTACGGTTATGGACCTATCCTAGAGTTTGGATTAGTACTAATATATTATCTTGTTATATGGTCAGAATTCATCCAACTCAAGGTATATATTGGTTGGTTGGGTTGGGTAACAGGGGTGTACTCTGATAACTTGAGATGCACAGTATAACAAGACCCTAGTTTTAGTTGTGTCACCTATGGTATCTCTGATTTGTGTGACTATACGCATCCAAGCCTAGTCAGGGGCTTACACTGAACCCTTATAACCCATGGATGGTTCTAGGATGGTTAAGCTACACATACCCAGGTTAATAGTTTTAAAGAAATGCTAAACCTAGTTCCCTTGCCCAGCATGGTTATATATACGTATGCATTGTTATGAATGCACATGTTTGGTTTATTTAGTTTTAAAGGTTGGCATTATTTTATCCTTATCCTAAGTGCATGCTAGCATTCACCCGCTAACCCATCTTCAGGTGGCTATATCCCCAAGCAATGTAGGAACCGACCATTCTACTCCTTCTGCTTAGTGATCAGATTTAGGATTATCTTGGTTGGATGAAATTGGTAAGCTTTCTTATTCTGGAAGGCTCTATTTTATGTCATGGATGTTTTTACATACTTTGGTCATTATATAGGCTATGGTTTTGTCTATGGTCGGGGGCATGTCCCGATCGGATATTGTTTTACTTTTGATTAGAGGCTTTATGGGACTACTATAAGTGGGTATGGGCAGTGTCAGTAGTTGTGTCAGCCTTGGCATTGGTATTGGTATTATGGTTGATATCATTTAACTGTATTTATGATTGTTCCATCATATTATATTATGGACTCGCACATGGTTATCGTTTGGTTTTGGTACGATCATTAGTTGGGTATTGGATGGTTGGACTTGCTTTGGTTGGTCACAATTATGGACCTATCCCAGATTTTAGAATTGTAAAAAATGCTATCTTGTTATATGTTTGGAATTAATCCGACTTAGGGTACGTGTTTGGAGGTTGGGTTGGGTAACGGGGGTGGTCCCTAGTCCTAGTTGGACTAGTAGGCCCATTATGACAAGGCCCCAGTTTGGGTTATGACAAGTTTGTATCGGATCCTTAGGTTTATGGTCCATTGGGAGTCCACAAAGACATGTCAGTAGAGTATCTGTTAAGGATGTGTAGCATACCACACTAATAAGAGAGAGGCTATAAGGCATTTAGGAATGTTTCTCTTTCTTTGTGTTTTATTTTCAAGATTGGAGTCTATGTCTTGGAATCTTCTCTATTTCCTATTTGTTCGCCTTTCAGATCATGCCTTGATGATCTGATATGCACAAAAACTCTTTTGTCCCAACTGGTGTTAAGGTAGAGGAGGATCCTCAGGATTTCTAGATAAGATGGAAAAGATCTTCAGGGTCATGCAGGCCACAAATGTGGAAGGGGTAAATTTTATTGCCTATCAACTAAAAGATATGGTATACCAATGGTATGAGGAAAAGGGTCAAGCAAGGGGTGAGGTTGATGAGTCATCTCTGTAGGAGACTTTCTCTAATACTTTTCTAGATTGCTTCTTTCCTCAGGGGTTAAGGGAAGTGAAAGCATAGGAATTTGTTAATCTAAAACAAAGGAAGATGTCATTCAAGGAGTATGCCTTGAAATTTCACCAGTTGTCTAGGTATGCTCTAGAATTGGTATCAGATATGAGGGCCAGGAGGAGAAAGTTCACTTCTAAACTGTCTCGTGAGTTGATCCTTAAAAGAAGGACTGCATTGCTGATCAAAGACATAGATATATCTAGGTTAGTTGTTCATATGGAATAGGTGGATGAGGTAAAAAAAGGAGGCTGAGGTAGGGGAAAGACAGGGTAAGAAGTTTAGATTCTTTGAGCAGGGTGGTGGTCAACAGCAAAGTGGTTGGGATGGTGGAAAGTGGCCAAAGAAGAAGTAGGGGAGTTATGGCTCTTTCTCTACATCTAGTACTCCCTAACCAAAGCAATTGGGAGACAAGCGCCAGTAGGGTGGCAATAACTTCAGGGCATAGGGTGCCTAATCTCAGGCTAGTGGGGATCAATCGGCTTCATTATCTCCTTTTTATAGGTTCGGTGGTCAGTTGTATTGGGCTTTTTGTGATGATAAGAGGGACAGGTGCTTTAAATATGGTCAGTCAGGCCATATACTTAGAAATTATCCGGTTAGTAAGGTTGCTTCAGGAGCGAACGAGGTTCCAGCTACCTCTTTATATGCTCATACACCCAGGGGTGCTGCTTCTGCATCTGTTTCCATTTCTGGTACCGGCACAGACCGAAATAGGTTATACGTTCTTGCATCCCGAAAGAAGTCTGAGGCATCACCAGATGTCATGACTAGTACATTACAACTCTTTTCTTCTGACATGTATTATTTACATGATTCAGGGTCCACTCTCTCTTATGTGACGCTATTTGTAGTTGTGTATTTTGGTTTTGATCCTAAGGTTATTTCAGATCCTTTTTCTATTTCTACCCTGGTAGGTGACTCTGTTGTTATTAAAAGAGTCTATAGAGGGGTTATGGTATCTTTTGGTAGTAAGAAGACTTTTGTGGGTTTGCTCAAATTAGATGTGGTGGATTTTGATGTCATTTTGGGGATGGATTTGTTATACTCGTGCCATGTGCCCTTAGATTGTCGGACCCGTAAGGTTGTCTTTAAGTTCCCTGGTGAACCAGTGATTAAATGAGAGGGTGGTTCCCTAGCTCTTAAGGGGAAGTTTATATCATATCTTAGACCTCAGAGGTTAAAAAGTGGCCAAGACCCACGACTCCAAAAGTCTTCTTACTACCAACAGATACCACAACCCTCCTATAGACTCTTTTAATAACAACAGAGTCACCTACCAGGGTAGAAATAGAAAAAGGATCTGAAATAACCTCAGGATCAAAACCAAAATACACAACTACAAATAGGGTCACATAAGAGAGAGTGGACCCCGAATCATGTAAATAATACACGTCAGAAGAAAAGAGTTGTAATGTACCATTTATGACATCCGGTGATGCCTCAGATTTCTATCGGCATGCAAGAACATATAACCTATTTCGGTCTGTGCCGGTACAGAAGTGGAAACAGATGCAGAAGCAGCACCCCTGGGTGCATGAGCATATAAAGAGGCAGTTGGAACCTCGTTCGCTCCTGAAGCAACCTTACTAACCGGATAATTTCTAAGTATATGGTCTAGATGACCATATTTAAAGCACCTATCCCTCTCCTCATCATAAAAACCCCAATACAACTGACCACAGAACCTATAAGAAGGAGATGATAAAGCCGATTGATCCCCACTAGCCTGAGATTAGGCACCCTATGCCCTGAAGTTATCGCCACCCTGTTAATGCCTGTCTCCCGACTGCTTTGGTTAGGGAAAACTAGATGTGGAGAAAGAACCATAACTCCCCTACTTCTTCTTTGGCCACTTTCCACCATCCCAACCACTTTGCTGTTGACCACCACCCTGCTCAAAGAATCTAAACTTCTTACCCTGCCTTTCACATACCTCAGCCTCCTTTCTTTTTTCCTCATCCACCTATTTCATATGAACAACCAACCTAGAGATACCTATGTCTTTAATCAGCAATGTTGTCCTTCTTTTAAGGATCAACTCACGATACAGTACAGAAGTGAACTTTTTCCTCCTGGCCCTCATATCTGATACCAATTCCAGAGCATACCTAGACAGCTGGTGAAATTTCAAGGCATACTGCTTGAATAACATCTTTGTTTGTTTTAGATTAACAAATTCCTATGCTTTCACTTCCCTTAACCCCGGAGGAAAGAAGCAATCCAGAAAAGTATTAGAGAAAGTCTCCTACAGAGATGACTCATCAACCTCACCCCTTGCTTGACCCTTTTCCTCGTACCATTGGTATACCATATCTTTTAGTTAATAGATAATAAAATTTACCCCTTCCACATTTGTGGCCTGCATGACCCTGAAGATCTTTTCTATCTTATCTAGAAATCCTGAGGATCCTCCTCTACCTTAACACCAGTAAAATTTGGAGAACTCAACCTGAGAGATTTGTGCCTTACAGTCTGAGGGATTAGATGTGAGATGAGTTTGATCACTTGGAGAAGGGCTCCATGACTGTTACGAAGTATGATGCACATTTCTATGCCTTGTCAAGATATTCTTATGCCAGCATTTCCACTAAGTCTGAGAAGATTAAAAACTTTGTGAAGGGATTGGATGTTTTTCTTCAACTAGTTATGACTCAGATGGCAGTGTATGGAGCATTATTCTAGAGTATAGTGGAACATTCCAGGATGACTAAGTCTATTCTTTAAGGATTTCAGGGAAGAGCCAAGATGGTGCATCGTCAGGGTGAGCTCATGGGTCATACTTCTCAAGGTAGGGATTCTAGAGGTTTCCATAAGTATCATGGTAGACCCATGTAAACAGCCTTGTAGATTTTAGGTAGTGGATCTTTTGTTTCAATAGCTTTGGGTGGCCATTCTAGCTCAGTCGTAGCTTCTCTTATTGAGTTTGGCCATAAAGTTGTCTTTATGTGTAATGAGGTTGGCTATGTGGCCAAGAACTGTCCCTATAGTTTCTTCAAGGCTACTCATACTTAAGTTGTGAGGGCTAGAGATTCTACTAGAGGTATGCAGGGATGAGATAGTGGTGCCCGTAGTGATGGTCACTGGGCTACTCAGTCGGTGGCAGTCATGGATAGTGCTATGCTATACCCGTCAGACCAGATAAAGAGGCTTCCGACATTGTTATCACAGGTATCATACTTGTTTGTTTTAGATCTGGATTTTTGTTATTTGATTCGAGATTGACTTTTCATATGTGTTTGCATATTTTTCTTTGGCTTTTGATTCTTCTTATGAGCCTCTTGATGTGCCTATTCATGTATGTACCCCTGTAGGAGACTCTTTAGTAGTGGATCAAACGTACCAATCCTGTGTTGTGACCTTTTCTGGGTGTGAGACTTGGGAAGATCTGATTGTCCTTGATATAGTGGATTTTAATATTATCTTGGTTATAGATTGGTTATCACCTTATCATGTTGTCCTAGATTATTATGCTAAGATTGTGACTTTAGCTTTGCTGGTGTGCCAAAGATATCTTAGAAGGGTGTGCTTTATTTGGGTCCTAAGAGAGTTATATCTTTCCTTAAGCTCATCATTTGATAGAGAGGAAATATTTGTCTTATTTGGCTAATATTCATGATACTAGTGTTGTTTTCCATTCCTTTTTATTTTGTTTGTGTTGTCCATTAGTTCGTGGAGGTTTTCTCTATTGATTTGCCTAGAATGACTCTGGATCATGATATTGACTTTGTTATTGGTGTTGAGTTGGGTACCAAACCCATTTCTTTTTCTCCTTATAGGATGGCCCCAATAAAGTTGAAAGAGTTAAAAAAGTGGTTGCAGGAGTTGTTAGATTAGGGATTTATCTGACCTAGTGTATCTCCTTGGGGTGTACCTATTTTGTTGTGAAGAAAATGATGGATCTATGTATATGTCTATTGATTATCAACAGTTTAATAATATGATGGTTAAGAATAAGTATCCTCTTCCTCGTATTGATGATTTGTTCGATCAGCTTTAGGGTGCTTCAGTGTTTTTAAAGATTAATTTGAGGTTCGAGTATCACCAGTTGAGGATAAAAGCTTTGAATATCTCGAAGATAGCTTTTCAGACTTGATCTAGTTATTATGAGTTCTTGGTTATATCCTTTGTGTTGACCAATGCCTCAGCCACGTTCATGGAGTTGATGAATTATTTCCGATCGTATCTCAAATGTTTTATCATTGTATTTATAGATGATATCTTGGTTTATTCCAAGAGTGAGGACAATCATGAGGAGCATCTGTGGATTGTACTTTAGAGATTGAGGGATGAGAAGTTGTTTGCTTAGTTCTCCAAGGGTAAGTTTTGGCTGGAGTCTATTTCTTTGTTAGGTCATGTGGTGACCAATGATGGTATTATGGTCGATTCGAACAAGGTTGAAACGGTTCTTGATTGGTCTATTCCTACTTCTCCTACTAAAATTTGGAGTTTTGTTGGTTTAGATGGCTACTATCTGCGCTTTAATGAGGGTTTTTCATTAATTGCAGCTTCGTTGACCAAGTTGACTTAGAAAAATATTTCCTTTTAATAGTCTGATGCTTCTAAGGCGAGTTTTCAAAAGCTAAAGGATTATTGACCTCAGCTCCTATCTTGACTTTGCCCAAGGAGGGCATAGGTTTTACCGTCTTTTATGATATTTTTAGTGTTAAATTAGGTGTTGTGTCTATATAGGAGGGTGAGGTGATTGCGTATGTTTCTCGTCAATTGAAGCTCCATGAAAAGAATTACCCTACCCTTGATTTGGAGTTATGTGTGGTAGTGTTTGCTTAGAAGTTGTAGAGGAACTACTTGTATGGAGTTCGTTGTAAGTTTTTCTTGAGTCAATGTAGCCTTCAGTACTTCTTCACCCAGTGAGATCTTCATATGAAGCAGTGTTGTTTGCTTAAGTTGCTTAAGGATTATGACTTGACTATTCTTTATCATGCATGCAAGGCTAATGTGGTTGCAGATGACTAGAGCCAGAAGTCGACTAGCATGGGTAGCTTGGCGTATCTTTTGACTCAAGAGAGAACCCTGGCCTTTGAGGTTTAGTGTTCACATCCCTCTTTTGGAAGGCTTTTTGGGAAGAGTTGGATACCTGGGTTGATCTTAGTACTAATTTCACCCACAGATTGATAGTCAGTCGAAGCAGACTATTTAGATTTTGGAGGATAAGCTCCACTCTTGTATGATGAACTTTGGAGGTCAATGGTAGTAGAATCTAGATTTGGCGGAGTTTGTGTATAATAATATCTACTATTCCAACATTAAGATGGCTCCTTTCAAGGCTTTGTATGGTAGGCATTGTCGCTCTCCAGTGGGTTGGTTTGAGCTTTCTGTGATTAGACCTTGAGGTATGGACTTGCTTTATGAGTCCTTAAATAGAGTTTGGGTTATTTAGGATAGACTTTGAGCATCTCAGAGTAGGCAGAAGTGCTATGCGGATCGTAGACTTCGTGCCTTGAGATTTAGTTTTGATGATCGTGTCTTCCTTCGTGTGTTGCCCATGAAGGGCGTGGTGATATTTGGGAAAAGGGGCAAACTTAGCCCCTGGTATATTGTACCTTTTGAAATCCTTCGAACTATTGGGGATGTGGCTTATGAGTTAGAATTACCTGCAGTTTTATTAGCTGTTCATCTAGTTTTTCATGTTTCTATGCTTCGGCATTACATTCCAAATGATTCTCATGATATTCGTTGGGACTCAGTTCAGTTAGGTGAGCGGTTGTCTTTTAGTTGAAGAGCCTGTCTCTATTCTAGCCAGGGATTTTAGACGGTTACATTTTAGAGATATTCATGTGCTTGGAGGTGGAGTCTGATATGTATAGTAGTTATCCCTAGCTTTTTGTTGATTCAGATATTTCTTGTGCCTTGATTTTGAGGATGAACTACATTCTTAGTCGTGGATGATGTAATGACATGATTTTTGGTGATTTGTGTGAAATATTTATTTCTATATGATTTTACTATGTTACCCCTTTCCATAGTTGCATTGTGGTCTTTCTAAGTGTGGGGATGATTGGCGCAGTTCTTAATGTATTTCAGTGTGATTTATGTGAGATTGTGGTTTTGATGATCTTAAAGGTTTATTAATTGACTTTGGTAAACATCTTTTTATCTACACGTTGGATAGTAAAACATACTGTGCCAGCAGATCTAAAACGTCAATTTTAGGTTGCTAACATGGTTGGTGTGGTTTTACAACTTTTGTATCTCATTTCGGCCCCTAGCTTTAAAAGTTGTAAAAATAGGTCTCAGGGGTCAATTCTGTTAAAACAATGTTTTTTAAAAAACCTAGTGTCATCATTGAGTCTGGAGCATCGAATTTGATAGGGTAGCATAGTTTGTTTGTCTTTTTAGGATTTCAAATGAACCCCAAGGGGTCCGCAGAGACTTGAAATTTTCAAGTCTCCACAGCTGGTGCACCACTTAACTGATGCACCACTCAGCTAGTGCAGCCGCTAAAGCACCACCTTATCCTCCTTAGTAGTGAGTTCTAAAATGCCACTTGGCCTCTTTAGCAATCGGCTACTAACTGGGCAAAATTATTTTAGCGGACCTTTGTTTGATTTAGCAAAGGGCGCTAAAACAATCCTTGTCCACTTTAGCGAACTGGCTCACATTGGTGGGTATCGCTAAATCGGTACTTGACCGCTTTAGCGGTGACCACTAAAGTAGTCATTTGACCGTTGTAGCAGCATCTGGCACCTGGGTATATAAAATTCTTCTCTCATTTTATTCACCATTTTTGAGACTTGGAGCTTGGAGTTTTGAATTTTTGAGCTACTTCTTTCATTTTTAAGCTTGGGTAAGCTCCAAATTCCTATTTTAATTATTTTTTTTATTTGTATCACTACAACCTTGTTAAAACATGAATTCAAAGATAGAAACTGAGGATTTTGGCCCAAAAGGTCTAAATTAATGATTCTTCGATTTAAATCCCAATGTCAAACTATTTTTGCTTGATTATTGGAAAATATATTTTTGGACAAAAAATTGATTTTACCCTTCTTTTTTTGTGAACCCATTTTATGGGCCATTTTGACCCAACCTAAAAATGGGCAATATGGGCATCATTGGCTTTATTTTGACGCATAAATTTTATATTTTATGTATTAGTTTATCGCAGATCCATTTGTGAGGTGTAAGCTCGGGTTGAAGTCTTGTTTGTACCCAATTTCAGCATTTGAGATAAGTTATGGCTTAACATCCTTCAAACTGGGATGGGTAGCAAATATTAATATAAAATCATGTTATGGGTATAGGAACCAATTATGAAAATGATGTTGTTAGCGATGGATTGTGAAATATAAATTTGGTCGCTAAAGACAGCTTCTCAGTCGATCAAACTATATTTCAATGGATCAGCAACAAAGTGTCCTGTCGTAAATTTAGCCAAGACGGAAATGAATTTTAGAAATAACAACGATATAACAACGGCCTAGTCCGTTGGTAACAACAACAACTGATATCTTTCATAGCAAAGCGGTCACAAGTTTTGCGACGAAATTTATTTTTTCATCGCTAAGAGGCTAGCAACTAGCAATATAGCAACAGACAGAAATCTGTTGCTATTCCATCTTAATTCTGTTTAGCGATGGATTTACAAAGAATAGTGACAATTTATTTGTTGTTAAATGTTGTTTTTTTTGTAGTGTTAGTTCTTGTACTATAACATCATGTTTTGGGGATTTGATTAGGTATCTTGATAGTATTTTTCCTCTAATTATCATGTTTGTGTGGTTTAACTCTGTTTTAAGAGTCTTGCCTTGGGTTTTGATATTATCTTTCATTTCAGGTCAATTTGGGTGATAGGCTTACTTGTCAAGACTTATTGCGATAAGTGCCATCATGACCCTTGATTTTGGGGTCGTGATAGACTGGTTAACCACTAAAGTGACCAGAGTATTGCTTTAGTGGATACACCAGCTGAGTAATACATCAACTGAAACTTGAAAATTTCAAGTTTTTACCAACCCCTTGGGATTCATTCAGAATCTCGAGAATGCAAGCGAACTATGATAACCTATCAATTCAATATTTTGGACTTAAGGTGTAGTCAAAATTTCCATCTGAGATTGTTTCGGCTAAAAGTGGGCCCCACAACCATAGGCCTTTTTTATCAATTTTTAATTAATAACCTGAAATGAGTTCGGATTCCTTAGGACCCAAATCAAAGTTTCACCTAGTCTAAAATCGATATTTTGGGGCTGAGGATACTGTCAAAACTGATATACGAGGTCGTTAAACTAAAGTTTATGCTCGGTAGCAAATCCTTACAGTAAAGACTTCAAAATAGGAAATTGACTCTAAGAACCAAACGAACTATCCAGTAACTGAACTGTCAGCTCGACCAAGTCATAAATGACTTGAGACAGCTATAGAAAAGCTCTAAATAACGAAAATATGTGAAAATATAGAAAATGACCTGTATGATTATTACAATCTCCATATATCTCCTTGTGAAGATGAAACAAGTGCAGGTATCCTTACAAGTGAGGTTGATGGTAACGTTTATTGAAACATTTTATCTACTTACTTTGAAGGTTTCTAGTTCAAAGTATGTCACTAAAAATGTACATTTTAAGAAAATTATTGAACTTGATATAATTTTGAAAGAGATGAAAGAAAATGAAGATCCTAAATTAGTGAAATCTCTTTTTTGTCTTCAAGATTAGCTTAGAAGTGAACCTATTTCAATTAATATCAAATAAGATTTAGAATATCTGTAGAAACTTGAACTTGGTAAGAATTTAATGCTTTTGTATTCATTATATCAAAAATAATTATTTATTTATATTGAATAACAACTAACAAGTTGTTTCATTTCTTTTTTAGGAATGTCTTTTAGTGGAAACAAATCTAGTATTGTTGATGTGTACACAGTAGTTGCAACTTGAAACTATCAGACAGTGGTATATGTGGTAAGTAAAAACAAATTTATATATAACTCAGTTTCTGGATATAAATTTGACTTTTGATTTTATGTTTTTAATTTTGTTTTAAATTCAATGCGGAAAGTGCACACTCTGTGCTTTTGTGTTATCAATAGAGCAGTGTGATTATGAGCAATTTGCATTCCTTATTTTGTTATCAGTAGTTTAAATGGAGTCTAATTTAGAATATTGAAAATGCAAAATTTCTTATTTGATTATTGTAAATGAAAGAATGCTGATTTAGTTTTTGTCTTGTGCAGTTTTCATGCCAAGCCTGCTGATTTGGTTAATGTTATTACAAACTTGTAGTTCATTTTGTGTTTAAGCTCGGATCTTAGTGATATCAAAGACTCATTAAAGGTTATGCATACTCGAACAAAAGAGGTTATTGGTCTTATTATGATGAAGATTCTGTAATTATGACATTAGATCCTTTTTTGTTTCAAGTAATGGAAATATGAATCATTGTGTGAATTTTTTTTAACAAATTTGATCTTAAAGATCTGATTTATTCTTAGCTTTTACTTAGTTTTAATCTTTGACAACCTATGAAATCATATATCCACAATCAGTAGTTTGTTGGTTTTAAAAGTCTATTCTTTAAAAAAACTGGTCCAACTTTAAAAGCCTAGTTATGATAAATAAAGTAAAAAGTATCTTGTATTTACTTATTAGATTGGTTATTGCAAGTTATAGAAACACATTTTCATAATTATTGAATTAAAAAAATAATTGTAATTTATAGCAATTTTGAAAAAATTATTTTTTCATATAAAAAATAAATCACTTTTTCATAATTATTAGTTAAACTATCTCCTAATTTTTAATTTTTGATATCTGTTGCTTTCAATAGTTATTTGTATTTAAAATTTTTTTAAAATTTTATCAGTTAAGTTACAAAATTTGTTATTAAATTAAGTAGTAAACTTTGGTAAAAATATTTTTTACATTGATACACGTTTTTTATCTTTTCAGTAAAATACTTTTTTTTTACTTTTTCAACATTCAAACAATTCTTCACATTTATTTTATTTATAAAAGATTTTCTTTCACCACCGATCTACTCTTTTTTCCTTAAATTATTTTTTCTCTTCTTTTTTAGAGAACTTTCTTGCTTTTACGTATGAACGTTGTTTTTTATTTATCTAATGTTGCTTTGAGTTATAAAATGGACTCAACTTAAAAACAATTTGTTTGAATCATGTCTACAAAGTGTAAATTTGACTCTGCTAGTTCTAGATTATTAGAAGAAAACAACTCGATTGTACTTTCTAGACCTTTTTTTTATTTGGGGTGTTTTACCCCATCTCTATTATCGAAGAACAAGAATATGCTACTTCAAAGTGATTCGATTTTGATATATACTTTTTAGATTGTTTATTATAATTTGTAACTATACCTTTGCATAATTTTTGAACTATGAAATTAGACACAAGTTGTAGTAATTCTGTTAAAATGTAGTAACAATTTAGTTTTAAGTTAAAAGAATCATATAAAGTATATATAATTAGCTCTCTCCTAAATAGTTGTGTAACTCCATTCTCTCCCATCGTCATAACCATACGAGTAACTTATGACAAAAAGATTCCCACGTCTGAAGCTTTGTTCCCTAATTTATATAAAACAATAACTCCATCTTCTAGTTTGCCTAGTAACTCGTCAAAGTCTACTTGTGGAGTTGAAGATTAATGATGGTATGGTAGGAAAAACAACATCACATATCATAGAAAAGGTGAAATATGCAGACTTTATGAATGAAAATCCATCTCATTCGTCAGATAAGGGAGTAGCGATTTCTATGAAACAGCTCAAATATGTAGAAGGTATTCCTAGAATTACATGGACCGAAGAGGAGGTACATAAAATGAATATCATAGAGAATCTTCAATACGCCGTTATTGGAAAATTCTCCTATGGATGGCCTTCACTAGAGGAATTACGTTCACAAATTCCCAAACAATGTAACATTAAGGGTGAATGAAAAATTGGATTGCTCCGCAATAGGCATGTCTTGATTAGATTGAGTCATATGGAAGATTTTGTGAACATCCTGTGTAAAACAATGTATTACATTTTGGATAAAGAGGGATATTTTTATCAAATAAGGCCACTCATCTATGATGCAACCTTCAAGTCTACAGAGGAAACCACTCAAGCGGTAGCTTGGATTTCTTTTCCAGGCCTATTACCAACATTCTTTGTAAAGGAATCATTATTCTCATTGGCAGCAGCGGTAGGAAAACCATTGCAGTTGGACATGGCTAGCATCAATAAGACTAGGCCAAGTTGTGCGAAAGTGAAGATGCTGATTGATTTACTTGCCAAATTGCCTGAAATGGTAGAAATTGAAGTGCTTAATGCCAAGAATGGAAATACCAGAGTTGAACAGATTCAGATTCAGTATGATTATTTACCCAAGTACTGTAATACTTGTAAATTGCAAGGTCATCATGAGGAATAATGTAGAGCTCTTCATCCTGAATTGAAAAAACAATTCAAAAATATTAAAGAGAAGCAAAAGCTACAGGAGGAAAAAGATTTACTTCCCCATACATTCAGAGAAATAAATAGCGGGGGTTTACATGAAATACCACAAAAAAATTGTCAAAGGAGTCTGAATTCACTAATAGTGATATTAATATTTCCATGAAGTTGTTGCAGAAACAGGAGGTAGAGACTAGTAACTCATTTGGTGTTTTGAATAATATAGATTGCGAGGATGATAATACTAATAGTGGGGAAGATTGTAGCATAAAGGAAAAGGGTGATGTTCAAAATGTGCAAGAGGACATATCTGTACAAAGAGGTAAGCAAGTGGACAGTGGTTGCAGGGAAAATATTAGTCAAGGGGTAAACAGTGAAGAAAAGATGGCTAGGCAGAACAAACAGATAATGCAGATAAATCAAAATGTCAATGTACAGGAGATAATATCTTGCAATAAAGGAATAATGAAGCCTCAAAAAATGATCAATGCCAGCAGCAACTTTATGACATCCAGGTTGGAAAACTACAGGCAAATGATAATCAAAAAGAGGGAGCAGCAGATTATATACACAAGGTTCATGAACAAGATTCTTCAACTATGTTGGCTACTACTGAACTAGGGGCAGAAGGTAGATTATTGCATGAACTTGAGGAAGCAACTTACCAGGAACCTTTGCAATTAGTAGAAGAATGTCAATTTCAAATGTCTGCATACTCAGGAGAAGTAATGTCATATCCAATTCCAGCTGATAAAGAGCCAGTAAATATGCAGGGAGAGGAAAGTAAATATGAGAGGCTTCCAGTATCTGCCTCTATTGCTGAAAGGAATACATCTCCTAAGAAGATTCTGCCTGAAGTAGTTTCACATCAGTTTTTGCAGAGTGATAAAATTGAAAAAGATCTAAAGAAGATAGAACCAGCTTTGGAAGATATGGAAGAAGTTGATAATGCTAAAAACATGTCCAATATTTGTAAAGAAGCAGGAATTTCCAGTCAGTCGGTGGGAAAGGGGAAGAAAGGCATAAAGAAAGGAGAAAGTAGTAACCAACCAACAAGAATTCTAGCAAAAAGAGGAGTTAAATCTACTGTAAAATGAAATACAAAGCTCTTTTTTGGAACATAAGGTCAGTGAAAACTCAAAATACTTTTCATAGAGTTCAAATGTTGAACAAACATCATAATTTCTTTCTTATTACTTTGATGGAAACATTTCAAGATACTACACATATCCAAAGGTTTAAGAGGAGACTGGGATGAAATATGTCAATTATAATCAGAACGGACAGATATGGGTATTTATTAAAGAGCACATTCAGGTTGGGGTGATTTCTGATACTGATCAACAGTTGACTTTGCATCTTACTTAGGGAAGAGGGTAAACAGATAATCTCTGCTATAGTCTATGCTAAATGTTCTTTTTTGGAGAGGATAAGTTTGTGGGATGATTTATACTCTCTTGGTAGTAACATTTCTTTGCCTTGGTGGGAGGAGACTTTAATATTATCATGAGTGAAGAATAAAAAATTGGAGGTTTGCCTGTTTATCCTCAAGAGGTTGAAGATTTTGCATTCCGCATTAATTCCTGCGAGCTTTTTGATATTTCTTTCTCTGGAAGCCTTTTTACTTGGTGGAATGGTAGGGCAGATAAAGATTGCATTTTTAAGAGGTTGGATAGAATAGTCACTAATCAGGCTTTGTTGGATTTGTTTAATAATGTTTAAATGCAGCCCCTGGCCAGAACAGGGTCTGATCATGCTCCTTTATTACTCTCTTGTGGTGGTGACGCTCGGAATTTCATAAAACCCTTTAGATTTTTGAAATTCTGGACAGAAAGAGATGATCTTAAAGATGTAGTTAGAAAAAGTTGGGTTGCTGAAGGAAAAGATGAAGAAGGCTAAAAATGCATTGACTAAGTGGAACAGAGAAATATTTAAGGATATGTTTAAACAGTTGATTATAAGGGAAGAAATTATGAGAATTAAGGAGGCATTGTTTGAAGAATTTCCCTCAGCTGACAACAGGATTATCTTACAAAAAGCTCAGGACGAATTAAAGAAGTATATCCACTATGAAAAGTAATTCTGGAGGCACAAGTCTAATATTCAATGGTTCTCTGAATAAGATAGAAACACTTAAGTTCTTTCATTGTTTGGTAAAAGAGAGAAGGAAAAGAATGCAATTGAAAAGAATTAGGAAGCAAGATGGCTCTTGGGCTGAAGGAGATGACCAAATTGCAAGTGAGGCAGTGTTATATTTTTAGAATCAATTCTCTAGAGAATCCACTTCTGGTCAGGGTTCATTATTACAGAATATTTTTCCCTATGTCACTGATGAGGAAAATACTAGGCTTAATGCTATGCCCAATGAAGAAGAGATTAGAAAAGTTGTCTTTGAGCTAAATAGTCAGAGTTCATGTGGTCCTGATCGCTTCATTGGTCATTTTTATCAAGTCTGTTGGGATATAGTGGGTGGAGATATTATAGAAGTTGTTAATTCTTTTTTGGTGGATCTACCCTGCCTAAATCTGTTACTTATACTAACTTGGTCTTATTTCCTAAAAAAGATGTCACATTTTCAGACTTAAGACGAATTAGTTTAAGTAATTTTTTAAACAAGGTTATCTCAAGGATTATTCATGATAGAATGGAAAATCTTTTGCCTAATCTTGTTTCTCCTCATCAGTCAAGTTTTGTGAAGGGAAGAAGCATTACAGAAAAAGTTTTAATAGCTCAGGAAATTATTTCAGACATTCGGAAGAGAGGAAATCCTGCTAATGTGGTTATTAAGCTTGATATGGCTAAAGCTTATGATAGAGAGGATTGGAACTTCTTAATTGCAGTTTTATACAAAATGGATTTCAATAGATTTTTAGTGGATAGAATCTGGAGGCTACTTGCTAACAATTGGTATTCTATTCTTATTAATAGACAGACTCGTGGCTTTTTTCATTTAAATAGAGGTGTTAAGCAAGGAGACCCTCTTTCTCCTTCTCTTTTCATTTTGTCAGCAGAAGTTCTCTCTAGAGTTCTTAATCTGCTGTTTTATAACAGGGATTTTAAGAGCTTTGTCATGCCCAAATTGAGTGACAATTTGAATCACTTAGAGTATGCAGATGACACCATTATTTTTGCCTCAGCAGAAGCAAAATCTTTGAAATTGATTATGGAGGTGCTAGAGAAGTATGACTACAGTCAGGGTAGAAGATTAATAAGGAAAAAAGTCTATTTTATATGCATAACAAGGCTTCTAATAAAGTTACTCGGCAAGTTGAAGTAGTCACTGGTTTTTAGAGGGGCAAATTTCTGTTGATGTATTTAGGATTTCCTATTAGTCATGCAAAGAAGAAGAAATAGGACTTTGCCGAATTGATGAAAAAGATGCAGAATAATCTGAATGTGTGGAAAGGTAAACTCTTATCCTTTGGGGGTAAGTTTGTCCTGATTAATCATGCTTTACAAAGTATCACTATTTATCTTCTATCTGCTATTATTCCTCCTAAGTGTGTTATCAATGATCTCCATAGAATATTTGCTAAACTTTATGGAATTTTAAAGAGAAAGGAAGAGCAAAACACTGGGTTGCTTGGTAAGAAATTTGCTTACCTAAGAGTGAGGGTGGATTGGGATTCAGGTCTTTATTTGATGTATCAAAGGCCTTGTTTGCTAAGTTATGGTGGAACTTTAGGACCAAAAAATCTTTGTGGGCTAATTTTTTGTGTATTAAATATTGCAAAAGGCATAGACCCCAGGTAGTAGAATAGAGGGGAGGGTCTCAATGATGGAAACACATGTTGTAAGCTACAGATAGTATTGATCAGGAGATTTGGTGGGAAACGAGATGTGGTCATTCTAATATTTGGTTGGATAACTGGACCCAATTGGGTGGTCTGCAGTACTATATTCCTGTTAGTCATAACATCAATGGAAATTTGGATGAGGTAAATCAGTTGATGAATCATGGGAACTGGAATTATGAGCTGATTGAAGAACTGTTGAATGATGATGTTAGAAACCAAGTGAAACAACTAATTGCAAAGATTCATAACAATGAGGGATGGGATAAACCATGGTGGATGCTTACAAATTCTGGCAAGTTCTTTGTAAAAAGTGCATGGAATTTACTAAGGCATACTAGTACACCTCTGGAGATGATTATGCATATTTGGGAAAAAGAAATTCCTTTCAAAATTTCTTTTCTGATGTGGAGAATATAGTGGGATAGAATTCCTATGGGAGAGGTACTAGTCAAGATGAAAATAACTGAAGTGGTTACCTGTTGTTTCTGTAACAATAATGTTCCAGAAACTTTTGACCATTCGTTTATTTCATGTCCAATGGCAAGTAGTTTGTGGAGAATGTTTTCGGGGGCTGCAGCAATAGCTGGTCTATTTATTCAATTTAAAGACACTATTGTGAGATGGTGGAATGCATATTGTGGAGCCAAATTAAAGCCTTTGTACAAGGCTGTCCCAGCTTTTATAATTTGACAATTGTGGAAGACAAGAAACAAAATAAGAAACAGAGGAAAGATGTCAAGAAATGCTATGGTGTTTGAGATCAATACAAATATTTGGATGATGGCTAAAAGCAAATATCCTTGGCTTCAAAACATTCCAGATACATGGCCAATGATGGTGGAATTTTTTGAAGAGTACTGTCCTCTCATATGCAGCACTGTGATTAAATGGGAGCATCAAGAAAGGGGATATAAGTGTAATTCCGATGGGAGTAGTAAAGGAAATTCAGGTCCTTGTGCTAGTGGTTTCTGCATCAGGAATGTTGAAGGGGAGTTTATTTATGCTGAATCAAGGAAAATAAAGGAGGGTCTGAGTATTGATGCTAAAGTAATATCAATGAGGTTAGGGTTGGAGTATTGTGTTGAACATAATTTATTTCCACTGACACTGGAAACAGATTCACTAATTCTTAATAAAATTCTTGATGGTATTTAGGAGGTGCCCTGGTCAATTTCCTTAGAGATCAAGAAGATTCAACACTTAATGAATAACAAGATAGTGAAGGCGGAGCATACTTTCAGAGAGGGGAATCAGTTGGCCGACCTTTTTATTAATCTGATTAGTGATTTTGCAGGAACAACTAAGCTTTATTTTAACAATATTCAGGAAGTTCCAGAGGCAGCAAGAAAGATTATAATGTTGGAAAAAAGTAAAGTTCCTTATCTTAGAATAAAGAAGTGTCAGGACAAAAATTTCAACATAATGCAAAGGCAGACCCAAATAATAACTCAATTGATACAACAACACCAAATCATTTGAACCATTTCCAGGAAAAGAGGAAGTTTGTACCTTGGAGAAGGTTTATCACTCGTTTATGACTTTTCAGCAGTGGTAGCTCGTTGAGGTCATTCTGCTGAAAGGGAGGAAAAGGGTGAGAAAATCGTCAAATATTGTTGTTGATAGGAACGCCATTGATCTAACATAAGCATTTAGAGATGATATACTTGCAATGAGCTGAAGAAGTCTTCATTGAGCTCGAATTCATGATGTCTGTGAGAGGTTTCGCGCATCCAAATGCATTCACTCAAGCTCATGGCGAATGTGTATCCTCACTTGTGCTTTACCGTTGAGATTTCACTGGAACAGGTTACCTCGCCGGAGATGGAACTTTAGGGTGTGTGGATATGATGGGGCTAGGTTTTTCTTTTTAGTGTACTGATATTTCCTTTTTGGTTTTGGATTTTCGGGTATGGGCTTGATTTTTGGGCATATGGCAATACTTATTGTAATCTTTTTGGATATGTTTTTTATGTTAAATGGTCTACATGCTCATATTTGATTAAAAAAAAAGATATCAAATAATTATCAGTTAGTTTATTTTAAAGTAATAGTTTTTCATTCAATATACATTACATACACTAAGAAGATTACGTAACATACAACACCATTTTTCTTATCAATTGCCACATTCATAAAATTCATTTCATAGAAATGTGACATATACTAAACTCATCGATATCAATTTTAATATCAATTCTATATATTGATAACTCCAAAAAACATTACTTAAGTATGAAATGAGTATATAAATTGGCTTCAATGAAATTTATTAAACTAATTCATGGATATCATATTAAGTACCATTTTCATACACTAAAAACAGCCTTATAAATACATCATTTGTATGTTGAATCTTATATACCAATTTCATAAATTGAGACCCCAAAAAATAATAATCATTTAAAATATGATTTTGTTATATATAAACCGATTTCAATGTAATTGTTTAAAATAATAAATAAATACTTGTATATAATTTTCAAAATTTAAAAATTAAATTGTTAAAATATAAAATTTATTGGCATCAGTTTTCATATGTAATTCTACCACCAATATTTTTGTAAATTCAAAATACATGAATCGGAAATTAAAGATACTGTACTATAATACATAATTATATTATTGAGAGATTGCGTAAGAAGGAACTATAGAGAGGTAAGGAGAATATTTATTTTTCTTTTAAAAATTGAATATAAATATAATTGAAGACATAGGAATAAAACATGCTCATTAATAGGTTCATAATTTTAGCCCACATAATAACTAATTCCTATTAAAATTGAAGATTCTTTTAACAAGCATATATAAAAATGTTTTTCCATTAATTTTTTTTTGTTTTAAATTTGTTACTAATTTGTTTTTTCTTTTAAAGAATTGTTATTAACTGCAATGTAAGAACTATTGTTATGACTTGCAGTATATAATTTAAGGATGTATACTTTATTTTATTTTCCCATAAAGAAAAGGCCCAAATGATGATATTCAAATGGAAACATCTAACTGCGATAAATCGAATCAAAATTGTAAAAATTAATTCAGTTCGGTTACAATTACTATTTTAACGAAATTGAACGTGGGATCGGAGGGGGAGGAGAAGATGCGGTTTTGGGAGGCTTTGGAGGAGGTGGTGAGAGGCGTGCCTAGTTCGGAGAAGATTGTTGTAGCAGGGG